>NC_089653.1:25759500-26081500 GCF_037042795.1 Molothrus aeneus | reverse complement strand
GATGCTAAATCAGACACTTGATCTTTGTGAGATGTTAAAAAAATAGAAGCAAACCAAAAGAAGCACCAAAAGAACCAGAAGAAGGAGGATCCTAATATGGAGAAGGACATTATCATATGTCTCCTCTTCCCTCAAAGCCTTTTCAAAGTCGAATCTAATTCAACCCTGAAATCAGAAACCACCAACTTTGTTTGATTTCAGAGCCTAACAGATTGTCTAAAAAATTCAGGAGGGATCACTGGTTAAAGAAAGCAATTCCTGGAGAAACACATGTGACCCCACATCAATAATTCAATGTACGGGAATGATTCTGAGATAAAAGTAATGAGAAACACATGCAAAAACCGCAGGGCAGGGAAAATAGGCTTTCCTTCTAAAAGCAGTTCACAGGTCAGAGGCTGCTTATCTCCAACAGCCATCATACGACTTGATGTTTTTTCCTTACTCTTGTCCCTGACCCCCAGCCCAGCCCTCTCAGCGAGGTATCCGCTCCCTGCTTTAGCCACGCTTGTCTCCAGAGGTTTTTCCAAGCACTGGCTGCGGGCTGGAGGAGGCAGGAGCGGGCAGAGCCCCGCTGTGTGTCGGTGCTGCAGCGCGTTATGCAACTGCTGCGAGCCCTCCGGCCAGGCAGCAGCGCTGCGGTGGCGCCCGGCCAGGCTGCGATGGATGAGCAGCCAGCCCCGCTCAGCCCGAGCGCGCAGGGCACCACGGACACGGCCTTCAGGAGGAAATCTGACTCACAAATGCACAGCTGAAAGTCAGTGTTCTCCACCTGAGCTGTGAAATCGCTCGCAACAAGCCTTGCTTTCAGATTTTAAATCAGGTCTCTCCTGATGATTGTTTTCGTGCCTTTGCTCCTAGTTGGAAGGGGATATTTGCTCATCTGACCCTGTTTCCAGTCAGTTTCTACCGATGGCTCCCTGGCATGTATAAGTATTTGTATTCCAAAAGCTAATAACATCTGCCATAAAAATTAACTGAAAAAAATCCTTCATATTTTTAAATTTTTAGATGTAAAGATCTACCATTTAAAATAAACAAAGAAATGAAAATTTAAGCCCGACAATAAAAAGAGTTGACAACATACTATAAATAGGAATTTAAAGGAACAAAAAAGTTCTACAAGCAACATTTTCAACCTTATCTTAACCATGTCAGGTCTGTCTGCAAAAGTCAGAGATGAACATGCACCCAACTGTGTTCTCAAGTCAAGGCCAAAGGAAAAACAAACTGCAAATGATGAGATCTGTGACCTAACAATGGTAAAACAATAATAGAAATAATTTTAAAAATCCAACCCCAAGGCAATGCAGTTTTTCACAGTCACACAAATCAATGTACCTCTGCCTGGTCACAAGCCATGCACAAGCCACCCAGATAAGGGGTGGCACAGTGCATAAGAAAGCTGAGTTCCGATTCAAGGCCATAAGTGGAAACAAAATACAAACAGCAATGTACTGATGTACTCCACAACTGCAGAGCTTTGTCCAAAGGTCACCTCAGAGACAAAACCAAAACCAGGTACCCTGGGAAAGGGAGCATCTTACCAAGCAACTGAAATACTCAGGAAAAAATGGCTGATTTTGGGGCACAGAAACCCTCCTCCCCATCTGCAACAGAAGCTGCAAGCCTTAAGGTAAGCATAAAGCAAGGTTTTACCTGAAAATGTACTGCCCACACTCTCCACTGTACACTTTGAAAGCGTCCATGCTACAAACCCTGACTGTCCCTGAGCCCTGTGTGGCCTTGCACTGCAGTGTGAGTGTATGGCCACCTGACACAGAAATTACTTCTAGATGAGAAGACTCATCACTGATGTCAACTTTGGAAGAGTTTCAGGTTCTTGGCAAACAGAAGCTGCAAGACCAACAAACCTTGTGCCAAGTGATGTCTTGCCACCACTGGTCCATTCCAACATGGACCTTTCTAGCCTACTACTGCAGTCTGGAGAAAGACATGCTCCTCCGCCTCCCTCTGCATCCCAGAGCTGTCAAAATCTCTGCATTTCCTGGGATCCTTCTGGGTATAAAACTGAATATTGTTGAGAGGCCTCTCCTAATTATGTTATGATTTTGAAGGCAAATTCCTAAATCAAGCAGATCCCAAATAATTATACTAAAGCAACACTATGATTCTGAAGCTGAAGTGATATATCTGGGACTAATTTTATTCACAGCATAACTTCTGGGCCTTTGGGTCCTATTTGTTGCACATCTTGAGGTTTCCTGCTTTGAACTATAGGGCTAGAAGACAGAAGCTTTATTTAAATGAATAAAACAATTTCCAAAAAAGAGAGACTACCTATAATCTCATGACTTCCAAAACTAGAAAAGGCAATGTCAAAAACTTTTGAATACTGATGCTCACAGTAATAAAAATGATGCCATTTTGGAAGGTTCCTCCTCCAGAATGAACTCACAGTTGCTCGGTAACACAACTGCTCATCCTTTCATAACCCCTTTGATCTTCAGAGGCACTGATGAGACAGGGCTGCTTCAACTCAGTAGAAAAAGATCAAATGCAATAACCTGGGCTTCACAATGAGAAGGTGATGAGAGCAGCATAGGTGGCCATCTGCCCAGCAAAGGAATGGAATCAATCAATGCCTGGCATTTTCTCTCACCCTTTCATTTTCATACAGATCTCACACTGACCTCAGCGCCTGTCCGCCACTTTCTCTTCCCAACTCCCAGCTCCTCTTTGTCATTCCTTGCAAGAAATATGGACACTTATTAAGAGATGTCAAATAGCAACAGATGCTCTGGAGCAGATTTTCCTCTGAATTTATATATTGAGGATCTCCTATTATCAATATTGGACATTGTCAGAGAGTATTTTAATCCCTGGTGAATATAATTATATTGTATTTTAGTGTAGCACAGAAGACAATGTTACCAGCTAAACCCCTTTTAGGCTGAGCTGTGCTCACAACATTCTAAACCCAACAGCCACCATGGGCCACAGATGCTTTACATCATGTTCTCCTTCTGACTTGAGAACACAGCCCAGGTGCTGCCCGTATGGCCACATGTAGGTAAAAATCATTTGCCACCAACTTTTCAATGTGCTGCCAAGCACGCAGGTATTGCAATTTCCTACCCTGGCCATAAGATATGGTGACAATCCTGCATTTGACTATCAGGGAACATGCAAAGAAAGCTGTAAACATCAACAGACAACTCAGGCTGGTTAATTATAAAGCCCAGTCTAATAAAAACTCCATCTTTGTTAAAAGGTGGTTAAAAATAGACCTGCTCTTTAAATAGCCAGCGGTGTCCTGTGCCCTGGTTCTCACTAATACCATTGTAATTATCCTTCTAGGGATACACAGTGTGCTCAAAGCCAAGTCAGTGCAGAGTCCTCCTGCACATTGCCAACATGCCTGCAAAGCAGCTGTGCCATTCATCAGGAACCTGCCTCCTTGCAGAGGAGGCACTAACCTGGTTTGCTGCAATCTATGGATTTTCAGCTTTACTGCTAGAATTAGGTCACCAGCAAAGATAGCCAAGATTTCCCAAACTCTCCAGCTATTCTTGATTATTCTGTTCAGAGGTTTCCTGGCTAAGCACAATGCCTTTGAAATGAAGAGGTGTTTTGGGCTCCTGCAAGGCTTCTGCAGTCAAACTCTGAGAAGCAGAGATGCTCTCATTCCATATCCTTAATGGCCTCTAAAACTGCCAGGCAATGGGAAAGTTCTCCAGCTCAGATCTACTGCCACCAGGTCCTTCCAGCCTCTCCAGAAGAAATCAAAGATGGTGCACACCAGAAAACAGAGGAATTAGCAAGGATCTGCAGGGACCCCTGAAGACCCATGCACCTGAGCCTGGCAGAACCCGAGGCAGCAGAGAGCTTCCCAGCAGGCAGCTGGAGAGTAGCCAGGGACTGATCTGCTTCATAAGACTGACATTTGTACATCACTGAAAAAGGAAAGGATGCTATTAACTTGTTGTTTCGGAAAACATGTTTCCTGGTTTTAAAATCATGAGTGGGAAATTTGTCAATATCAAGAATAAATTCTTATCTGGTACTGGAAGTTCTTTTTGTCATTAACATAATTTTTAAAATTACACAGGTAAGTTATAGCCACTAAGAATTTTTCCATCACATGCATCTATTTTCTGAAGCTTATCTCATGGAAGAAAATTCCTAATGAAAGTATATTCTAAGAATGTAACCATTTGACATACTTGTTTACACAAAATCTTTTATGCCAGAAGGAAAGCATGTGCTCTTCATCTAATATCTCTTCACACTGTCAGAAATATTTAAGGAGTCATCAAATATCTACTGTACCTTTCAGGTACAGAGGGCATACATCTGGAACAAGGGAAGCAGTGCATGTAATTTCACCTTGTAAAATTATTTTAAATTTAACCTCAAACTTCCCAGGGAAAATGAATTACCAGCCAAGGTCATTCTTTGATGTATGTTTGGAAAAAAAAGCAGTAGGAAGGAGAACTTGAGACATCCTAGCAGACCTTTTCCTACTGGACATAAGGATTTTTGCACAGAAAAACCAGCAATACTGTATTTCAAGAGGCTAGGAGTTGGCTAACATTAAGTGACAAATGGTTTTAATTCAAATTACCTATACTTGTTACTCAGGAGGGGAGACTAAACAGAGCACAGCTCCCAGCACATTGACAGCAGGTGAGCCTGTCCTGAACTCACACATACAGAGGTATCAGGAAAAAAAAAGAGTTTTTGAAAGGAGGCACCAGAGAGTGTGAAAACACACCTTGCCTCTGTTTAGCTGGTGTGATGTGCTAATACAATCTCCTTCTCAACAGAGTTCTTCCAAAGAGGAGCCAAGTTTATTGTCTAGAAAATTAAAACAAGATAAACCTCAGGGGGAAAGAACAATACAAAGCCCCTGCCTTTCTCTCTCCCTTTAACTGGGCACCTTCCTTATATCTTCTTTCTCTCCTGAAGGAGTGTGTGAAGGCCAAGAGATGCAAGATGGCTCAAACCTCAAACAAGGAAAAAGCATGGAGCTGGCTGCTTGGAAACAACTTTCTCTGGGCTGGAAGCAAGAAAAGAATGTATCTGTAAGACATGCAAATTGCTCCATTTGCTTTAGCTCAACTACAAAACTTCCAGTGCTTTCAATTGGGCTCAAAAATCATTATATTAACACAGGGTGCTCTACCTAGTGAACTTTTGATCAGCTAAAGAAGACTATTATGACCCCTGTCTGGGTCTTCAATGCCACAAATGGATACAAATTTGATTCTCCAAACCAAGAACAGCTGTAGTTGAGTAAACTAACATTTGTAGGAGGATTAGCTGCCTTATGCTTGCTGACCCTGTATTTTCCCAGCAGGAAAAGGGTTAGGACCCCACTTGGAACAAACCAGACACTGAAAGGTTCATGGCTTGTTTTGGAAAGAAAAATTATTTAAAAAGACAAAAAAAAAAGAGGGAGGAGCTGGAACACCTACTCCTCTGGTTTGGTGGAAACTGGTTTCCATTTGCTCTGCTATCAGAGCAGTATTAAGAAAATAACAGCATGACCTTACAGAAATACCTGCAGCAGCACCACTTTATAATCACAATCCCACCCTCCTTCCCCGCTTTTTTGTAGTGCTTATGTCACTCTCAGGGCCTCATGAACTTAGGCAATATTCACTACTGTTTCACCAATCAGATATTTTATTTTCTATGTTGCATACCATCCTGGGATGACTCCTTGTTGGTTTCAAAAAACACTACTGTTAAAAATCATAGCTAAAAAACCAACAAAAAAGGTAATTTTTCCCAAACATAATTCACCTAGAGAGAGCCTGTGGTGGGTTTCCTCAGCACGAGAGCCAAACTACAAACCAGAAGGAGGAACTTTTTGACTTTCCTAGTGCTGTGCTAGCCAGGAGCTGGCAGAGCTTGCAGGCACTTTCAGGAAGGGCAGAGCAGCAAACCGGAGATGACATTTCCACAAGCAGGAAAGGGCGATGCAGCAGGCAGGACCTTGGAGTGAGAATCAGACCTGTCCACAGACAGCTTGCATGACCCCAGGGAAATCCTGCAGGAACTGAAGCACACACCACTCATCCACAAAATGGAGCTAATCCTAATTCCTTCATACAGTACTGCACAGCTACAGCTACTCCTGGCTTTCAGGAGCTCATGCAGCTCAGCAATGACAAAGGTGTGGGAAGAGCCAAGAGTCTGGGATTCTCTGAAAGCCAAGTCATCCAGCTTCCTCTGGTAGTTAATGAGGCTCAGAGTACAACATGGCCACATTTCCCAAAATGGATCAGTAATTCCTCACTACTCCATATATGCAACAAAAATCTGTCTGAGGTCTTCTGTTATCTCTGTCCCAAGAAATTCTCAAGATGGAATTTCAAAGGAGTTTAGTCATAATCAGGAAGACAAGATGAAGGCTGTATTGTTGACACTGCAATCATGCAGTCATAAAGCTTTTTACTTCTTAAAACCCTTTAGTTCTGATGTCCTACTGTTAATCCCATTATGGTTTAGGCCCCATTAAAAAAATATACACCATAGTAGCTCAAAGATCACACTATTCTAAAAAACAAACACCTACATAGGATGTTTCCTCTTCTTTCTGTTTTTTAAGTACAAAGGTTACATTGGCTCATTGGTTTTGTGTGGAGGATAGGAAACACTTAACTCTGGGTGCTGGGTTGCCCCAAGCAGCACCAGAATTTTAGGGAAGATTACAAGAGTTGGCAAGATTAATAATATTTTTCACTTTAAATAACAGAACAATTAAAAAAAACGATCCTTTGAAATGAAAAAATAAAAAATTGCTTAAGCACCTTGTGCAATTTGCTTTTCCTGGATGGTTGAGCAAAAGCACAAGCCAGTGCTGTCTGCACAGACCTGGGAGCCAGCCTGGAGGGCTTACAGGAGTCCCCTGCTTGTGTACCACAGCCTTCCACTCTGACAGCTGCTGAACACTTCCAGTGTGCCCAGCACACAGTACAAACCCCTTCCCATTCTGCTCTTTCCCCACCATGTGTACTCTGTGCAGATATCACCGAAACACACAACTCAAAGAAGCTCCAAGAGACACTCATGACACCAGAGTGCCTTCACATGTTTTCCTGAAGTATATGACACTAGATGTAAGATTTTGCTTCTCCTCTCCTTTTGCAATCCCTTCACTGAAATGTATCCCTATATGTGCTTTTTCCAGTGAATACCAAGCCTGTAAGCTGCTCTTCCAAGCCAAGAAAAGTTTAAAAGAGGTCACACCACAGAGAACAGGCTCTGCACATTTCCTAAGAGGATCATATTACATAGAATATCCATGGGAGATGAAGTGTTCCCATCCAGTTTCCCACTTTTTTTGGCATCAAAGTTGCTCTTTGGGTTAGGTGAAGTGGGAAATGCTTACATTGGAAAAAGAAAAGATCCATTTTATTTGTTCCCCACATTTGCCTATCTCAGCCAGAACTCCTCAGCATACTTTGAGGGTCTAACAGAGTGATTTTTGCTAGGAAAGTTGACTGCTATATTCAGCATTTGGGACTCTTCATATTCACAGAGCCACTCAGCTTTGGATGGCTTTTTTTCTTCCCTTGAACAATGCTGAAATAATGTTCTTCTTAGTCAGATGTTAGACAAAACTTTCTAGCAGTAACCACAGTTAATCAGGGCAATAGGCTGCACTGTTTCCCTATGCAATCCTGCTGACAAATGCTTTTAAGGTCATGCTAGATTGGCACCTGCCAGAAAAGCTTTAGATGGAGCTTATCCTGCCTTGGGATAAGGGCACTAAATGAGTGCTGTAGGCCCCTCTCAGCTCCATCCCTGACAGCTTCAGAAAACTTCAGAAACCACAGAAATCTGAAGAACACAGTTTCTTGCTCTCCTTTAGATACAGGGCCTGAGCCAGCTGCAGGGGCAGCATGCTGAGTCTCCAGAAACCTCTTTGAGAGCAGAAGATCTGCTCCAGAGTGGCAGCTGCAGCTGGCAAAGGGCATTAATGACATGTGTGTAGGAGCAAGCGGGCAAAGCAAAAGGGAGGATCTCAAGGCCTCTGCAAAGCACTATTTCCATTAGCAGAATGAGACAGCTCCCTGCAGTGCAGGTTGGCAAGGAAAGACCAGGAGCAAAGCAAACAACAGGAGGGATTGCAGGGAAGAGGAACCCCCCACCCAAACTGCTGAGACCAGCTCACCCCAGCAAGCTCTGCAGTTACACAGCTGCAAACTTGGAAAAGGGCAGACAGCTCTGAGGAGCGCCAGGACCCACTCTATGAGAAACGCTGGAAACAAACACACATCAAAGGGAAACACCAAGCTGTATACACAGCTGGGGCTGCTTCCCCTGTTAAAAAGAGAAGGGCACGTAGCTTTTAACTGCAAGCCCTTTGTGAGTGCTTGCACGTAACCGTGCATCTGGGCAAAGGCGCGCACTCGCCCCACGCTCGGCCTCCTGGCATTACCGGGGTGTAGCTCATGAATGGCATTTTCCAAGCTCCATGGAAGATTCCCACACAGCTGGGCAAAACCTGAGTGGGCAACCCACAACTCAACCCACCCCAGGGAACAAGGCCAAATAGGTGGAAATAAAAGACATTGGAGATACAAAGCAACCTCTGTTTTAGCCTCTCATTCCTACAATAAACCTGATGCACTGCTCCTCCATTTAGAATCAATCACTTGAACGATTTCATTGAGTTTCCAGAAGGAGAACAATTCCCATCTAAGGGCTGGGCTTTGACCATGTGGAATTGGAATTAACTACCCAACTCTTCAGCAGGTTGTGTCTTTACGTAGTACTGTCAAGTCTCTCCTGAGAGGAAAATGTGGAAGACACATTGCCCAGAACTTCCTGGGACAGCCAAAGCAATCTCTCCTGCACAGTCCAGCTCTGAGAGAAAGAGGAGATTACCTACACTATAGCAGCACATGGAAATGCTGGTGGCTTCCTGTTGTCATGTCCTGGAACACTCTTGGCTGACCAGGCTCTTCTTCAAGGCTAGTGACAGTCACAGTGGGCTCCTCAGGGCTGATCTCACCTCTGAACCTTCCTGTTCTGTTCCTTTTCTTTCCTGGGATGCTCACAGGGAGATCTTCCCATACACAAATAAGCAGCAAAATCAAGTCTGGCATCAACTACCTTTCCACATATCCCTCCTGATGGTTGTATGGCTTTGGCAGCCTTCACCCATGTGGAAGGGTCCTTGCCCTTTTACTCAAACACACCCACTTAATCAGGAGAAGAGCAGTGTCTATCAAATACCCTCCTTTTGTTTTTGCCTTATTCACTGTCCTGGACAGCAAGGAACCCTTGGCACTGCTCCCCAAATGACTCGGCACAACTACAGCACTGTAGAGACAACCAGAGAGGAGCAACAACTGCCCAAGTGAAGGAGCAAGTATTCACCAGAGAGCCATTAAGAGCTGTGCTTCTAAATGATTCAGATGCTTTTAGATATTCCACCCTGGCTCAGCAACCAGACAACTCAGAGATAGCAGCCTGCACTTGACTTCGCAAGCATGACTAAATTTGTGCAGCTGTTTACGACCTACCATGATAAAAACCACACCCTTCCCATAGGAGCTGCTACCAGTCTGGACCATGTGTGAACCCACTGATACCATGCACAGAGTCTGCTTCTATAAAAGTAATGCTGCCTTTCAAACTCATGTCCTGTTTCCACTGGTGGCTTCATGAATAAGCTTTTCTGTACCAATGCTCCTTTCCCTCAGCCCCTCCTGTGCAGAAACCCTTGTACAGACAGTTACAAGATCATTCTCTAACTGCTACATCCCCTTTCCTGCCTCACCTTTTGTGAGCTGAACATGCTCATTTGCAAAATCTACCATTCACAGCAATCTGTTCTTCATCCTGAGCCTTATAAGCACTGAACTCCCAGGCAAAAAAAAAAAAAAAAAAGAGAAAAGGCATCCATGCTTTGCAAGAGCTTTTCATTTTCCCCCTAAATAAGTCATGTTGCTTTATGAATGTACTCTCAAAGGTAAATAATTAAGAGGCAAGAGGGACAGAAAATCTTATTACATGGCTAATGGGAAGTGATGCTCAGGCAGCAGTGTACCCATAAAGTATAGCTTCAAAAGGCAGCCCCTAGGCCTTCTTAATGGAACACTGGGCTGAAAACCTGACTCATGCAGGGATTCCTCTGCATTCCTTCAGACTCAGACAAATACAAAATCTTTATCTGAGGTTTAGCCTGCATCTAACAGACTGAAGTCAGTTTCACTTCTGAAAAACAGGATACTCCAATTTTGCACAGGCACTGTAAGGAACAACCACAAAGAGCACTAGGCAGAGATGATCAGTATTTCCACACAAATTCAAACTCCCAAGGACAGAAGGAACACTGGTAGATTACACCATCTACTGCTATGGTCTGCCATGCCCCTGACATAGCCCTGTCCATGTTATCCACTTGTTTCATGTGAGGAAAATTCCTGACCCTTGGTTCCATATTGCTTATTTAATTGTTTTATGGTTCTCTCATGCACTGTTTGGGAAGAAAACTTTGAGGGCTGTTTGCCCACAGTTATGCAAACTACTCAGGGTGATCAGCACCATTTGCAGCCAGAGAAGAACCACAGCAATTGCAAGATGGAGCCCTTCTCTCCTTTCCCAGACAAGGTTGTGAACACCTGTCACACACTTACATTCACCATCACAGCATCCAAAACTAGGGGTTAGACCATACTTCTGCCTCCAAAGCAGCCTACACTTTGTGTCCCTCTTCTCTTGCCTTATGGGAGAAGGTATCAAGCAGCACCTCCTGGCCCTGGCCAACACTGAGGGGACAGAAGGACACTGAGAGGGACACAAGCAGTGAGCATGAAGTTTTGAAGGAAGGTGGGAGAGAGGAAACTTGTGTGAAGGAGAGAAAAGGCAAGCAACCAGCCAGAGATGTGGATCAATGAGGCAAAGGACTGGGTCAATGCAACCTTGTCCCTGCTCCTTTTCTCCATCCAGGCACCAGCTCTGTGCATGTTTCTGCTTCTCACCTGGCACAGGCCACACCAGGAGACACCTGGGGCGTCCCATTCTTCCCATGTTCCCTTGCAATATAAGGTTAGAGGTTATCCAAGCTGTCATACTTCAGTACATACAGAAAAGAGAACAAAAGCATGTTTCCTTCATTTCCTACCCCACTTCCTTTGGTTATTACAAGCCTGCATGGGCTACATTATTACATGTACCAGATGTAGATCAACGCATACAACTTCAACTTCTGTCCCAAGAGTACAAGGTCCTGAAATTTGTCGTTAACAGGTGATCTGTCTCAAAATTATGTTCCTATTACCTCATCTTTCCTACAGCAGAAATTCCCAACTGGCTTTTAGCTAGTAATGCTTTCAGGCCCACGAGCAATGTTAGTCACTTGAACAAGAAAAGTTGTTGCATCAGGATTGCTGGCTCTCAGCACCTCAAAAAGCACCCTGGAAAAAAAAAAAATAGCGAGCCTCCAAAGTCTCCAGAGATCCATTTAGGAGAGAAATGGTAAGTACAGAGCTATGATATGACTGAAAATGGAGCCAGGAAAGCTGAATGCTTGACTTCCTACTTGAGACCAGAGGTCCAAGCTCACTGATTAGAGGGGGCATTTGCCCAGTCTTTATAATTTTTTGAGGACAGCCATAAATATACAGAACTGGAGAGGGTTCAACCTGAAACAAAACTATGGCAATGCACCCAAGTAGAAATCTGAGGATGCAAGTTTGGGAAGAGATTCAGGTACCACAGCTGGCAATGATGCACTCCAAATCAGACTGGTGACCTCTGATTTGGTGCAGAGACCTGACTGCAGAGAATGTTTCTTTCCAAGATGGGGGTTTCCTCTCAGGTCTCCCTTCTGGGAGGCAGGATGATGAAAGCATTCTCAGCATCAGACCATTATGACAAGGCCAAGCAGATTGTGCTGACAGTTCTTTCTACACCATGGAAGAAAAACACATCAAAAAGTGCCCCAAACATGTCTTAGTTAAGAAGGGCTTTGTGATAATATCTGTTTCTGAAAAATGGCTTATAACAGTGATTTTATTGTGTAACATTGTTGAAACAAAAACATTTTTCTTTGTGACAGTTTATCCAAAATAGTAGTATTGGGTTTTTTCCTCTTCTTTCTTCAACAGCTATTGGATTCCTAAGGGAGGTGCAGAGATCTGGGAGCAGAAAGGATGACAGGCATGCATACATTCTTCACTGCATCACTTTGAATAAAAAAAATAAATCATATTGAAACTAGAAATTCCTATATGAGCAGTACTAAAGGATTTGAAATGTAGATCATTTTGTTTCCTTCAAATCTTGGCATAGAGACTAACTGTCCCTTTGCAGCAGCTGTACTCAGAGTTCAGAACGTTCAGCAACCCAGCCAGTGTGAAACAAAGCCTTTGCAGACTTTCAGTTGTAACTGAATCAAAATGCAGCTTCTGCCCAAGAAGGCACTTTGCATGAGCAAGTGTGCTGGTCAGCCTTCCCCAGTGTTACACCAGTGACTGGCGAGTTCTCAGAGCAGTGCAAAGAAATAGCAAAAGGCAGATTGACACTAAATAATGCTGGCTGAGCCTGAACGTACCCAGAAAGAACAGCTCTCTGACAGCCTTACTCCAAAAACCACCAGCTTCACCCTCTCAGGTTAAGCAAAAACAGCAACAGCACTGTAATAAGTTATCCAGATCTAAAACAGAGAAACATGCTGCAGCTCTGCTGAAAATTGTTAGTCCCAGCTGAAAACAGAGGCATCTGTCATCCAAACAACAGAGTTGAAGACAGCTAACTACCTCCAGCTCTTGTTCCACACTGGCCTTGGAGACAGGAGAGTTTAGCTACAGTTCCCACAAGGAGCAAGTTGGATCAGTGCATGCTCTGACCTTTGGATGTGTCAAAGAAAGATGCATGCTCAGCTGTGTTGGATACGGTTTGACTGCTGCAAGGAACATCACAGGTTCCAAGTTTTATTAATGAGGAAAACAATATGTACTGTCAACGTCTGCTACATGAAGTTAGCATGAAAACAAAACCCACTCCAGAGAACAAATGAAATTTACTGGATTAGTTTCTTGTTCCAGCTCTCCTGATAAATAGCACTGAACTCAACACCACATTGATTAGCTGGTTCAAGACAAACACTGATCAGATTGCCTTGGCAAGTATATATAGCACTACAAAAGCACAATCATCCTTGTCTATTCAGAGTAGCAAGGATTCACCATACTTTCATTTCCCTTCCTTCTATCTTTCCCAGCCTAGACAGCTTGTCTGCACTATTTAAAACCTCTACCTTAAAAGCTTTTCCTAAGACACACTCAAAGCCCTTATTCTAAAGAAACAGAACCAAACGGTGCAAATGCTGCAGAGCCTCAGAAGGCCCCCATGTTTCAGTGCAAGCTGACCCAGGTCACTGTTCTCTCCTCAACTTTCAGTAGGGTTTTTTTTTATCTTATCCACTACCTCAGATAGGCAACTGAGCACAACAGTCAGCTTTGGGTGAGAAACCACCTTGGAAAACCACTCTGCAATAAACAGTCTCTCACGTCAAAGAAAGAATGGGTGAGGAGCCACAAGATGGGGAATTCTGGTAAGAGTCAGGCTAAAAACCACAGTACTTGATCCTTGCTATGTGTTTGTCTTCTTTGCTTCTGATCATGTCAAAAGATATCAGAGAGAAAGGATGTTATACTGCTTCACTCTGTGCTTTTACATGCAACAAACTTTTAGCAACTTGGTTTAGAAGTTTGTCTCCTTTAGACTTTTTCCTTTTTCTTTCTAAATGAAGTACTTTTGCAAAGCCACAAATTCTGCAAGATCTTCAGAAAATTCTATTTTCAGTGATCCTGAGGCCTCTTTACCTCCTTGATCTATCTTTTGTTTGAACTGAATTATTGTTACCGTAAGAAAAATATGCTCTCATAACTCATTCTTTACCCAATTACTCAGCTTTGTTTTCCTTCCTTCTGCTGCATTACAAAGCAATCATCATCAAAACCTAATAGAACAATGTATGATCTACAGAAAAATGCTGGGTGGTTTTTTTTGTTTTATTTTTTATTTTTTTAATCTGATCAACAGCATTACAAAACTCTTTCTTGCTCTGTCAGGAGATGTAACTTTTCTGACAGACATCACCACTGTATTGGTCTACCAGAACTGCCACTTCACAGAGCAGCAGGATGTCACCTCAGAGCTGTGTGTCTCCCCCTAATACCACACTGACCACATCCTCCCAACACTGGCATGTGTCTTAAAATGTTCACAGACAACAGCTAACACCACTATCTGTATAACACACAACATTTACCTTTAACCTGGATTTCAGTTGTTATCCTTTTTTAGAAAATATTACACTTGCAAACTTCATCTTTCAGTCACACACTTTATCTTCTTTTCTTTCAGAAAACAATGAAGAGTGTTGCTTACACATCAGGTTTTTTGGTAGGCGTGTTAAAGGACTAAAAAATATCATTTTAGTTACATATTGCAGCAGATGAGAAGAATGCTGGTTTCTTGTTTAAATGCAAGCTATGACTCATCCTAAGCAGAGATAAACTGAAATACATACCCATTAAATAAAATTTTTCAGTGTGAGAATTAATGACAGATAATAAGTATAAATTAACTTTAATCTTTTACAACAAACGAAGTCCCTTATATAAATGTCACTGCAATCTTTTCAAATTAAAAAACCCAAATCAAAGCCAGAAGAGGAATCATTTAAATATTACAGCAAATGTTTGGTACCAAATCAAACAGCTCCTTAGCAGAACCAGTGGAGTGTTCTGGAGCAAAATATTTTCAAGCAGTAAACCTTAAAAAATTGCTTTAATTTTTTTAAAGTACATTTTTAGGGTGTTTTCTACATTAAAGGGGTACACATTAAAACATCATCAGCTCTGTAATACTGAGTCCAAGTTAAATCACATATTCAGAAAGGAGAAGAGCATTTTGTTTCACTAATATTCTCTTGCTACTGCTTAAAACAAACTCTGTGTAATTGTTGAATGGGTTAAACCAAAATTTAACTGAACATAAGAAGACTGCTGTTCACAGACAAGAAGAGAAAAAAACAGAGTCAGAGACCTAATAGTGGACAATTTTGAAAATTACAGTGTATGTCAATAATGGAGATAACAGTGAGATTCAGAAGGAATAATCTCAAATAATAGGGAAAATGAGCACCTGTCAGCCACAAAGCCATTAGTATCAGGGCTTTTATATTTGCAACAGTTAAGTCTGGAGACACTGACAAACTTAACAACACAGCAAATAAAAAAAGGAGCTGGGGAACACAGGAAGCAATCCCCCTCATTCAGAAAACACTGCTGTGGAGTTTGAAAATAAATGCTTCCAGTATGAAACTCGCTGCCCAAATCACTGGTAACGAACACTGCAAACACAGCAAAGGCACCACAGCATCTAGCTGGGTTTGCAGATGTGAGTAGCTGATCAAGCTACAGCATCTGCATCAAGGGACAGAATCCCAAACCAGGAACATCAGACTCCTGAGCAAAGTTCCGAGATACAGGAGCTGCCTGTACAGAGCACCCAACATGATCAAACTTGTGCCCTTCCCAGAAGGATGAAAACCAAAGGCTTGTAAAACCATGTCTGAGACAGACCTGGAATACAGTGCCCCGGAATGGGAAGCCCTGGAGGAAAGACCTTGCTGAGAAGGCTGATGGTTAGGAATCTTCAGCCTGGAGCAGGTGGGGACTAAGGAGAATAACAGACAAAAGGAGAGGAAGAGAGAGATATTACACCAAATGAAAATGGAAGGACAAATTCTGCAACAAGCAAACACCTTGTCAATATTCAGGAAAAGGAGGCATAAGGGGAAGCTCAAGTAATAACACTCCTCTCGCAAGTAACACTTCCTGACCTGCTAGTCAGTAGTTAATCCTTATGGTATCCCCACCTCAGTAACTGTAACTGTCCTCAGTAAAAGACAGGGAATCAAGGCAGGAACTTCCTCAACTCACACAGACAAGTGGTACCCAGCACATCCCAATCCCATCAGTTGATAGAGTCCTTAGCTGGACAGTAAGTATGCAACACTGGCTGCTAAGAATTTGAAGTTTTGCTGCCTGCCCTCAGGCTAGAAGAAGATGATCACATATCCATGCAAACTTGGCCAATGTGATAGGACCAGGCTGGTCCAGGGAAAGATGGAGACAGTTCTGCTCTAAAGCTGTACTGAGTAAAAGCAGCATTTGCAGTAACAATTAGATATGCAAATAAGCACATTGAAGATTAGTGACGGTTTACTGTTGTCATGGAGAAATAAGCACCTTCAGTTCTGGGTCAGACCCAAGGACTGCATTTTCTTTCCCTCACTGGTAAATAGAACCAGTGAGAGCACTGGAAAACCCAGGAGCCAACACTCCTCAACACAGCTCAACCAGGGATTGGAAAGGCTGAAGCTCAGGGAGCAACACAACCCAAATAAAAAACCTTCCCTGCATCAACCCAGAGAGATAAGACCATGGCAATTCTGTAGATACTCAAAAATACCAGGAGGGAGAAGCACAGGCTGGAAGAAAACACCCACACCATGCAAAGGCCAAGCTGCTTCCCAGCATTGCTGCTGCTAGGGGGAGGCAGATGTGGGGGAAACTGAGGCAACACAATTCATGAGGTACTCAGCTGCAATTCCCTTGAAGCCAATTCCCTTGAAGGGGAAGATCTTGTCTGAATGAAAATACACACTTGGCTCAAAGGCTCTGTGTGTCTTTGGCCATCCTCACAGTCCTCCCATCTCTTGTTAAATGATGGCTGCTAAGAGAGAAGAGGAGGCAATCAACCTATTTAGACTCAGCTTTCCTTCCCACCCTGGGGGTTTCTTCATAGGAGCAGCTGGCCAAAGCACCGCCTTTGTTACAGCAGCCACAAAAAACACAGACACCCACCCTCAGCCCCCCTAAAATCCCACAGAAGAGCCAAGATAAGTTTATAATGGAAACCCTGCCACAACCTTAACTATAGCATCCTGAATGGAAGGCGATAATCTGATCTGTGTGTGAACTGGCTCCCCTTGTCTCAATGGTATTTATCTTACTTTAACTCCTGTTACAAAAGGGTTGAGTCATTTAGAAGAGCCAGCCAAGTAACAAAACTGCAGGGCTTGCTAAAACATCAGATTCAAGGATAAACAGGCGCAACCCTAGAACAGGTTAGGAGAGTCTCTGCAGGAGCACAGGTAGCCAGAGCTCCAAGCCTCTGGACAATGGTATTTTCTTCTGTGCTACAGAGACTATGACAGCCCAGGGCAGGGTGGGGGGAGAGGGTGCAGAGCACAGGGCTCTGCCCTTTGGTTCATGGTAACACATAGTACCCAGCGCCCAAGAAACCTGATCCCGTAGCAACCTCATGTATGGAAAGTGCCCCAATCAGATTTCACTGTGTCAGGAGAAGAACAGTATTTACTCTGCATACAGATTAGTCACAAAACTGGGTCACTTCTCGCCTTTTCAGAGAGAGAGAGAAAAAAAAACCCAACCAAAAACAAAGCTTCTTTTTCAGATCTTTTTGTGTCTTCCCCCCAACTTTTAAAACTACATGATGCAGTGTGGTCACTCACAGCTGTCTAAGCTGATCAAACAGCACCTGCATGAGTAAGGTCAAAACACATTACACTCACCAGCTTACATTTTTTAGAATTCAGCTCATTAGCTACTTACCGGTTCTTTTCTAGTTCGTTGTGCGTAGACCTGGAAAATAAAAAAAAAATTGGATTAGCCACTTTTGACCTCTGAGCACTGAAGTTCAACTGCTGCAAACCGTGCACATCCCCACTGGCACATCATACTGCAAAACCAACCAACTACATACATTAAAATCTATAACCTTGCTGACAAGATGTTCCTTCCCTCCAGTGCAAATGCTGGTACCCTTACTGCTAAAGAAAATGTTCCCTAGAGACTTTAATGCACACAAAATCTTAAAGAGAGGCAATGATTAGAACAAGGGACCAGAGCCTGTCACTTCCAGACTCCTGGCACTGCCACCAACTCAGTACAGGACTGAAGTTGTTTCTTTGTGCTTTAATTTCTTCATTCCCGCTATAAAAATATCAGTACCATCTTCTAATGCAGGAGCTCATAGAGAATTAATTTGTGCATCAAATACATGGGAACCTTCCTTCCAGCAGAACTGGCCCTGTAGGGACAGCCCCTGGAGCCCATCAGCCATCACATGCCGGATTTAGCCAATTTAGCAGAAGCAGACACGGCCAGCATTTGGGCACAAAATGGGATAGCCAGTAGTGCCCTGTTTGCAAACATCTCTGGCACTGCATAGCACATTTAGGATGCCTGGAAACCCCTTGGGGATGGGAACAGCACTGCCACAACACCAGCATGCAGTGAAGTGACCCATAAAGTGACACTGTGACACTCCACAAAGGAGGGGGCTTTGTCTTTATACCTGCCCACCACACCAAGCACACTGCCAATATTCCTTAATTTGGAGCTTTGCAGCTTGAAAATGAAACCAACTAGAAACAAAAGGGAAACAGGCAAGTTCATTCTCCTTGCCTCTGTGATGATAGAATGAGTGGCAAAAAAAGTTTAAATCCATTCAGGATTTCTAATCTAACCCAGGTAAGGTTGTTGAGGATTATTTAAAAGGATAGCCATTTGTCCAACATTTCTCTTTAACAGAAGGTCACCTTAAAATAAGAGTAAAAAGAACCCAAGAGCTTAATAAAAAGGATCTATTTTCTTTAATTTGGCATCACATTTCTTCCGGAGCTCTGAGAAGATTATCCTCTATCCCCCATCTGGAGAATCCCACAGAGAATTCTACAATTAGGGAACTGAATGGAGGATGTGCTCCAAGGGAAACCCTGTCATAATTAAACGCTTCTCCAAAAAAAAAAAGGAAGGAGGAGTGCCTAACAGGTGTTAGAACTGCATTGAAAATGATTACTAAACTGTGGATGTCTGCAAAAAACAAGGTAAATGAGCCTTAGCTGACCATGGCTGAGAGCAGAGGAAAAACAAAATGTTAGCATACAGCTGTGCAAGCCACCCTGCTCAGCAGGACATGGGATACCCGAAAGGCAAGGCATACTATAGTCAAACTCTTCATCTTGAGAAAACTCCTGAATTCCCTTCCTAAAGAGGTGGATGCCTTCATTCTAGTTCCCAGGAATCAGAAACATGAACATAATATTTAGTCCAGAAAGTCTCCCAAATCAACCCCCCCCCCCCCACCCGCCCTGAGTCTAAACCAGCAAAATCCTTTGTCCAGGCAACCTGGACCCAAATGAACCCATCAGGACTGAGCTGAGGCCCTTTAGAACCACTGCCCATACATAGTTTGAAACATGCTTATTGTTCTTTTTTACTGTATGCTCCTGCAGGAGACTGTGCACTCTTCTTGGCTATGACATTAGCAGTTATAAGGCCAAAGATATGCAATGGCTTGAATTCCTGTATTATATTGAGCCAATTACCAAGGCCAGCACTGAAAGAACAAAGTTTGGCCCGCTGCTGTGAACAAAATTAAAACAGCAGGTTCTCCTTACTCCTCTCACACAGGAGACTCTTTATTACCTATCTGCCTTCTGATGAACAAGACAACTGAGAGAGGTCACAGGCTTTTCACCAAGTCAGGAAATATTTGCTGTGACTTTTAACCACGTCTGTGGCAAGGAAAAAAAACCAACCCCCCTAACACCTTCCCACTGAAGCTGAATGGAAATGAAAGAATCTCAGCAGTATTGAATCAATCCTACAGGGAGGCTTCTTCTCTTACCTGCCTATGTTTTGCTTGGTCTCACTGGGACCATCTGGAAAAGTTTTAATTTTTTATTTCACCCGAATTCAGGAAAAAAGTCCAGCACTGCTCCCCACTATCACCATTCACTAATTTAAATTTTCTGTAACAGTTTCCTTTTGCTTGGACAACACAAAAAGGGAAACAATCCTCTCTCTTCTGTTCATTACTCATTTCACTTTCTATAGCTCCTAACCTAAAGATTAGTTTTTACCCCTCATCTTTGGGCAGCACATGTTACTAAGATTTATTTGGAGTTAAACAAGGACAGTGCTCTGTCAGTGAAGTGGAAAAAAGTGGAGGAGCCTCTACTGATACAAGTCAGAAAAAAAAGTGTCTTAAATAGGTCCAGAAACAAATGTAACTGGATCTCTTTAACTGAGCTGGTTTTATCTCTTAACTGAGAACTTAGAGACTATCAGCAGACTGAAATCAAGGCCTCATGCTGGTGCACTATCACCAGCTTTTTGATGGGTACAGGACGAACACCACAGCTGAAAACTATCGCCAAAACTCGGGGAACACTCTGGCTGTAGAGCAGCAAGTGACCAGTGTGCTCAGTGTGCCACTGCTGTGCTGCTGCTGACAGTCAGCCACTGCCTGTGCCACCCAGGGAACAAGGACACAAACCAGGGGAATTCACATCCCTGCTGTCAGGTGGGCAGGGCAGGCAGAACCTGCAAAGCTGAAACCAGAGCTGGGCGGGTATGGACACATTCAGAGGGGAAAACAAAAGACCAAGCACATGTACTGGCACTGCTCAAAACAGCAGCTGCAATTTAAAAGTATCTCCAGCACAAATCGTCTGCAGGGTCCTCATTTAAAAGTCAGGTTTCTATAGCAGTCATTCTTTAGCAGTCAATTTAAAACACCCAAACTGATAAC
Organism: Molothrus aeneus; assembly: GCF_037042795.1. NCBI lineage: Eukaryota > Metazoa > Chordata > Aves > Passeriformes > Icteridae > Molothrus > Molothrus aeneus. The sequence continues at coordinate 26,060,875 of NC_089653.1, read as the reverse complement.
TACTCCTAAAAACTGAAGAAATGTTATTAAGGAGGAGGATCCTGCTCACTACATTTTGAAAACAGCTTGGAAAAAGATCAAGAATGAGTTTCAGAAGCTTAAGATAAAGGGGCCAAGCAAACAACAACAAAAATAGCAGAGCAGTCCTTGTCTATGCAACAAAAAGTTGAAAGAGGACAAAGTCAAGTTATCCCAATTTACCCCAGATACCTGAAACTGCATACAGAATAGGAAGAAAGAGGGAAGCAGAAATTGTCAGTCATTCTAATTTAAGGTCAAATGCAACAACCTTTTTGTGCCAGTTACAGTGATATCCCCTGCAACCTTGCTATCCAACACAGTAACAAGGTGTTGTTGAAACATTAAGCTCCACTGAAGTCCCCCAGTACATGAGAATCTGCAAGTAATTTGCACTTTACCCCATTTTTATTTATTTAAATAAAATTTCTTCTACCATGGCAGAGGCAGCCCAACTTTGCCCAGGCACAGGTAAGGCAACACAACTAACTGCAGCAGAAAGGAACAAGCTCTAAAGAGCATTGAATTCATTTGTCATTGGGCTTTTTACTGTAATTAAAATCACAAAGCTGCCACATGACATTAAACACAGCTGACCTTTCTGGTTTACACATTTATTATTGATAAATGGGCAAATACATGCACTTGCAGAACATCTGCATTTTGGTTTGGGTTCTCAGTGAGCTAACTATTTTCTACTGAGGAGAACACAGTCCTTGAGAGCCCTTGTCCTATGCAATACACAGATGGCATTTAGACCCCACGATCTGTCATCTCTCCTGAACCTGGTCATCTTCCTGCCTGAATTTGGCATCAGCTCCTGGCTCCAGAGGAGTCCAGGACTCCAAGAGCTCCATCTGCACCACAATAGATAGATTGTTGTCTCAGAGGGTGCTGCTGGCTACAAGTAAGGGGCTCCTCCAGTACATCCTTAATGCCTACACAGACCCAGTGCTTCTCCTCCAAATTCACTCACCCCACTCAGCTTTATCAAGAGTTTAATAACGAAAGAAATATCCCACAGCTTGTGAAAATTAGAGTACCTGAATCATGTTTAGCAAAACAAGAACATTCATCTGCACACCAGGTCAACTGCTTTCTGTCTTATTTCACTCAGGTTCAGCTATGTCTCTTGCTTATGCATCGTCACACCATATACAATCTCATTCTTCCTCATTTTACAGACCCTTCCCAGCTTCTAGCTCAGCTGACACCCATTCACTGGGCCACTAAATTCCCCTGCAGGAAATGCCTTCTTCCATTCCCCAAACCAAGAATAACCAACCTTTCTGAAACCAGTGAACTACATTACTGCTCTCTTTTATGCAAGTTCTTCCTCAAAAATGACAAAATAAAATAAAGGAAAAGAAGGGTGGTCAACAGCTTTTTTACATTTTAAATCCACCTGTGTCCACAAAACAGAACTTACTGGCTGAAGTGCTTTGCCAGTGTTTTGCCAGGGTTCCAAGTGGATCAACACCACAGTAGCCTATGAAGCCAGGGCAGAAGCCAGCCTGGGAAACCCACAAAGAACCTTCAGCACCAGCAGCACGTGAGGCTTCCAGCCCAATGGCAAGACAAATGAAGGCTGCACAGGAGTTAACTCTTCCTGCCCAGACAGAGATGCTCAAGGGCTCTTTCTAAGGGAGCTGTGAGCCTTCCTCACCTCTGAGAGGCCCAGAAGTTTGGTCCTCAGAGAACTGCAGGGGAGCCTTGGGAACACAGCAACTTACTGTACTCAACATTGGCATGAGCTCCTACAGTGAGGAGGAGCAAAATGCAGCTGAACAGAAGATGGCACAGCCAGAGCAGGAGTCCTTCTGCTGCCATCCTTATGCCCTCTGCAAGTAGCAGCCTCAAGTCTAACAAGAACATCACCTCAGTCTTGCATATCAGCAAATCTAACAAAAGGTTTCCTTCCAAGCAGTACCAGAGACAAAAATTATCTTAAGCCATTACTACCTCATGATCCCCTACAGTGTCTGGCCTTGAGGTCCAGAGTAAATTCTTCTCCATGAGGAGTTGAGGTGAGGGGATGGAACAGACTGTTTCACCTTCTCACTGACGTCAGTGGAGATGCACCAGATTAACCTGGCCCCAAACTCTGGCTAGTTTTTCTGTGGCTCTTAGACGGACACAGTATCAGATTCCTCCTAAGGCTCTGATCAAAGCTGTTTTCCCAGGATCAAGCCAGACCTTTCCAAAGTTCACATTCTCCGTCTCCAACAGAGAAGGGAACACAGCCGTACTGGCATCTGTTCATGTTTGTTCATCTTTGGAAAAGGAGAAATGGCCCCACAGTCTGTTTTCAGCTCAAAGAGCAGAAGAGAGCTCTTCCACGTGGTTCACAACTGTAGAAAGCCACCTATCCCTGGGTTTCTACATAGTATTGGGAAAGTGTCCTGCAAGACCCAGTCAAAACAACTTTTAAAAGTACACTGCATACTTCCCTTCAAGAAGTAAATATGTTCTAAGTCACCTACAGTATTTATACAGCCTCTCTCAATTTGGCACCTGCTCCTCATAACCATTATTTCTGTTTGCAACATTTCTAAATTAAGTCTTCCGTAATACTTTTTATGCAGGGGGACAACACCAACACACAGAAATTAGAAATAATTTTCCCAAGGTCACACAAGAAACCTGTGGCAGAGCAGGGTACTAAATCTGGGTTCCCTGAACCCCGGGATAAGATAGCTGTTCTCAGGCATCCCAGAGACAGCTAACATGAATACTCATGCCATCTGACTCTTGGGTCAAATACCCCCAAAAAATCACATAACCATTGTGAAGTTTAAGTGGGAAAGTGAGAAAAAAGCCCACAACCAACAAACCCAAACCTTAAACCAGCCTTGATGTCTTGCCCACTGTCTGCCAAATGAGCTAACCTGACCCTCAAACACCACTGTACAAAGTGCCAGAGAACAATCTAAAATGGAAGCCAATAACAAAGCAGTATTAATTTACTGATAAAACTCAAAACCAACAGACGTATCAGACATAACCCTCATCTGGGGAAGCAACATTGTTCTGACGGTGCAGTTCTGCTTTTTCAGCACACAGGAGAACAGAGCAGGAAGACAGCTCCTCCTTGCTGAGCACCATGAGTTTATCCCAGTTCCAGAGCTGAGCTCCCCCAAACCAGACCAACATCCTAATAAGCAGCACAAGGTGGCACTCTGCAGGGAAAGGTTTTCCAGGCCAGGCAACATAACAGCAGGAATGTTGTTTGCATTCAGTGCTGCAGTCTGGGGCCAGCAAAGAAGTCCCCGGCTGGCTTCCCTCCCCACTGTGCAGGCTGGGAGCAAGTATGCTGGTGTGGGCTTTTTCCTGCACCACCTGAGACCCTACATGCTCCTCCTAGCCCCAAATACTAGAGGAAAACTGTCCTCATGCAGGGCCCTGCACAGCCAAGAGGAACTGGGTTTGCTGAACAAGCAGCTATTCAATATTTTGTTTTCTCTTCATTGTTCAACGTGTGGCCTCAAGCCAAGCCCTGCTCTAAATACAGAACTGGTGCTTTCCTTACAGGCTTTTTGACAGGCTCACTGAGAGCAGTGGCTGGGCAGTTCACAAGCACATTTATCGTCATGTTTCCTCACTTTCCAAACTGAAAGCTAAGAAACAGGGAAATCAGAATTGCATCTTCATGTCCCTCTGAGCACTTCCATGAAGACCCCCAAGGACTTTGTTTTCTGGGCCACTTTGCATGTTCTAAGCACAAGCCCTGCTGGTGCCTCCCCTGGCTGTGCACCACCAGCACTTCCACAGTCCCAGGTCCCAGGTTCATATCTTGGAAAAGATCAGTGTGAGGAACAGACAGTTTAGGGTCTCCCATAACAAGCTGGCCTGAAAGGGGCTTGCTGACTGGACACCAGGCAGCTGACAGCAGCCAAGAGTGAAGCAAGTTCTCCAAAGTGTATTCATTGCTCCATTTGTCTGCCTTCTAACTCCTCTCACAAGTGAGCAGAAGTCCTACAGAAACCACTTTCTTCTCTTCCCAGCCCACAGTTAACCATGTCAAAGGGGGCTGGTACACACAGATCAGACACAGAGGCTGATGTATGTTCAGTTGGTGAAGTACCTCAGCCATTTCAGTAGAGAAACCCTAGTCCATCCCCCTTGGACATGCAGCAGACAACATCTTCTCTAACAATTTAGAACTCAGACAATTCAGATAGATTCTCACATGTCAGGAAGAAGAATATTTTTGCCTTCACCAAGGCAAGACTCTTGTCTGTGATCCATGATGCAAGGGAGTTTGAGCTTCTTGTAAACAGATTCTTGCCTTTTTTTAATATATTGACAAAACTGTGTATTTCATGACCTGATGAAGAAAAATGTCACCATGCACTTCCAAGCTCTCCCATGCACAAGGAAGAGCATGACAAAGAATGAGGACAGAAAAATACACTTTTCTATGTGGTCCTTGTCCTGCTGACTTCTAGCAGGCTATATGAGTCTCACTACATGGTCAGGGACTCGGCCCCTTCCAAGGCCACAGCAGAACCAGTATCCCAGTTGCTGGTACCTGCATTGCAGTGGTTCACAGAAAAAGAATAAAGACATAGGAGGCAATTTTCAAATCTACCTAGAAAACTCAGGAGCTTAAGTCTCATCTTCTTTAAAACAGTTACAAGCTCCAAAACATCTATAGCTTCTAGAAAACAGGATTAGAAAAGTGTGTGCATTACCCCAATGTACAGATGGTGGGAACCATATAATGTGCAGATGGTAGGAGCCATGTAGGTCATCTGACGTGCCCAGATCATTCGGCAGCAGACTCAGGAAATGATCCAAGGCCCAGCATGCCCGGCCCTTGCCCTGTAATGTGCTTCTTCCCACACATAACATTGCCCTTTTGAGGAAGATGGTCACTTCCAGAAATAGCCTAGGCAGTGCCCTCTGCAGTGCAGCAGTCTGTTTGGGGAACATGTACTTCTCTGCAAACACACATCTTCTGCCCTCAAGAAACTGCCTTCAGATGCACTGGGGAAAGTGAGGCTTTTTGAGTAAACACCACCTGACTGAACTGCACTTTGTTTGAAAAGAAACTGATGGCATTTATATGGCTGTGGGCCAGGCCAGACTTCCTTCACTTCTATTTAGGCTTGTTAGTTATCTCTCATGTTACAACCATACTGCTGCAATACTGTGCCTGGAGATGAAGGCAGAGGGAAATATACTTTAAATCAGGAAAATACATTGACAATACTGTTAGCTGCATGCTGTACTAGGGAAACTGAGGCACAAAGACTCCACAAAAACAGGAAGAGAACTCAGATGTCCTTATGTCTGGGACTGTATTCTGTCAACAGGGACACACTCATCCAGCATTTGGGAGATCCATGGAAAAGAAAGGCTGAGAAAAATGGAAGAGCTTCCATTTCTTCTGTTCTTACAGTTCTGGCTCACAAGCAGCACCAACCATGAAAGCTGCAAGGTGGCTACCTCCCACAGCTCCCAGATGGCCAGGCTGCTTGTAAAACAGTTCATGAACTGCTGCACTTTGTAGCCTCACTGTTAAAGGCAAATCAGAAGCTGTGCCATGTTACCTTACCATGCCTATATGCTGCTTTAGGGCTGCCCAGGCACCTGGGCAATGGCCCCTGGAGCAGCAGCCCCAACAGCAATCCCAATGTCATCTGTCCTTTCTCACAACTTCTCCCTTCTTGATGGTGTAACAGATGGTAGGAGATAAATGAGAAGCTTTCAGAAAATAATCGACTATTTTATGGAGAGGAGCTTTAATCAAAACTGAGGCAAAAGGATTGCTCTCAGTCCACATGCCTGCTTGTCACAGAGCAAACAGCAAAGCATAAACAAGTAATTAAGATAATATTGGAAATCATCTAAGGCTACTTCAAACTGGATTCATAAAGCAACAGAACTGAAGTGAAATCACTTTCATATCAGAGAATGAAAGGACTGAAAGTACAGTAGGGAACACAGAAAAGAGAGATGGGAATATATCCAGCAAGATGGAAAAAGCAGGCCTGTTCTCTCTGAGCTGATCAACAAGGCAGTGTCTCATAGAGAAGAGATCCAGGCAAAGGCCAGCCAAGTGCACAGCCCCAGAGACCCACAGCCTCTGATCAAGAAAGCCCAAAATAAGTCAACAAAAACAAATCCTATCTTTGTTGGTTCAAAGAAGGTAGGGAGTAAGAGCCAACACTCTCAGGAGGAGAACAAATAGCAGCCAGTCTTTGAATTTGGGCAGAAGTTTGTCAGGAGGGTTCAGGAGATGATGAACAGCAGGAACTCCAACAAGCAAGACAATTAACTCAGCAGCAGGACATTGACCAGTCTGTTTGGGTCAGAAATAGAAATGGATTTAAAAGCTCCATCAGGAGCAGGAAAGGAAAAAGTCAGTCTTACCTACAAACAGGAGAACAGATGGAAACAACACTACAGGTGACAACCAATTCACTGCCGAGCACAGCACCAGGTCAGGTTAAACAAAAGCATGAAGGATAAATCCCTGCATGTGTTGTGGATGAAACATTACACAGAGAAGATATAAAAAGGGTACAAATGTGCTGAGATGGGAAGAAAACCAAAACAACTGACAAAGAAGGAATATGACTTAAACCAGAGAACTGCCTGTACAGTGAATACAATGGAAAGAGAAAACAAGAGAATTGTGGCAACAGTTGACCAGGTTTGGCCCAAATATCCTCCCCACCATCCCAGGACACAAAATTTCTCTAGGGGCTGGGTCTAACAAGCTTCACATTTCAAAAGACCCTGAGAACATAAGAAAATGTGAAATTTCCTGCCATCACACCAGCACTGTGATCAGTGATGCAAATCAGCCCATGGCAGCTGCAGCACAGCTCTAACTGGGCAGTGCTGCAACACCAACAGCATGAGCCCTGACTGACTCCCACTGTGAAACAACACTCCTGTAGAGGAGTCCCCCAAACCTGGGAGGACAAAGGGATCAGGAGCCTTCAGCCACACACAGTGACACTTCACAGCAGACAGATGCTGCAGCAGAGAATTACAGCTTGGTTGCAGATAACATCAACAACTGGGCCTACTTCTAGTTTACACAAAGGCCTCTTTGCACAACTTGGATAGTCTAAAGAGAACACAAATTACATTTTACAACTACTGAAAGTACCAAGTATAAATTGAGCCTAGAATTGTGGGTTTCTGCATAGACTCCCTGCCACCCAGATATCCCTATACACAGCTATACTGCTAACACACAAAGGAAAACAGGAACTGCAGCTCTGCAGGATCTTCTTCCTTGGAGGCTTATAAAGTAAACAGGGTGACAAAGAGGAACACAGTGGGTTCCCCCATGGAAATTGCTACATCAGCTCTTGCACTTCTGGAGGCCTCATTCCTCACCAGGGAGTGGGGTTTATGCTTCTCATGCCATTTGCTGGGTTCACCCCACTTTCTGTGTTTTCCCTGGTAACCTGCCAGCTGTACTGCAAAGCCAAGCACCACTGAGAAGACACTGCATACAAAACCTCACCTACATGGGGTACTTCTCTGTTTTCCAACTCATGTCAGGATCTCACACCATGGCAGGTTCAGAAACTCCAGCATCACTGGGAGTTGCTCATCTACACCTGCAGATTGCAGTGGGGCAAATGGGCAGAGGGGATGTGCTGAGGCTGAACAGAGTTCAGTACAGTCCTACCTGTCAGCCTTCTCTGAGCATCTGTATGCAGGTACAAACCTACAAAAACAGTGGGATTTGAATATGGGGTGAATATTTGCCTCTTGTGCATGGACCACCAATCCAGCTTCCCAGCCCAGCATTTATACTGTTATTATGCTTTCTCAAAAAGAAGTCATGCACATATCTCACTATACTCAATACTGCTGGCCAGTCTCCCTCAATATCTCTAAGAGAAAAGCAATCCTTAACAGCTCAGCTTCATTCAGCTTCCCTTTCTTGGAAAATTAACGAGCATATTCAGGTATACCCTCTACTGGGAGGCAAGATTCTGACTCCAAGTATGTCCAGACAAAGTTTCAAGAGCAAGATGAAGCTTCCAGATACTAATCACACTGCTTGTACATGATCAAAATGAAGCATAACTCAAAACATGGCACCGCAGATCTCACTGTAAACTCTTGTTTTACATGTGTGGATTTGTACTCTATAAAGCAAAGCCAGGTCCTGAGCCATGAATAGAGCTTCACTACAAGGCACTACAAGGTTTGAGGCAGAAAGCATCCCCCCCATATTACACAAGGGCCAGATTCTAACCCACCTACACATAGCGAGTCAAAACTCAACTCCCACTAGCTGTAGAGTGAGGCGTGATCCAGTGCAAGAGGATTAAAAAAACCCCAAAAAACTCACAAGCAAATAAACAAAGTAACATGCAGAAACAAGTAACAACTATAGAGCCTAGGAAGCAGGAAAGCTGTGGACAGAAAGTCTCAGACACCAGGTCTCTGGGACATGAAGATAGGGCTGGGGGCTTTGTGCAGAAAAATAGATCAACAAGAGCTGACACAGCAATTTGCTCTTTCAGGAATTCCTTACACAAGACAGGCAAACCACTCAGCCACCTGCACACCCTCTCTCCCAATAAAATCATAATTACAGCACTGTCCTAACTCCAGAGGCTCCAGGAAGGACTGAAAATTGCCAGGTACTCAGTCAGCAGCACGATGTGGGGGGAGGAGAGTGGAAACCTCCTTTGACAGAAAAGATAAAACATATTGAAACTGTGCAATGTTCACCAACCCCCCTACTCCTCCCCTGCACAGTGAGGTACAGCTGCACAGCACTGCTGCTGTGGTAAATCAGCTTTCTTGTGCACCAGACACCCAAGGCTGACTTGCAGATTCACCTGCAGCCACACCCTCTGAGCTTCTGCACCCATGTTTGTGAACCTGTGCCACATTAAGCCATCACCTAAGGCACACGGAGTACCTAATGCACAGCTACACACCCACCCCACAGTACTTGCTCTGGGACACTGTGAGCACACCAAGCTTAAAGCCAAGCATACCTGAGGGTTTCAGCAGTACAGTCCCCATATGGACCCTCAGGAGAGAATTTCAAAGGTTATGAGAGCGAAGGCCTACAGAGAAGTTCAGCACAAAACCAAGTGATGGGATTTAGAAGTGGAAAAAAAGTTTCATATGGGTAGATGAGAGTGCAACGACAGAGAAAATGAGGAGCTGCACCAGTAGAACAGGCAGAAGGGCAAAGAAACCCAGACACCCAGATTTCCAAGATAACATGCCCAAAATGCCTTACCATAATCATCACAGCTGCTGACTCCAAGCTCTGCAAGCAACCTGCTATCAGACTGTAGGTGTATGAAAGGCCCTTGGGAGGCAGTGCCAGACACAAGGGAGGATAATGGGAAGAGAGGAAAATGAAACGAAAAAGAAACTGGACAGAGATCAAACCCTCCCCCATGGAACTGAGCAATAGATTATTTGAGAGCCCTTAACAACATGGGCCTCCTGGGAGAGCTGAGGGCTCCCAGTGCTGCTGGGAGGATGCTTGGTATTTCCCCAGGATTAGACCAAAAAACAACAGGCTTTCTACATGCCTGAGAGCCTAAATAACAACAAAACACAAATGACAATCTAATATTGTAACGCAATTTCAGATTTCGTTATAAATCTTAACTTCATTAAATTGACGGCATTATTGGGGGAAAAATAATTTAGCAACCCTACTGTTTATTTTATTTCCTGCTGACACAATGATTTAATTGATTAAAAAGTCTTCTCAATTATTTTCCAAAATGTATAAATATCAAGCCAGGCTAATCCTAACTAAATATAATGAACCTTTCAAATAATTGAGTCTATTAGAACTGCACATGTAGGGTCCATGGCAGCAGTTTCCAGTGACATTGAGTGCAAGTTAATGTACCCACAGAATTTCACTCCCAGCACAGACTACTTCACTTCTCTAGCAACGTTTTAGAAACTCAGGTTCTGCCCCAGAAACATCTTCTGAAAAAAGTAATGTTAAATAAGTGATACTACATGCTGTAACAAACCGCTGTTCATTTTCCAACCCATTCCACAAATCAGAAGATAATTTTGTCAAGAGCATATTTAAGGAGGCAATACTCAATTCAAATGTAACACATGTTGGCTAACTTGAGTTTTTAATTTGCTTGGGTTTTTGCTTTTATCTATGTGTTAAGTTGGATTTGTTAAAGAAAAAGTTTCCCTCATCTATTATAAACACCAGGTAACGACTGTGATTCTCCAATTATTTTCTGCAGGTGGATAATTTCCCATACCAAAATATCCCCAACTAAAGCAAAACAGTATTTTTAAATACGTTCATGTTTTAACTCAAACTCACTATATCTTACAAATATCTGCACAAAACACTGCACATTCATGTAGATAATGATTGCAGAGGGAAGCCCTCTGCAGTAATCTCCATGCTGTTGGTTGCACAACAGAGACAAGCAAAGGAAAAGAGACCCTGAGCCACATCCTTCCTTAAAATTGTATCACAAGAATTAGAAACTATGAAGCATTTTTTTTCCTCTTATCTGCACACCCCTATTTGGGGTAGAAAAGAATTATTTTGCTGAGACTGTGAGATCACCATAGTTCTGTAAGAATAAGAATTGCTCTGCCACTGCCATCCAGAACTGGGCTGTCTGCTCCTCAGAACTTTCTGGGTGTTTGTGCAATGACAGCACAGAGCCTGTTGGGAGGAAATAGCTGTCATGTCTGGGCTGCAAATGCTGAGGGGAAATACCTGGAATTAAAATATTAATCAAACAAGCAGCCAGGCTTCATAAATACCCTGTACCACAAAATCATGGATTATTTGGTTCAATAAAGACCATCAACAAGGTACATGTGCCAATTTGTAAAAGAATTTGTAGAAGTGTATAAATAAAAAAAAAGGAAAACATTGTCGCTTTCCCAAGGTTGCCTGAGAGACATTTTCACAGGAGGCTGTTTTATTACAAGATCTGCATGAGATCTAAATGCATTATTCCTCTACACTAATGAAACATTTTGAGACAAAAGCAATCTAAGAAAATCTCTTGTCCACACATGAAATGTAAGTTTTGTTCCTCATCAAGGACTTGATATTTAATTCAAAGTCCATTCCAACTCCACCAGACAGAACTTACTGAATTGCCCCTTTGATTTTAACAGGAAGAGATGATACAGAGCCTTCCTTAAACAAGGCTGATGCTATACTCAGCATCACACAAAAGACACTGCAGTGAATTTGGAGGCACCCTAAACTTCACAGTTGTCACTTCCCGGCACTTCAGCCATCTGGAAGGCCTGCCATCTCCTACAGCAAGTGCAAGCTGCTACGACTTGTGCTAAAAGAAACTTCCATTTCCAACTGTGCATGTAAGGTCTGAGCTCCCCAAAAGACCCAACTCTGGTCCCTGCCTGGAGCAGACCTGACACTGGTCACTCCCTGAGGCTGAAACAACCACAGGAGGAAACGCTCTGGGTAACAACGTTATCACTCTAAAGATTCAATTTGGCCTCAGTATTCCTTGCATTAAGAAGGTTTAAGTAAGACTAGAAAGTACCTCTTCTGCTTCTCTGCTGCCTTTCCACCCACAGGAACATATTCAGCCTGTCAGGCTCAAGGGCCCAGCGGGCTGGTGTCAGCACCAGAGCTGCCCCAGGAGAGCTGTGCCTGGAGCTCTGTGCTGGCAGGGCCTGCTGAGCACCCTGGCCCCAGGGACTGGGAGTGCTCTGCATCCCTCTCCAGCCTACAGGCTGCTGGATTCAGTGCTAAGGAGTTCCTGAGGGGGATGTGCTTCCAGCCCTCCTCTGGAGAAGGGCAGGTTGCCATGACAAAGGCCTTTGAGACAAAGGGGTGTGGGATGGAAAAATAGTATGTGGGAAACCTAGAGAGAAAAATACCGACCTCAATTCAGCATTTGCCACCATTTTCCAACACAAAGTCACAGGACTGGGGGCTTTGGTTCACAGTAAACAGCAAAGAGCTACAAAGGCCCTCAAATTAGGAGAAGCTGGATGAAGTAGAGAAGCAAATACAAACATTGAGCACACAAAGAGCTCAAGATATGCTGATCCTGATGAAGAAAACTTCCCTACAACAAGGTGTCCTAACATTGCTTCAAACAACCTTTATTATCAAATGCTGCCGAAGCAGAATCACTGCAAGCAAAGGCACCTTCCCCTTAGGCCTTTACAGGTCCTTCCCAATGGCCTTAAGAAAGCCTTAATCACCTGAGCCACCTGCCACCATTTTATGGATTGCACAGGCCTTGCTGCAGTAAAAGCAAGCTTGCAAATGCCTTTTCAAAGGCATACTCTATGTTTCTAAAGTTTCTCTATCCCAGAAGGTCTCAACAAGGTCTGAACAAACCTACAGAAGGTAGCAAACAAAAATAAAAAGAACAGGAATGAGGGGGAAGAGGTAGATGCAACCACAGCACCAGGCAATAGGCTCAATCCTATTGTCTCTTCTAGATTTAAGAAACCAAAAAACATGCCATTGTATAATAAGAAAAGTGTCAAAAACATGGAGTTCTACAATTACCAAGCTAGCAAAAGCTGGGAAATCCCACTGCCCTAAAAGGCAGACTGAAACACAGCTTTGTTTTCCTGAACTGAATTTTTAACATGTTGTACATTACAGTCAGTCATCTCCCTCTCTCCCATTTGTTGTAGGGGATCCATTTCAAAACATTTCCTTGCTTCAAATCATGCCTGTCATTACAATCCCAAAGCACCCAGGCTGCACATGCACTATCCCTTAAAAGCAGTGATTTCTGGGTTGGAAAGACATCAGCTGTATATAATGGGAATAGCTATTGCCTACCTCCTCCCTAAACCTTGTGAACAGATCTCCCTATTCCCCTTCCCTCTGCAGCATCTGAGACTTGGCATGGTGTCAGCTGGCAGTGCCATTTCAGATCCAGCTCCCCTGTGTCCCCCTCTACTTCCATAGATCCAGAATGGACACTGCACTTGTGTGCTCCAGCTCAGAATCCTTCTAGCTGTTCAGATTCTCTTCCCATTTTTCCAAGAGAGCAAGTTTCTCTCCACTGCCTCCAGCTTTCTTCTGCAGCTTTGACCCCCAGGCAGCCCTGCCCACAGTGTACCTGGTGGCAATACTGGCAATGCTGCCACTGCCGCTGTACTTCCGTGCCCGGCTCAGCCTCCGCGTGGGCTTTGGGTCTTGTAGTCCAGGGCTTGGGACTGAGGGGAAGGTCGAGGCATAGCCGTGCTCACACTCTGCAAGAGAATCAACAGGCAAGGCGTTAAAAACAAAAACCAACAACCAAAAAAAAAAAAAAAAAAGGAGAGAGAGAAAAAAAATAAAAAAGGAAAAAATAAAGAAGTCAGCAGGCAGGCCTCACCACTAACCCACTGGCCTAGCTGGGGAGGCCCTTAATCACAACAGCTCAGGGAAATGACTGAGGATATATTCACTTCACAGGGAAGTGGACTGGGGTTGGAGAAAAGGGAGGAAAGGAAGTATAACGTCTCTGCCAACCCTGGAGGAAGGTCACCACCACTCAAACATTGAAAATATAAAAAAAACAACATGACAGTCTAGAGAGTGCCTCATCTTCCTCCTCCTGCCCAACCTATCTGAACCAGGCAAACCAGATGTATTTCACCGTACCACTGACGTCTCTGCTGAGCCAGAGCCACCCACCACCATCCCTCCTGCCCAGTGGAAAACTTTCACACCAAATACCCCCTTTTCCTCCCAGAAACCACATCCACGTCAACCTCCCCCACTCTGCAAAAACATTCCACCTCATCCACCACCTTCAGGAGGGCTCATCATCCCTATCATCATCCAGCTGGGGATTTACCACCATCCCGCCAGCAAACACCGGCTCTGATCCCTTCTCCGGGGTCACTCTCGCCCCTCGGCGGGGATCTGACCCCAGCCCCGTTCCCCTCACGGAGGGCACCCATCCTCCCCCCATTACCTCTCTCCCTTCGCTCCAGATACTCGGCCGCCTCCAGCAGCCGCTGGATGTTGATCATCTGGACCTGCTCCATGGCCGGGGGGCTCCGCAGCCCCGGGCCGCCCTCCGCCCCCACGCTCCCGGCTCCCCCGCTGGACACGGGGGCAGCTGCGGCGGGGAGGCGCCGGGGATCGCCGTCTCTGCCCAGTGCCCGGGCCTCGTCACACCGTGCCGGGGGCGGCTCTCCTGGGAGGGCGAGGGGCGGCAAGGGAACACGCCGGAGGAAATGCCGGAGGAAGGAGCCGCTCCGGGATGCTCCCGCCGGGGAGCGGCGAGCGCTTATTCCTGCCCCAGCCCCGTCCCCAGCGCCCGGCCGAGCGCTGCCCCCGCGGCCAGCCCCGATGCGCCCCCGCGCCGGGCCCTGCCAGGATCCAGCCCCGGCCCCCTCGGCCCGGCAGCCCCGCGGCGGGACCGGCCCCTCCGGCCGCCGCCCCGCCCGCCGCTTCGCAGCACTTTGTTTACCTCTGCCCGGCGCTCACGGGCGGGCGGAGCGGAGCGGAGCGGGGCGGGCTGGGAAATGCAGTTCCCGGGAGCACCGAGGCACCGCCGGAGCGAGGCGGGGGCAGCTCCCGGGGCAATGGCTGTGTGTCCCCGCGCCTGAAGGGATGGCTCCGTGCCCACCCAGACCCCGAGGGGGTGGTGGTGGTCAGGTCACAGAATCACAGAGTGGGTCACGCTGGGAGGGACCACGGTGGGTCAGCTCCCAGCTAAGCAGGGTCACTCCAGAGCACAGCGTGCAGGATTGCATCCAGATGGCTCTGGGATATCTCCAGTGAGAGAGACTCCACAACCTCTCTGGGCAACCTGTGCCAGTGCTCAGTTACTTGCACAGTTCCTCATATTCAGGTGGGACTGCTGTGTATCAGCTCCTGCCCCTTGCCACTTGTCCCATTGCTGGGCACCACCACAAAGAACCTGGTCCAACCTCTCTGACACCTCCCTTCCAACAGACAGACATTAATAAAATCCCCTCTCAGACATCTCTTCTTGAGGCTGAGCAGGCCCAGCTCCCTCATCCTTTGAAGAGAGACGCTCCAGCCTCTGGATCAACTCTGTAGCCCTCCAGTGCACCTGCTCGAGGAGCTCTGTGTCCTCTTGAACTAAGAAGCCCAGGACTGGACACAGCAGCCACGCCAGGTGAGGGCTCCATGCCCACCCACATGGAACTGGCAGGGCTGTGGCAAGGATAAAGCAGAGAGGCTACAAAAGACAAAGCCACAGCCACAATGTGGAAACCTTCCACATCTCACCTGTGGAGATGGAACTCCACAGGTTCCAGGTGCCTGGAATTCCCACCTGGAGTGACTGATAGATTGTTTTTTTTCATAGGAGGTTAAGGAGCAAGGCCCATTTTTCAATGTGCACAGATTAATTAAGAGCATAGACAAGAGATACCATAGACAGCAAATTCCCTATACTTGAAGTGCCACATTAACAAGGCACAACAGTGATCATCTCAACATTTTAACAAATGCTTTCAGTATGATCTCTCTTTTCAGAATTTTAATAATGTATTTACATCCTTATTTTCATGTAGGTAAAAACCCTTGGATCACTTCTATCACCCTGAATTTTACCAAACTCAGCATTAGCTGGAATGGAGCTTAAAAACCTGGTAACATAGAATTGTATTATACCAATCTCTAAAATATTTGACTTACATGAAAAGGATGCACTCAGAAAACATTCAAGATCAGAATCAGAACATTCATAGTAAATATCTGAATCTCCAACTGATTCTGACTTAGAATCCCCCAAAGACTGTTTTGTAGTTCTGACTGGGATATTTTCTGAACCTTTAGGCCATGACTGGTTACATCTGCAAACATTCCTCCATCCCAACAGGAGACAGAAAAGTACCTTGAAAAAAATCCCGAAAAAGCAGAAATTCTCAACCAATGGCTTATGTCTGGTAGCAAGGGCTTTAGGCAGAGCACAAAGTATCAGGAGACTCATGATGGAGTTGCAAGAGTCGGCAGCACTCAACTAGAGAAGAGCTGAAAAAAGTGGATTCAGGGTAGTTAACTTTTCTCTACACACAATTTGCTGATTCACCGTTTCTGAGGCTTCTTCAGAAAACTGCAGGCTTGCAGCTGATGGAGGTAAAAATAATACCACTATTCAGTTCTTACACAGACCTTTTCATCTCCAAATCTCTAGGGCTTGATTTGTTTTGTTTCTCTTAAGGTGGGATAGCTCAAAAATAAAGGAAGCTGGGACACCTCCAGGGACATCCCTCCCTCATTCTGGGAAAGACAGTCCCAGCCCTTGCTCGGACAGGAGAGTCTCCACTCATGCACCTACACCCAGCCAGACCACAGCACAGGCAAAGACTGGCTTTTGGCTGGGGGAGAACTCAGGGAATGAAGCATTCTCTCTCCCCACCTTATATTTCTACACTGGAAACTGCCCATAGAGGAGACTGTTAAAAGCACATGGAAAATTCCAAATTTGGGCAGTCTCAAGGACTACTCATAAGATGTTGGATTAATGAAAAGGACACAGGTGCACAGACAGCTCCCCACCAGTGAAGTTAACACAAGAGCATTTCTGGGCTCTAACTGAGCTTCCTTTAACATACTTCCAAAACCAATGGGCCATTTGCTTCTCAGGATTAGCAACACTAAACATTAAAAAAACCAAATCCTGCAACTCCAACCCCTCAAACTCACTGTAAAACAGGTCTTTGGGAGCATCCACTGCCATTAGCTTTTCTGATGGCACATTGGGAGATATGCCACTCTAGGGGTTAAAAGGGAAACCCATGGCTGGAAAATGAAGGGGTAGGTTAGGAGCATATCAGAGTGTCAGCTCATGAAGGTAAAGTTCAAGATACAAAACAAGAGAGGATGAAGGAGGGGGATCCTGATACACATGGTGAATTAAATCAGCCTGGAAAGAAGTAACAGCAGGATCAGTTCTGTGTGAAATGATGTAGGATAAGCTCTTGCATTTACACTTCAGCTCAGCTTCCAAGTCTTTGTTTCTGAAGTAAACAATGGAAATTAGAAAAAAAAATCTGTGTGAAACAAAGACAAATTTGGGAGTAAAATGTGGCACATTTCCCCAAAGAAGGAGCCCTAGAGAAGAGGCAAGTAACTATGGAGCCACATCAGATTTGTAAAATCTTGCAATTGCCATCCCAAGTGCTCGTGTGGGCAGGTCAGCCTGCAAAATGCCAGAGTGTGACAGAAACAAAAGTGGGTGGAAAGTAAATAGCACGAAGAGGCCCAATGCCATTCAACTGCTGACCAAAAAGCCCCCAAAGTCAGATTTTAAATGTGGTTGAGCAATCCACAGGCAACACTGGGGAGGGGCTAAGGGAAGATATTTTAGGGGAGAATGAGATCATTTAATTTAGTGGCTCCGAATGATCTGTAAGTACAGTTTTCTGATTATAAGTGCTTGCTGCTGGCATCCCTTCTGGCAGCTGTGATTCACTTTCATTGTGTGTTCTGCTGCTTCGCCCTTTAGAAAGGGGCTTTTTACATTTTATTAAATGGCACTTCGGCAACCCTCCATTTCCAGCCTTAATAATGGATTTGTTAATCTCCCTGATAGCCTTTCCCTCCTCCTTAGCAATAATTTAAATATCCAAGAAGAAATCTGCAGTGCAGAAATCAATTAATATTTACATCTGAAATGCTGCTGTACTATTTTCATCAAGTATAACAGATGTGATCTGTTTTTTATCAACATCACCATCACTTACGTTAAACTAGCAACTTCCATCAGGGAAATTTTCTAAGAGCTTTCCAAAAGTAATGCTTTAAGCTTCTCAAACCCAAAATTACTTTAGCTATTTTCTTTCCACTCAACAGGAAGGGAAACTGAGGTGTAAGCAGCATAATTACTCACATGAAGACACACCCTAAGTCAGAGGTGGAACAGGAACACGTCTCACAAATCAAGATGCCCAGCCCTCTGCTTTGAACACAAACCTTAGAAATAACGCAATGCTTTGCAACGTGGAAGTTATTTTCAATAAGGGCAATCCCTTTGGCTAAGCTGCCTTGTTTTTCATTCTGTATTTGGCTTTTGCTAAAATCCTCCTGTTCCCAGCCTCCTGTGCATTTTCTGGGAGGAACATTAAGATGGCAACAGCCATAAGTGCTTCCTTTGCCCACCTTCACACAAACCCTCCAAACTCTTAATATTGTTTTCAAATCCTTGAAATCTAACACTTATGCAATCAAAGCATGAACAGAGATCCCTAGTAGGAACCATTTTCTGGCACTGTCACAACAGTGCAAAGACTCAGTGATTCCCCAAATTTCTGGGAACAGCAGATCCATACCACTCCTGTTTCTCTAGTGAGGGGAACAACATCTGAACAACATAATCAGCACACACTGTAACAAACAGGTCTCTGTTCTTGTAGTCACGACTGTAGTAGCTCAGAATTGCAGGACTTGCAGCAGCAGACTGGAGCACAACCCAAGTCCCACCTACTCAACTCCCTTCCAAGGCTTGCAATACCTTCACTAAGGGACCTACAAGTGCCTACAGGACATGGCCTCATTTCTCATCCGAGAGCTTCACTCTTCTGCAAGGCATCAGATAATCCATTTCAGCACTCCCACTGGTACCTGGAACCCATCCACCACTGAGGACAGACATTTCTCAGAACCAAACCTCTGGGATATCCAAGAGTTTGAGCAGGAATAAAGTGCACGCTCTGATTCAAAGACGAAGCTCTGCCAAACAATAAGATAAAAGCCACAGATCTGTTGGCTCTTTGGGTCACTTGTTCCTTCTCTCTAGGAGATGTGCTCTGTTTTCAGCCCTGTGCTGTGCCCAAATTTATACTGAGTCAGTGACTTACTCTGTAACTTTGATTAAGTCACTTAACTGATCCAGCTGCAAAATTAAGAGGAATGTCCACGAGAAAAAGTATACAGAGTCCTTCAGCTAAATAACAAGAAAGTAGGGTTCTTCAGCCAGTGGCAGAATGTGCTTCTTTTCTGGCTCTCAGGATGCTCTGCTGACAAGGGATGCAATTGGTTCTCAGCAGTGCTTCCAGCACAGTTCCATGGTTCTACCTCTGCCCTATCATTTCTCCTGCTGTGGCTTCCTTCTGAATTCTATGCTGAGGTCCAAACAGGATGAGTCAAAACAGCCCAACCTGGAAGTGGCTAACACATGAATCACTGTGGCCAGGTCATGAACCAGGAGGAAAGAAAGGGGTTTACTGTGAGTTGGATGAAAAATATATAAATAAAGGGGTCCCTTTATGCTCTATACACCATATCACCGTAAGATTCAAGACCATCTACACTGACCTTGAGCCACTTGGTCAGCTCTTATTGATATAATGGGAGCTCTGCATGGAGACCAAAGGCAATCTCAGCTTCTTCTGCCCTCAGCTAATTATAGGTTTCTGACATTTCTTTGGTTTGTCAGAAAAAGACACTAAACAGTACACAAACAATGGAAGGAGCCACATGATGAAGATACTGTTAATTCATCCCCAAGGCTCAGTTGTCTTCTCCCTCAGAGAGAATTATTCAAGAGCAAAGGACAAATCTAAGATCGTCCATTTGTTATTCCTGGTCAGAAGATCAATAAACATAGCCAGCACTTGAAGAAGATCTAGCTGTCTCCTGCAAGGGGCCAAAGTCCACTGTCCCATGCATGCACACCTCTATTAGACTTGTGAACTTGTCACCCCTGTTACAGAGACTTGATTGCCTTCATGCTTTTGGAAGAGGATATGGCAACACAGGTCTGTATCTGTAGTGAGATCAGAATGTATTACACACCATGCCTATTACAGATAAGTCATCGTATCCGAAGGATTCATCACGTGTTTGTGCAACTCCTACTGACAAAAACATGAGCCCATACACACAAAGGGGATGCCTGGCACAACATTAAACCTCAGCTGAGTTTACTCCAGGTCCCTTTAAAAACATCTTCCAAATCCCAGCATTTCAGCTGCTATAGATTTTCAGCCCTGCTTATTCATGAAGTGGCATTTGCAGAGGTTACAGATGTATCAACAGAGCTGCCCTCAGCACAACTTGCATTTCTGAAAACAGCCACTGTAACTTTCTTCGTGTGACGTTTCTATTCCTTGGATACCAAGCTTAAATTTCTAGAAACAGGTAATTTGGAAACCTGTACATGTCAGTTAGCAAGGTGTGTTGGGATTGGGTGTTGTGGTCTCACCATGAGAACTGCAGCAAGCAGGCAGGCAGCACTGTTATTCACTCCCAGAGGCTCAGCTGAAAAAATAATTCAGTTATATTTCAGTAGCTAAAATACTCCAGCTTACCCAAGGAGTCTGATAAGAGGATTCTAACCTTCCCTGTCACCATATTGTAACACAGGTCATTTTTATTCTAATATTTTAAAATATAAGTGAATACTATAAGAGTGGTGCTGAGAGGCCAGTCCTGAACACTGCCTCCCCCTGCCATAGCCCTGACAGTATATCCTACCCTGCTCCATGGCTCTCTGCCCTGTGGTTCTGTTTCCACACTACCCAGCCAACCCATGGCCCCTCAGCTATTATGCGTGGCCACAATGATAGGATGTGGGACCTATAAATGTAAATCATCATCATCTCCATATTTCTGCCTGAGCTTCAGGCAGGGAGCAAACTCCTACCTTATCTCAAAGTCCTGCCCTAGACATGGAAGGCTCTGCTGTCTGCCTTGTACCACTGACCTGCAGACAAGGGTAGGTGTGTTTTGGAGGCTGAAAACATCCTTGTAGTTGCTCCTCTATCACCAGAAGGTGTGACATGCACATCTGGGATATCCAAGCACTTGGATCCACAAGAGAAGAGGTTGTGTCCACCCCTCAGGGGGCTCCTCTACCAAACAGCATCTGCTCCTGCTGAGGACAGTGTTTGGAGAAGGTGAATAACATGGCACAGCCACCAAAGGCTTGGAAGAATGAATGAGGACACTGAGTGTAGTTTATCAGAAACCATAAAACTATGAGGAAAACCACTTGAGTCCTCAGAGCCTTAATAGCCCTTCCTTAGATTCCTTCCTATGGCTACTGAAGCCCTTCAGCTTCCATACCACTGTGATGCTGATCCCAACCAGCTTTACCCAGCTCTGTCCCTGTCACCCATCCTGGCCAGGAAGAGACAAACATCTATCTGTCACCTCTATTTTTTTTAAGACTGTTTCCTTGGGGCAGGGCACTGTCACTCCCCTGCATGTACAGCACCTGGCACAACAGGGCTGTGACTCAGCCACCTTCCTGATGGGAGTAACACCAAAATAGCTCATTACACCCTTCATAACACCATGGTCAAGTGACCTGGGCATCCTGCAGGAAGCAGGCAAGCACCAAGTCTGACTGAAACTGAGTCTGGCAGTCTCCATCACCAAACTTTTTTGAGCTGCCCCCCTCTATTATTGTGAATTGTGAGTTCAGAGAGTGTAACGAGGAGTGATCATTAGAAACATCTCTGCCAGGCTGCCAGCACTGGGTGCACTGAGGAATCACCCCTGCCCTGGCAGATGAAAGGGCACAGCATTTTCTTGGTGCAATAACCTGAGCTCTGCATGCAAATCCCTTCCCAGAAAGATGTATATACATTAGGATACAACACTCCTGCTTCTGCAGCTGTTCCTTAGTTTAGATAGGGCCAGTAAGGCTCAGAGATTGTTTTCCAATCACAGCAGCATTTTTCTTTGTTTGGGAGCAACACGTAAAAGCTGCCTGGTTTATGACAGTCACGTTCTGAACAGCACGTTCACCAGCTGAACCTTTGGTTAAATGGGACTTTTCACCCTAAAATGTCCTGATTGCACATTAAAATACTGAAAGGTTTTGCAGAATTTCCTAATAAAAGTGATGATTTTCAACATTATGACCTCAACAATTACTAGTGAAAGCTTCCATGAAAACAAGTGCTCAGGAATGGAGTTGTTTAGATGCAAACACCTCTTTTAAAAATCCAGCAATAAAAAATCCTGTATCCTGCAGTCCTACTCATTTTCCAGTTCCTAACAAGAAACCGTGTAAAATGATGCATTTTTAAATGGAGCATGTAAAAGATCAGATACTATCCATCTCAACGGCAGGGAAAATTCTATCTCTCCCCACCCCAAAAAAAAGCCATGATTTTGACAGTTCCCCTTCATAATAAGAGCGCTCGTTGAGAAAAAAACCAGACCTAAACCAGCGGTCTGACACTCAGTTTCCAAACCAGGGATGCTGCTGTTTTCACACTCAAACCCAGTTCTTGCTGGTGTCTCCTGTCATTTTCCTGCTCGCAGCTGCTGCTCAAGGCGCAGCTCAGTTCCTCAGGCGCTTGGCTTTGCAGATTCATTACGAAACAACAATTAGCACGTGAGAAAAAAAAATCCCACCCCAAAATTAACTCAACTTTCCAAAACAGAAGAGCAGCCTGGATTTGTTCTGGGCGAGCAAAGAACAAGGGCTGTTGGCTGCAGCTTTAGCGGCAGAGCAGCTCCTCCGCAGTGGGATCCCTTTCCCTGGGAGCCTGCGTGCACGCAGCTTTTCCCGCAGAACAAGGGCAGCCTATACCGGCACCTGCTCGGGACCTGCAGCTGCCATAGGGGTGAACGGCGAGGAGAGGCTGATGGTGCGATGGAGACGCGTGGCGAGGGACTCGCCGATGCCTTTGTAAAGTTAAACGGAAAACAAAACGCAGCACATGCTCCACGGAGGAGAAAAAGGGGGGAGGGGGGGGGAAACCCCAAACATGAAAGCGAGGAGGACAGCGAAATTAAAAAAAGAAAAAGTAGAGAATTAAAAAAAAAAAAAAAGTAGAAAATGTAAAAAAAAAATTTAAAAAGGCTAAAACAAAGAGTAACAGAGAAACCCGAGGAAAACGAGGGCAAAGCGCCGGTGGCGGAGCGGAGCCCGGGGCTCCCTGCGAGGTGTCCGTGTGACACCCCCGGGCCCGCAGGTCCCGAACCCCCCGGGCCGAACCCCCCGGGCCGAGCCCCCCCGGCCCCGCGCCCCCCCGGCCCGCTCGGCAACGCGTGACGTCACACGGGGGACCCCGGCGCCGCGCATTGGCGGAGCGGGACGCGCGGCCCCGCCCCCAGGAGGCGGTGGCCAATGAGCGCGGCGCGCTAGCTCCATGTGCGAACCATGTGTCCGCCCGCGGGGCGGGGCCTGCCGGGCGCAGCGCCGCTGGAGCGCGCTCCGCCACCGCGCGGGGTCCGCGGCCGCGCTCCGCCGCGGGCCACGGCCGCCCCTTTGTTCCCTAAGCGCTTCTTCCTCGCGGTGCCGCCGTCGCTCGCGGCTCGCCTGCCCGCTCGGGAGACCGCTCCGCGGGGCAAAGCCGCGGGCTACGCGCACCCTCCGCGCCCGCGGAGTAGGAGGCTAGCGGCGCTGCTGGCCACCGCCCCGCACCGGACGCTTGCCCTGCCTTGCCCTGCACTGCACTGCTCTGCCCTGCCCTCTCCTCCCCTCCCCGCCGGCTACCTGGCGAGCGCTGCCACTTGCCTACGTGACTCTGCCCATGCCCCGGCGGGGGGAGCGGGGACGTGTCATCGCCTCCTCCCCCGCCGCTCCGGCTCCGCGCGGGGCCCGCCGCCCCCCCGGCCCCTCTCGGTGCCACTCCGAGCCCGCTCTCCCCGAGAACCGGAGATGCGCCCCCCCTCCCCGCGCCGTCCCGCTCCACTCTCCATCCCAAACTTTCCCCCGGGCCCGGTCTCCCCAGCGGCGGCGGGGGTCGCACGCACGCCTCTGCCGCGGAGGGTGCAGGCCAGCCCCGGCGCCCTTTGTCACTGCATCCCCGGCCCCTGCAGCCAGCCGAAAGTTTGGTTTATTTTCCTTACTCCCCTTGACCGCCCCGCGGTCACGCACACGCGCGGCCACGGCCGCCAGCCGGCACTTACTTTTATTCTCCTTCTCGATCCGCTCCAGGTAGCTGGCGGCCTCCAGGAGCACCTGCACGTTGTACAGGAAGGTGTCCATGCCCGCCGCGGGGCTCGTGTTGCAGATGTCCCCGAGGGGGCACCGGGCCCCGCCGCCCGCCCCTGCGCTCCGCGGCTCGCTCCGCGGCTCCCTCCGCGGCCGGCCGCGCTTCCCCATGCCCCGCCGCCTCTCCGTGCTGCGCTGCCTCGGTCCGTCCGTCCGTCCGTCCGTCCGTCTGTCCGTCTGCCGGCGAGCCCGGCGGCCGCCGCGGTCCCAGCGCTGCCGCCGCCCGCCCCGCCGCTGTGTCGCCCCACGGGCCGCCGCCGTCCCGCCCCCCCCGCGCCCCGGCGGGGCGGCCCGGCCCGGCCGCGCCTGCGGAGTGCGAGCGCCGGCGGCTGCGCGGCGCCCGGCGCGGGGGGGCGGCCGGCGGGGCAGGGCCGGGCTTGTCCCGGGGCGGCGGGGACCGGCGCGTCGCCGCTCAGCAGCCCCGGGATGAGTTACAGCTCCGCGGGGGGAACGACCCCTCGGAAAGGGGCGCCGGCGGTGGTGGCACCGCGCCGCGGGGATGGTGGCACTGGTGGGGGCCCAGCTGCACCCGCCCCCAGGACACAGAGGCACAGCCAAGCCTGCCCTGCCTCTTGTCACCCCGTGTCACCTCCCGCCCTGCCCCAGGGTCTGTCCCTGGTCAGGGACCCAGCGTGACAGGCGGACTGGGGAGCCCATGCTGCGCCCAGCGCTGGGGGCGATGGGGTCAGCACTGCAGGCAAACCCCGAACTCCAAAGGGGCCCCTCGGCATGAAGCACTAGCGGTTTAATGTCACGTCGCTCCTCCTCTGTTATGCAGTGCCCCCAGAAAGCTCTCTCTGGGTGCAGACTCTAAAAGCAATTAATAATTTTTTTTTTTTCCAAAGTAAATCAAAGGCGGAGAGCAGGCAAGGGATGCACCAGCCTCCCTCACCCCCTCCGTATCCATCCCTGCAGACCTGGGGTAAGGGCCGGGCACACTGCAGCTTGTTTTGCCCTTGTTTTGCAGTCAGGGAGGTGAGAAAGAGCAGCTGCGCCCGGAGGAGAGAGCGCCGGACCTGACCCAGACTGAGGAGAAGGGCAAGGATTTGCACTTCCAGAAGTCATTTGCAATCTCGGGTCCATGAATTTTGAGGGGGTAGGCGGAGTGGAGTCCACCAGCACCAGGCTGGCAGCAAGTGACCTCCAGCACCCTCCTCGCTCCCCTTCTGTCCGTGACAGCAGCACCGAAGCACGGTGCTGCGTTTGCAGCACAAAGCCCCGCTCCTGCCCGGCCGGTCGGGTTGGTCTGGTTCCTCTGAGGAGCCCTGTGGGAGCGGCTGGGGAGAAGCATCGCCCCGGAGATGTGCTGGGGCGTGGGGACCTGCTCACACCTGGCTGCCGTGGGGCTCCGTGGGTCTCGCCGGCCTCACCGGCCTCCCAGGGACCGGAACGGGCCGGAGAGCAGAGCAGAGAGGTCGTGGTGGCGTTTAGGAGGACAGTATTAGTAATGCTAATGGTACCTGGAGCCCGCAGCATCACGGGGACCTGAATCACCTGAGAGGGGACGGTGCCCCGGACTGCAGCCATGCAATGAAATCCCTGCGGCACCCAATTGCTGGGGGCCAGAGGGCTATTTTTGGGAAGCATGGCTGCAGGATTTCGTCGGTCACATGCCCTTCCCACGGCACATGCCGGGGCCGGGCCAGCTCCCCGTGCAGGGCGGCTCAACGCAGCCTCTCCCGCGGCCAGATGGCACCTCCTCCGTGCCGGCAGCACCACATGGCTGCTGCCACATCAACAATACCACGACTTGTCCCATCACTGCGTTTGGCAGCCCAGAGAGGGATGGTGTAGGGGGGAGGGCACGCAGCATCATCTGGATTTAGAAGAGTGAAGAAGGCAGAGCCTGGTGAGCCGGGAGTGGGGCGGGACAGAACGCCGCTGCCAGGCTCGGGTGTGCTCAGCACCCCAGGGACTGGCCATCCCTAAGAGCAGGATTTCAGCTGGGAAAGCAAGGGCTGAGCAGAGGTGGGAGCCAGGCTGAGCCATAGGGCACATCCAGGCAAGTGAAGGACTCAGATTGTACTTGGATTTTATTAACTCCACTGACTAGCTGAGATAAGACACGATTCCTGCTTTACAAGCCTGCATGGGCAAACACTCCCGTTAAAACTTCAGCCAGAAAGTCTCTGGCTTTCTAATTGTGCAGGGATTGAGCCGGTGGAGGGATGGCTCTAATCAACCCCAGTTGCAGCCACTGGGGACCTGGACACAAGGTCCAGCCTGGCTGGACACTGAGGGCACCTCTCTGCTGGCTCACCATGGGGCAGAAGGTCTTCCATGACCTCACCGTAAAGTACAAGAGGTCATTGCTGAAGCACACCAAAGGCACCAGAGGCAGCCAGCATCAGATTGCTTAAAAATCAGATGATTTAAAAATCTCAGGCACTCTCGCAGAGAATGAGGATGTGTTTGGCCGTCCAGAGTCCATACTGAACCTCTAAAGCGTCTACTTAATTTCCTTTGAAATCCCTCCTTACAATCCTGTAAGGATTGGTCCTCCTCAAAATCCTGTGTGGTGCCCTCTGATCTCCTGATCTCAGCATTCTTGTGCCTAATGGCAGCATCCTCTGTTACCTACTGCATTTCTTGGTCCTCTTTGTGCACCTGCACAACACTTCTCTAGTGATTTTTGGAATACTTTGTGTGAATTGGTGCTGATTCAGCAGGTACCACTTTTCACAGTGACTTCCCAAGTTTGAAGCCAGAATAATCATAATTTTGATCCCTTTCCTTTCTAGCCTAGTCCCAGGAAAATTTCTCTTTAAAGGCACTTCCACAGAGAAAAGTATTCCCGAGGGAATGGTCCAAGGGCAGGTATTCAAAGGGAATTGGCTCAAGAGGAATGGAGGCTTTAGGGCATGTGGGCTGTGGGGTACAAAAAGAAAAGGGTGGGCAATGGAAAGCACCCAGAATCAGAGAGGCAACACAGGAGTGATAAGGGAAGAAGTTTATCAGTATTGCCAGCTCTGCACATCCAGCAGCCATGGTCCAGCACCCTCATCCACTGCAGCCTTCTAAATACAGCCATTTAAGGGCAAACTCTCTTTATTTCCCTTCTCTTGTACTTTGTTTAACCTTTGAGCTCATCCTGAAGTCTCACTGTCAATTTTTTCTCTGCAAGGCAATGGGGAAGCTGCTTCTCAGGCAAAAGTGGAAGATCTGAGTGCAGCCCCATGGGCCCATGGCAATGGGAGTTGGGGTGAGCTGGGGTGAGCCACTGGCTCAGCCCCACCACCCACACCATTGGCACAGCCTCTGCTTCCAGGCATGTGGCCAAGGCAGCTCTCACATCATGGGACATCCCTGCACCTTTTATCAGCAGCCTGTGGCTGCAGGCTGCCCTCAGTTCAGTGTGGCACAGCAAGGGCAGCGTGGCCCAGGGGTGCAGAGGCCACAGGGATGTTGCCAAATTCACACCTCTAAAAGTGGGGAAAATATCCACCCCATCGTTTGGGGATTGGATTAGATAAGGGGTAAGGTTGCTGGAGTGCTTTATTTTGCAGTGCTGCACAACATAGCAAGGTGTGAGTTTAGGTGCAAAGCTGCCAGGTTGTGTGAGGTGCCATGAGAAACCCCCAGGGTAGAGAGTGAGCATCCCTTTCCCTCTGCCATGGGAATCACCTCATGTGTGTGTGTATGTGGTGCCCATGTTGGGCTGAACAGAGGAAAACAGAGCCACTGCTCTGAGCACAAATGCTCAGTCCCCTTTGGTGGGTGTATTCTGACCTTGTTCTGCTGGTATCACACACAGCAGCTGTTTCCCCACATCACAGGTGTTATCCATCCAGTTTGTTCCAGTGGCAGCACCAGTGTAAATCACCCCCTGGACAGACCTGGCAGGGTTCAGAGAGGGTTTTAAAGGGTGGGAGCCAAGACAACCCTGGATTTTGGTTTGCAAGAGCTCCTGGAAGCACCTGTTCTCTTTCCTTTCAGGTTAATCCCAATGTAATCCCTTTAAAATTTCACCTGCATTTAAAAGTCTGCTGCAGTCCTTTTGGAAGGACTAACTCATTTTCCAGGTGATAGTTGTGCTGCCTGTCTGCCATGGGCAGGCATTTCTTGCTGCACAAGAGTGATACAAAGATATTGAAAAATTGTTCTGAGGCTATTGCGTGTCTTCTTTTTCTTTTTTAATGGACACAGTTTTTGTGGTGGGGACGGGCTAGAGCTGGTCTGGAGCAGCTGTACCCTGGAGGGAGAGGAGATCTCTCATGAAACCTGGGTGACTCCTAAAACCTTGATTTTGCTGTTGGACCCAGGAAGTTTTTAGTGTTACTGGCATCACTCCTTATGGCCCCAGCCCAGTGGTGAGTGCAGGTGTCACCCCTCTCCTTGCCCAAGCATGATTTAATTGGGGTGCAGAAATCTGCCTGCGCACAGAGGTCAGTGAAATCTCATATCTCTTCTTTCACTAGTCAATAATTAATACATGGAGCTCTCTCCTGCAGCACTGGCTCCAGGCTGTCCTGCAGGCCCTGGCTGCCACCTGCTATTGCTGCTTGTTGTCCCTTGTCCCAGGGCGTGACATGGGACTGTGATTTACAGCAGGGCCACACATCCTTCTGTGGGGCTGCTAGATGTTTGCATCCCTAAGGGCTCCCTGTCCTTAGGGATGCTGTCAGAGCCTGACTCTCACTTGGCCAGACCCAGAGTGGGGTGTGCACCCAGCCCTCTTATGAAGCCATCATTACAATGGCCTTTCACTTCCCCACTGCTCCCTAAATGGAACAAGGATAACTCAGGGGTGCTCCAGGAGAAAGGCCCTCGTCAGGGTTTCAGGTGCCTGCTCCAGCAGCTGTCATGCAGGCTGGGTCCTCAGGCTTTTGAGCACTCCTGATCCTCTGCTGGAGCTCAGGAAGCTTCATGGTTTCACTGGGTGTCTCTGCCTGCCCGCGCTGCCACATCGCCTCTGCAATCTGTCCTTGATGCTCTCTTTTGGTGTGTGCTGGAAATAACTAAGCTACAAATAGTGGTGACGGTCCTGCCTTGCCTAGCCATACTGCTTCTCTCAGGTCCATTTATGATGCTGTTATTTTATTAGCTTCATCCTACTAGTACCTCTAAAGCTTCTACTTAATTTCCTTTGAAATCCCTCCTTACAATCCTGTAAGGAATGGTCCTCCTTGAAATCCTGTGTGGTTCCCTCTGATCTCCTGATCTCAGCATTCATCAAGCAAACCTGAGCTCTGATCTCTGCTTTTACAATAAGCTTTTTTTTTTTCACTTCCAGCCTCCTAATTGCCCTCCTCACTCTCCATCTTTGTAATAAATAGTAGGTTTTCTGCCTCAGAGGCTGGGAGATGGCAGCTCCTACTAGTTCTCTGCCATTCACACTTGGCCTTTCACAGTAGTTGCCATGCAGTTCTGATATAAAAAATATAAAGATTTTTTTCTTGCCCACCCTTAAGGGAAAGCACACATATGGTCTGAAATTGCCTTGTGCCAGCAGAAAAAAGGCACATCTCTTGGTGGGTGGATTAAATGCTGAATATTCCTGGTGGGTCTGGGCAGGTGGGCGTGGATGGGACCTGCTAAGGCAGTGGGAGGATGGATGTGGCACAAGGTCCAAGAGTGTCTCCCCTGGTGAAAGGAGCCAAGTGGAGGATCTAGTTCTCCATCTGTCCAACTGAAAGCTTTACATCACTCCTAGGAGTGCACCAATTGATCCTTGAGTCTGGGCTGGCAGATCAAGAGAAGGTCATTTGACATTGCTCCAGGCAGGAGGATGTTGTAATATTCTCAGTGTGCAATTTTGCATGCTTCAGCTTTGAGTTTTTATGTTAGACTCAGTAATGTGACATCCAACACATTTCTGGGATTTGTGCTTTCTGGGCTCGGGCTGAGGAGCCATTAGAACAAGCCCAGCAGGATTCACTGTGGGAAGAGCAGAGAAAGAGCATCCCACACCTCCCACTGGAGGTTTGATGCTCTTGTCACTTTGGAATGCTTTGTGTCCCTCCACTCAGCTGGCCTTTTAACTGATGTCATAGCACACAACCTCCCGGTCCCCCTGTGTTTTAATGCCTTAGCTCAGGATGGCCTTCCTGAGGTGGTGGCTGCTATGAAACCAGACATCTCTGGGGTTGTGCACAAACTGCACCTGCTCAGTGCCTCATTTTTCCCTTTCACCCCCTCAGGCCTCGTGTCTTGGCAAACTGGCTGCAGGAGATAAAGCCTAGAGGAAAAGAAAGGCAGAGGCTTTACAAGGGGAAGTGTCCTGGGAGGTTTCCAGCCATCCCCACCCCGAGATGGAGCATGCAGAAATGATGCCCAGAGTTTTGGAGGGGCTCAGTTTTGGCCTCTCCAGACTGTCCTTCAGCAATTCCTTATTTCTGCTTTGCCAAAGCTTTCGCAGCTTGGACTCACCAGACAGTTTCTGCAAAGAGGAGATCCTCATTTGCACAGTAAAATTGGTTTCCTTGGATTTCATGGCTAACCTGGGCTTTGTGGTGCTTGGGTCTGATGTTAATGTGGGGAAATCCATCAGGGCACAGCTGACACTTGACTCCAGCAACAGCAGCAACTAAATAATAGTGAAAATTACATTCTTCCCTTCAAAGGAAGGGAAGAATGCTGGTCATTCCAAATAAAAGGCTGGATGAAGGTTTAACTTAAAAAATTTGTTAAACTTCAGAAAAAATATCATGGGTTGAAGAGGTCATGCTCAGACTTGGAGTTACTACTCACCTGCAGGCAGAAAAAGGCTCAGTGCACAGGGAAAGACTGCAGGAACCTGATGGGCAAAGGATGCTGGGGTTGATCTGGAGGCTGGGGGGCACAAGGACACTGCTCTTGGCCCTAATGTCACTCCACAGTGGGCAGGGGAAGGCAGCCCCTGGCTGTGGAGCCACAGTGATGGCACCAGCTGGGCAAGGGAGCATATGGCTTGGAGGGGACAATGCTTCCAGGAGGAGCTCATTTGGGAGGAACCCTGGGAGCCTCCAGTGCCATCAGCCAGCAGCTCTGCTGGTTCAGTGCAATGCATTGAGAGACAGCTCGTGACTCTTGCAGTGTAATTGCTGTTGCCTAATGATTTCCTTCATTTCTTACAAGCATCTCCCTCCAATACAGCTCACTGCACCTCTGCAGGCCACTGGCAGGCAAGTTTTGACCCCAGAAGCTGATGCAGGAGGGTTTTCTGGTGCATCTCAAGAACAGAAAAAGCACATCAGTGTTTGGATGCAGTTTTTCTCATTTTTTGCTTGGCACCCTATTATTCAAATACAAATAGACCAGCCCTGCTGCTACTCCAAGCACCTGGTGCCATAAGGGGAGGGCAAAACCAGAGGGGATAGGCAGGGTCATTTAGTCCAACTATTCTGGGCAGCCACGTCATATAATCCCCTTCACAAATTTCCCAGTCTCCCAGCAGCCCCCACCACTTAATACCCATTTGTTTGTGTGCCAACATTAGCTGAGGTTTAAAAGATATTTCCTCTCCCCAGTATTTCCCTACAGCTTCCTCCTCATCTTCCTCTGCCCCCTGTCACTGTAACCAAGGAGAAGGATTGTGCATCCTCCAGGCTGATCCTGCCTGGCATCCTCTGTCCCCACCCCGGCCGTGCTTGATCATTGCAGCAGCACCAGGGACAAGTCTCAGCATCCCAGCCCCTGGTTTGCTGCCCACAGCAATCCCACAGGGATGGCTTCCAATGGACTGAGATCCCCACAATCTTATGGCAGTCATGTCACAGCAAAACCCTCTGCTGCTGGTCCTGACTCTTCTTTTGTGCAGTTTCCAGCTCTGCTGAGTGGGGGTGATGCCCCCAGCCCTTCTGCTCCCCTCCCCTCCCTGGCCAGTGCATTACTCACTTTGCAATCCATTCCCTAATCCTCACCTGCTCTGATTCCACTGATGATGACTCTCACTGTGCTGGCAGATATCTGTCTGAAGAAGACATTTGATCTGTTGCACTGCCTGGCCTAGAAAAATCTCTGGTTGTAAAGACAATAATCAGCGTGACCCGTTCATTGCACTTTTAACCCTGTGCCCTTCCCTGTGACTGTTGTTTCCCCCAGGACTTGGATTCTATAGGATCCCCCAAAGAGCAAACAACTTGCAGAGTAAAACCACATAAAATGCCCCGAACCAATGTGCAGGGCAGGAAAGAGTGACTGTGGGTTCCTGATAGGGCCAACCTGGCAAATTGTGGGCAATGGCTTTGGCAGGAACATGGCTGTTCCCTGTTATTGAAGTGCTGCCCTGCCGTGGGTATTCCCCTTCCTGGGAACCCCCTGTGCACCCTTTGTTTAGGGCTCACAAAACCCTCTATAAACCTGGGACTATTGGCTCTCAGACAGCTGGTAACAGCGAGCAGCACAAATTATCTGCTCTACATTTCAGATGGCTGAGCTTGGTGGCAGATGACTTGGTCCACACAGCCAGCTTAAATCCTTGGCTCCCACGAGACTCCAGTGGTGATTTTCTCATTGCCTGCTCCAGGTGCCAGAGCACTTCACCATGAACATCACTTCAGTGATTCTTAAAGATCACTGTTGCTGTTTGCAATGGTGGCCCTCTAAATCCACCCAGAAACTCTCTCAGCACCTGCAGGAAGCTGATTCCAGAGATCCCGGTTCAAACCCACCCCTGTTTATTTGTATAACACTAAGAAAACACTCCAGGCCACAGCAAAATGGCTCCCTCCCCTACAGTGCTCACAGCATCTGGGGAGAAAAAATGATTCATTAGGGTGTCCAGGATTAGCAACAGGATTCGTGGTCTACAAAACACTTGGGGTGATTCAGCACTGGAGGCTGAGGGATAGAGATGAGAATGCGCTGTTGATCATGGCAGGTGAAGCAGGAAGGGGACAGAAAATCTCACCTGGGGACAGCGCAGGAGGCTGCTGATGGGGTGGCACCGACACAAGGTCAGTGTCAGGAGCTTGGGCACAAGGGCACTGAAGAAGATGCCATAGAAAACCAGGATTGAGGATTTGAGGGGACACTGAGCTGGAGCGCTAAATCCTAGAGGGATGCACAGGATGTGCCTGCAAGAACAGCCCACAGGGCTGCAAAGCAGCTGGAGGAATGCTCTGCAGGGCAAAAGCAAAGTCCTGTGACCTCTGGTGACCTGACCCAGCACCACACAGGATGGGCACCAGCAGCCACTTGGGCTGGAGTCAGACCAGTGAAAACTCACTGGATCCAGGCACAATCCCTGCCTGCTTCCTGCCAAACCCTGCCCCACGCAGGTTTCACCCGGCCGGGCAGGCAGACCCAGCAGAGGGTAGAGCAAAGACACAAATAGAGAGGTTGACGTTTTCCACCCGTCTGTCCCAGCTGCCAGGCAGATTGCAGCTGTTTCTCCCCAGTCACGCTGGCCGCAATACTCGTTGGGTTGGTATTTAATTGCCTCTCCCTAACGACGCATTAGGCAGGGTGTAATTTGCTGGCGCTGGCCAAACAATACAGATAAACCCGGTTTGCACACAAAGGCAGCGGAGCGGGGAAGCTCCGCCGGCTGATGCTGCTCCCCTTTGGAGCTGCTGGCTCCAGACATGGGCGGGATATGGACAGACAGACGTCTCGGCCTTGGGGAGGAGGAAGGGGAATGTCAAACAACTGGAGCCACCCGCTTGCACTGCGGGCAGCCGGGGTGAAGTCATGAGTACCCAGCGCGTCACCAGGGCTGGGCTGCCCTGTGCCAGCACAGGGGCTGCCCACGTGCTCTTGCAGCTCAGCACATCCCTTTTCCTGGCTTGGCTTTTTCTTCTTCCTGAATTTCAGGTGTCAAGATATTTTAAGACTTCTCTCTCTGCTATTTCTTAACCTTAGTGATTAAGATAGGGGAGATGGCAACTTCAATCTTCCTTGGGAATGACCCTGCTGGATATTAAAACCCAACAGGTTTTTTGAACTTAGAAGGCCTGTCATAACACCTCTGCTAGCCCTCAGTGTTTCTCAGCAGGTTGGTTTCAGCAGAAGTAGTCAAAAAGGAAAAGCTTCATTCATACCCATAGCTCACCCTGCAGCACCACGATGCTCAGGGCATCCCTGCTCTCCCCAGCTCTGCTTGTACCCCAGGCTCCAGTCAATTCCAGCAGAATTCACTCCGATGCTGTGAATATTAGGAGAGAGTTAAAAATTAGCCTGCCCTTGCAGTGCAAGTGCTGAAAAAGCAAAACACGCCCTTCCTTGTGTTGGCCCAGGGCACAGACCTGCATTTATGACCACATCTAATACAGCCATGTACTACATTAGCAATCCCCAATATTGATACAGAGAGAAGGGCACTTATATAGACCATGGGTGGATTTTAGTGTTCCTTAAATATTTACCCAATAGATGCTGGTGACCAGAATTGCTGTTAAACAGTTGCAAATTGCCAGGAAGGAGTTCTAAAATGCCTAGAAATTAAGTAGCACCATTAAAATTAATTGGGGAATTACCTAATTTTAAGCACTCCAGTATTTTTAGGATAGTGGAGGTGTGATGCTGTCTGGGCAGCAGTGAATCCTTTGGCTCACCCACTTCATGCTTGGATTTGAAGGAGCTGGGCTGCTCTGCCTCACCCTGTAGAGGGAAGACTTGTTTGGGACAGCACCAGGCTCCCATATCCCATCCCCAGACTTCTCAGCATCCTCCTCCCACTGCTAACACGCTGCACATGCAATAAACCCAGCTGCTTTGCCACCAAGTTGCACATTAACACCCACACCTACAACATGGGGTAATTTATGGGAAGCTGGCAGATAACCCTGTCCCCAGCACTCGGCATCCTGGCACCAGGCACAGGCACTGCCACCGGCGCCTGCTCCCACACGGGCTGGGAGGAAGCAAACCAACAACAAAATAAGGAGCTGTTTGTTTGAAGGCCTCTGGAACAGGAGGAAATCAAGGCTGCGTCAAAATGGGAAAGCACAAAGACAGCAGGGAAACGGGGTTTATTTATAAACTTAGAGAGGATGGCTGTGAACAATAGGGTGGGTGGTTTTTATCCCACCAAGAGATGGAAGAGGAGTCTGTGTCTGTCAGGCCCCAGCCCAGCAGGATGGGCTGGCTGGAGAGCCCTGGCCAAGTGCTCAGTCTGGGGGTCAGGGGGTCTCCAGAACGTGGCTCCACTGCCTTTGCAGAGCTGCATCCTTGGCAGGCAGGCATGGGATGTTTCCTGGCTTCCTCTAAAGCTCCACCACACCAAAGTCTCTATGTGGGCAATGGCAAAGGGCTGCACAGCACCCACAGTGCATGTTTCTCTGTGGGGTGGTTGGGAGCACCCATCAGGGGGTGGGTTTGTGGTAGGTCCTGTTCCCATGCAGCAGTGCTCCTGAGCATGTTGGGGAGCAGGTGATGCAACAGCAAACCTCACTCCTGCTCATTGGCTCTCTGGGAGCTGCTGGTGACTTACTGCACATCCTTGTTACCATCTTATTGCAAAGCTTCCATACCTTCTCAGTGATTTCTCATGTGCAGCTCTTCACAGCACAGCCAACAAACTCCATCTCTCTCCTCACCCAGCTAAGCCACTCTTTTGTAGCACTCATCTTCTTATTGGACACAGCTGTGGCCTGTTAAGGGCAGGCCTGTTCCTAATCTTTGGTGATCAGTACAGCTGCAGCTCCTCAGGTGTGAGACTGCCTTCTGCACTATTTTCTTACATTCTATCCCTCCACACATCCTCACTTCTGGTGACTTTTGTCTTGTCTGTCAGCACAGCAGAGGTGAGCCATGGCTGGTGGCAAATCACACCCCGGTGTTGTTTCCCAGGTGTTGGGCTGGGATTGGGCAGAATGGGCAGAGGTTTGGCAGTGCTGTTGGAACAGCTCCTGTTCACTGCCACCCAAGGGGCCTTTCACCTCTCTGCCTAAGTGATGTTTAGAGAAGCTCAGTTACACTCCCATTCTCCCTTGCCATGGTAAATGCTCTCTGACAGCCACAGCTGGATGAACTGGGGTGGCACAGGCATCAATGAGACTGGCAAGGTAACTCAAGAGACAGGAAATGGACACTAAAGCAACAGGGGAGTAAAGGGATGAAGGGAGCCACCAGTAACTTGGCACTGTCCCTGCTGCCCAAAGTGCAGCACAGGGCATCCAACAGCCCCTGGCTGGCAGGGAGGAGCATCCTTCCCACCACTGGAGCTGGACCATGGAAATAGCCATCCCAGCCCCTGGCCACAGCATTTTGGTTAACACAGGAGCTAAGAGGTGCTGTCATTCCTTTATGACTGGAGGAATTGCATTGTCTAAATCTCAAAATCAATTAATAACTGCATCTATCAAATTAAAGGCAGCTGCCAAAAGTGGCACTTGCACATGTGCTCTTGTGTTGCTCCAAGAGCCTGTCTGGCTTCATGCAGCAAAAGCTATTTAATTCATATGCTGGGCATGGACTGACACTGGGGAATGCTTCCTGCTTGCCAGACCTTCTCTTCTAATGGGAATATGCCCATACTGGAACTGGAAAGGCAGAAACCAAGCCAAGCGGAGCAAGGCAGCCCAAAATATCTCTTTATAAGAAAACTACTCCAATACCCAAATATTCTCCCATTAGACTGACAGTGGCAGAGCAAATTCTGCCCAATGTGCCTCTTCCAGGTCATTTGTGAAGTTAGCTCCATTAAATAAATCCAGGAAGAACCAGCTGCTCCAGCTGAAGGTGAATGATCACATGTAGGTGACATGCCAGCCAGGAGATCAGGACTTAAATGGATGTGGTTACTTATTAGTCGTAAACACTGTTGAATAAATCTAAATAAACTCTACTTATTTATACAGCATATTCCTAATGTTGGTTGGATGCTGCCAACTTTAAAATAAAACTGAAGTCAAGCAGGGTAAATGTTTTAATGTCTCTGTAGATATAATTAGCATGTGTAATATGTATATACAAATATACATAATATATGTAATTATAGGTATTGGTGTTTGAGAGAGCTGTCTAGCCAGATGGAAAGAGTAAGTATTGAAAACACTGTACCTCTGCCTGCTAGAAAGGGGAGGATGCTTATACTCACTGGAATAAGAAATTGGTAGTTCCTGTTTGGGAAAGGGAGTTATTGTCCCACATTCCCATTCTGCTGAGTGGATTTAATAGCCAGCTTCTGTCTTCTCCAGCTTCTGTCTTGTCCATCCACTTAAAGAAGGATTGGGGCTGAAAGTGTCCAACATCCATGAGGAAAGCACTGTGTATAAACTGCAGCTGCTGCAGTGTGTTCAGAGTTTTCTGTAGGTCCTTTTTGGCACCCAGCAAAGGTCCCATTCAGGAGATGAGGTGCCTTTGGTCCTCTGGAGCACCTCTGAGGCTCCATTTCAGCACCTGTCTGGGTACATGTCTGCCCCACATGGCCATTGTGCAGGGACCTGAGGTGTCCCCAAGCTTTAGTGCCACTGTGCCAAACACCAGCTCAAGTGACAAGCTCAGGCAGGTCCCCATGCTGCCATTAACACTCAGAGACCCCCAGTGTGGCATGTTTATTAGGGAGCAGTTAGCTGCTCTCAACACCCTGGACACAGAAGTTCAGCCTCCTGCAGCAACCTTTCCTTTTCCACCGCAGTGGGGGCATGGAGGAGAGGGAAGGGCCTGGGCTGACAGGATTTCACTGAGAAATTCAGTCCCTGCAAGGTCCTCAAGCACAGCTCATCAAAATGCTCATGTTGGGGGCTACATTTCCCCTGCAATTCAGGGATTATTTGGCTCTCACTGCCTCAAGCTGAGGGCTAAACCACTTGCTCTTCTGGAGCTCTCCCTAGCATGGCTAAGTGCTCAGCCTTTCTAGAAAAGCCAGGGCATTAAGTTAAACACCTCACTTGAGTGGATGTTTGAACTTTCTGTACCTTTGGGAGGAGAGGGATGAGTGCTGTGCCTGGGAGGTCAGAGAGCAGCCAGCAGCTGACATGCCAAAGGTCAAAGCCAGCACCAGCTGCCAATGTCAGCCAGGGCTGGGAGCGGTCAGGACCATGCCCAGGACCACGTCACCACCCCAGAGAATTGCTCCTTACAGAGTTCAACTACTCACCATCCTGATAACCCAGGGTACAAGTTTTGTTTTTACAAATAACATTTGCAAATTAAAAATTTGCAAAAGCTCCAGCAGAGTCCAGAGACATGCAGTTGTATCGAGCTACTGCTGCAAATGTGAAAGGAAATGCACCTGGAATTCAGGATGTGGGAGCAGGTGAGACAGAAGGGTGTGGGGACCTTTGGCACCAGGGCACTTCCACTGGGGTCTCCTGGGTCTTCTGCCCCAGCCTCCAGAACCACTGAGAAGTCTCTGGCCTGTGGGTAAGGTCGATAGAGAGAAAATACTGAAAAAATAGATATTATTCTGCTTAGTGGAGTGAGTTAAAAAGTTCAAAAACACTTCACCAACATTTTTAGATTGTTGCAAAAGGATGGAGGGGAGAGGAGGAGTCTTGCCTCCCTGACAAAGCCTGCTCCATTGCTGGATTTTGAAATGAATCAATATAGAAAATGAGTCCGGCAGCCAGATGTCTGCTTTCATCTCTCTGCACTGGAACTGGAATAAAGCCCACAAAATCTCCACCAAAAATACCTTCTTTGAAAGCGCTTTGTTGGTGGCTTTGCGACTGCGGGGAACAAAGGCAGCAAACGCGAGGGTCTGATGCCACCTAAAGGCCGCTTGAATTCTCATCTCCCGGAGGCTCTGCTTGACTTTGGAACTCTCAACCACAATTTCGGAGTGTGAACTCTTGTTCAACCTCCAGTTCCCATCATCAGGCTTTGTTTTGTTTGCATTTAAGTTGATCAAACTTGACTGAAGCTGTCCATGCTGTGTGCTGCTCCACGTGAAAACTGCCTGGGTGTGTTTGCATGTACTGCTGGCACATGTAAAAAGTACAGCTACTGTACCCCAACACCTCCAAAGGACAAAGCTGTACAGAAAGGCAAGTTTTTTCATATTGTATTCTGTCAATCTTTTCTTTTGGAAACTTAAATTATTGCTGGCTTTGAAACTGAGATTAGAAACTGTGGTGAAGGGCTGAGCAATGTTTATATTGAGGATGGGCTTTCTACTGCTCCCCCAAGAGTCTGTGCAAGTTTGGCCCAGCTGCAAGGCTCTGGCAGAGCAGCTCCTGCAGGCTGTGTGACAGGCAGCATGCCAGCAGTGCCCACCCTCACTGAATGCTGTCCTGGTGTTCCCAGCATGCTGTGAACGATGCCCACAGCCAGGCTGGCCCCGCTCCAGCTGCCCACACACACACACGGCCAGGCAGCTCCTGGCCACTGCCTCCCAGAGCCCCGCACCTCTGGGAACACCCTGGGTCTTTGGAAGGACAAACACCAACCCACACAGCAGCCCCATGGGTGAGGGATGTGTTTCCTTGCCAGTCTGCAGAAAGGAAGAGAGAGAACATCGGTGCCCACGTCAGAAGTTTCCATCAGACCCATGTGCACAGCATGGGACACTGGGTCCTTTCTCACTGTCCTTGGATACACCACAGTACATCCTGTTTGAGAAGTTTCCATGGGCTCAAATAGTGAAAACTCAACAGTTTTGCAAACTGGATATATAGAAAATAGAAAATCCTCCACTACTTGCCCCAGAGATGACAGCAGTTTATGCCACATGCTCAACAGTGTGTAATGGACTCAACTGGCCAGGCAGGAAAATATGAGTCAAAATGGCCTATTACAGCCCTAACCATGACATTATTCTGTCTCCTTGTGGCATCTAAAGCCTGATACACCTCATTCTGCAGATTCTGCAAAAGCTGCTTTGCTATGTAACACTTATCTCCAGAACAGCTGGAAGTCTGTAAAAGACAACAACAGACAATCACCTGGATGTACAGCTTTATAAATCCTTTTTAATGTTCTTGCTTGGTAGCTTGCATGCTACCTTGGTAGCTTCCTCACAGTAAACATGGCTTCTCTGTATTGCTCTCTCTTGGGTTAAGCAGCCCAATGACAATAGTTATTTCCTATCCTATTAATGATCCATTTTGAAGCTCATCCTTCCAAGGGCTCCTATTTCCCAAAATTTGTTTTAAGTTTATTATGCCTGTTACAAACATCTACTTTATTTCCATGCTTTGGCTTGCAGAATCTCAGATTCTTCGAGTAACACTGTGAAAGAGTAAGATTTAAATGAAAATGAAGGGTCTGATGTGGTTTGTAGATTCTTGGGAATAAAAAGAACCTGAAGAAGTAAATAATGTATGCTGTTGGCCTTACAGTGGACGCTCCTCTGGATTGATACAGTGTTTACTTTCACATTAGTGCAGCACTAAAAAGATTGTAGATGCTTCTGGAGACAAATTATAGTCAGAAAAATACTAAAATCTTGGTCAAGATTTATTTAAAATGCTAAACCAAAATTATTCTATGACATGGGGACTGAGTTCATCAAACTGTCACCAGACTCAGAGGACTGAATTTTGACTTTCTTGTAAATAGAAACAAAAGGCTGATTTCTGTAAGGACGAAGAAAATAAACATTTGTGCTGTCCTTAAAGACATTTCACAGAGTTGATACAGCTACAAAAACAAAACACTGCAACTTCTGCAGCTTCACAGGCTCTGACATATACCATATGTTGGCAGGGCGTGACACAGATATCTTCAAATAACTTTGCATTGAGCTTTTTCTATAAGAAAACCTTTGTTTTATTAATAATTTAAAAAGGTAATTTCTTTGAGCTGTTTTCTTGCTCTGTACTTACTCAGCACTAA
Organism: Molothrus aeneus; assembly: GCF_037042795.1. NCBI lineage: Eukaryota > Metazoa > Chordata > Aves > Passeriformes > Icteridae > Molothrus > Molothrus aeneus. The sequence continues at coordinate 26,020,337 of NC_089653.1, read as the reverse complement.
AACCACCCCAGTCCCTCATGTCACCTGTGATGCCATGGTGCTGCAGAGCAGGAGGCAGCCCAGCATGGGCAAGCACAGACCTCCCTGGGCTCAGAACAACTGCCTGGCAGTGCCCTGCTTTTTACCAAGGGCCTGTCCTCTTTCCTCCCCAGCACCTGTGACAGAGACAAAAGCTGTTCAACACAAGATCAGGTTATTTTCTTGCAGAGCTCTCAGGATAAGCACAAGCAAGAAGTCCTATCCAGAATAAATTCTGGAGAAGCAACGTGCAAAATCAAAGCATCTTCTCTACAAGCAAGAGGTGTAAGTGCATAAAAAAAAGGCTGCTATATGAAATCCATCTATTTAAAATACTGTTTATTTGTGATTTAACATTAATTAGCATTACATCTATGAGCAATTTCAGATAACATTTATATATTTTCCACAGGACACAAGAGTTGGCTGGCTCATTCTTTATGCCAAAGCAAGTAAATAGAGGCATTAGCAAAAGGTGCAAATAGTTCACGGTTGCATTTTAAAAAATATTTATGCACATTGCATTCATTTAGATATATTTTTAAAAAAGTTATGAAAAGCGTAGTTCACAGGTTACTGTTTCTACATATGTTGTAATACAACACAAATAATGTAGAACATAAAAAACAAAGTAAGCAACTGAAAGTTTCCACTATGATTAAAAACACTGATTCCAGTATTTAGTGACAGCTAGAAAATTGTTTCCAGGATCCATTCCAACATTGCATTATCACACTTACACGGTCAAAGCTAACCAGCCCCCAAACATGCTATAATCAACATTTTTGCATGCCAAACCACTCTCCAGCCATATTTAACAATTATATATTGTATAATATTTCAACTGGTAATTTGGGAATCACATGGATCTTAAAAGATGTACTTCCTATTGGATGACTGATTTACAGACATTTGACACAGCGAAGAAACCCCTATGTTAATCTCTATGTTTAGTTTATATTTACAATACAGTAAAAGTACTAAAATGACAACACAAGTAAAAATGAGTAAGTGGCAGTACCACCCTTACCCATGGCACTAGGCTCTGATTTGCTCTGGGTTCATCCAAAGGACAACACAGATTCACGAGACCCTTTTACAACTTGAATGAAACTGAAGAAAAAACCCAAAGTGTTGCACTCTGCATGAATCCATACAAATTATTTAAAACATCTAATATGGAAATGTCACTCTGCTGATTTAATAAAAATATCCCGCAATCCGTATCATATATTTAAAAAAAATAATCACCGAACTTTTACTTTCTTTGTCTCCTCCTATTTCCCTACTATTTCACTTTCCCTTTTAACATTTTTGTTTCCTTCATTTGGTTATGTTAAGAGATTATTTTTCTTCATTCATTAGCAATACCATGAGAGAGAAAAAGAACAATCCACAAATAATTTTTAAACATGAATCCAGTTCAATTTTATATGCTTTTACCCTTTGATTTTGAAGTCCCTGGATTCCTGAATTATATTTAAGTATACTCTAAACCAAGCATTCTTAAATACACTCTAACTATTAAATGCTTGGTTCACATGCTTATAATACCTTTATACTGAATGGTATACAAACATTTGAACATATAAAATCTTCTTTTTGTTTTGTCAGTTAAACTAAATTATCAATGTTAAGTGTATAAAATCCCCCTTCTTGAAAAATAAGGGTTTCCCCCACCCCAACTGATAGAATAAAAAAGAAGTCTTCAAAAATTATATTTCACTAAAATGAAATATTTGGCAAAAAAGTTATTGAATAATGGAATTCTTTAGACATTTTGTATAATTCCAAATAAACTTTCTCTTACACAGTTTTTCCCCTAGTATTATGTGCCAGTGTATATTATTTCTATATGAGCTAATCTTAAAAAAGATGTAAAGGTGTGCTGTTAATATGTACCCACTCAAATAGCGGTACAGAAACATAAAATATATGGTCAAAAACCACAATACAAAAATGTATGATCTGGTTTCCAAATGAGACAGCAGTTTTAAAAAGTCATATGATCACTCAACAGTAACTTTAATAAAGACTTTAACTGTACTGAAAATTTTAAGGTCTGCAAAATACTCTGAGCAGAATTTGCTGCTGCATACTGTGATGGTATTTGACCTTGCTATGATGGTAATTGAGCACCTGCCAGTGTAGTTCTACATGAAATTAATCAATGTTTCCAACCCTCATAGCAATTTTGGACACAGCTAAGTGAGAGATGAATTAATTTGCAATTAACATGAAAGGTTTTCTTGTTTGTCTCTTTGTTTGGTTTCTTTAAAGCAAAACCTCTTCCAGTTTCTACTTGTTTAGGTTAAAAGTCCAGTTACTGCACACCCCTAACACTACGCTGTTAATGGTCAACTTAAAGGTTTAAAATGTGCAATGTCTCCTCACAACAGAACTGCACTTACGCTTCTACCTTCTCCTTCTTTTTACTCTTTTTCAGGAAGGATGGGGTGCGGAATTTCTTCTTTTTCTTTGAAGGGGATTTGGAAGGTGACCCTTCAGGGGACAGAGCCTCTTCTATCTTTTCAGAGCCTTTAATGGTAATCTCCACACTCTCCACAGTACTCAACTGACTGACCCTCCTGGTGAGATCCTCTTCCACGTCGTGTGCATCTTCCTTCCCGTTCACCACCACAACTGGCATCTCCATGGATATTAGGTTGGCATTCTGGCTGTAGAAATCCTCATGATTTTCTAAAAGAGCAAATGATTTTGCAATTATTTATGCACACTTTCATGCAAAAAAAACCCCCAGTGTTGAGACAAAGCCTGCGAGTCTGGACTGTGATCCAAAGAATGAAACCCGAAGTGCTTAGATGTGGTTTTTTCCCCTTTATCCACAGCCTTAGTTGCTGTAGGCAGACAACACAGTCAAAATGTCATTAAGGGAAAATGGGCTGAAAAATTTAACCTTATCTCTGCCAGGTGCACACACAGCTCAAGCTGTATAGAGTATGTACAAATATAGTCTACACAGCATACACAGCCTCAAGCACAGTCAGAATTACATTTTACTGCAAGAGACTGATTTATGAAAACACAGCCAATCCATACAGAAGCCATTGGAGAACTTGCCTTTTAAAATGCCTACTTAGACTTCTGGAAAAGTCTTAGGCAAAAGAACTATTCTTAATATTTTCAGTAAAATCAAATATAGTATCTATTTGCTCCACCTAGGTAATATCTAAGTTTCAGCATGCCCTGAGTTGTTTTCTGTTTGTGAGAATGTTGTATTAGAAAAAATGGGGAAAAAATAGTTTTCTGGACAGAGTAACACCCAAACTTTTTAAAAGAGGGCTCCCTGTGACTCAGTCGACTTCATGCAAGTGTAAAAGTGCAGCAGAAGAGTCGAGGACTTGGGTTATTGGAGCCCTTGGCATCAAACAGAAATTGCATTAGAATACCTTCTAATCTTTCTGGGACATTTTGCGGGGATTGAGTTTGTGACTGAATTTGTGACACAGATGAACCGTCATCTGAGAATAATTCCTGTTCAGCATCTGCAGGACAAGATGTGAGTTAGTAGCCAAGCAAAAGTGAAAATCAAGCAAGAGTGTCAGTGTTGATGCTACGAGATTTACAGGTCTGCTACAGCTTTGTGTTGCTCATGCTGACAACAGCACAAAGTTACAATACACAGTTAAAATTCTGAAGAATTATGGATTTATCTCATAAAAATTGGTATGTATTAGCTCTTTATTAGAAAGCATTAAGAAAGGTGGCAGGACTGCATTCCAAGCCCCATGGTTTTATCTTGTCACAGTCTGCTGGTACAGTAAGCAGTTACACTATATCCTGAGTGTGACATATAGCAAAGTTGTTTTATTACACAGTTATTAGTGAAGAAGAATTCATAGTAAGTGTTATTGTTAAAACTTAAAATCAACCCTGAATTAGTAATTCTCTATGGAATAGTAGTATTGGAAGAAGATATGAAAAGTGAAAGTAGATGAGACTTGCACACTGAGAGAACAGAACTAAAATTAGAGAAGCCAGGGCCAAACATCTCAGTAAACTTTTGCTCAGTTGGGCACATACTTTATCTAACTTTAGTATCAGCTCTGAGGAGGAGCTGGATTAACATGACCTTTGTGGACTCTTCCACCTTAAGATATTCTATGATTCTGACACAAAAATTCATTATGGTTAATTGTGTTTTAGTCAACCGCACTTCTCTGCAAACCTTTAATTGCTTTAATTTCAGCACTAACTAAAATAAAAGAATAAACCACATTTAACAAAAGAATTCTACCACCTCAAGGAATGATTTGTTCTAAGCTAGATGCCAGCAGTATATGCTAATAATTAACATGTACACATTTTTTACAGTAGATATTTTCGGGCTTATTATTAAAATGTAAACCCCAGCAGTTCAAACCACACTGCTGACCTTCCAACCCCTGCTGCTTGCGCTCAATGGTTTTCTTGTACTCTTCCAGTTCCTTTTCAGTGAGGTGGCTGAACGGGTTGGGCGGTGCTGGCGGCGCGTGCTCATCATCAAACTGCACTGGCTGGGAAAGAGAAAGCCACAGAATTTAACAGTTAAAAAATATGAAGCAAAAAGCAGAACTTTTTTTTTTTTTTTTTTTTTGGCCAAAGTTTGATGACAAAGTTTTGGCAGGGAATACAGAGTTAAAACACAGATGTACTAACTGTTGGATAGCTGGAAACTCTTAGAATTCCAATTCACCACAGTATGTTGATAACCTTATTAGGGATATCTCATATCTATAGTGTTTGGAAGTATATTCTATTCAAGAAAAGATTAATATGGGCAGGTAAGAAGCTGGAAACCCTGTTTCTAATGAAAGCTGCCTTTTACATTGTCACATCCCACCTTTTTAACTCAGCTACCTCTTGGACTCAATTGTTATCTTAAGCATCACTTCCACAGACTAATGAAGGCTATTTTTGGCCCCATGCATTCCAAAGTTCTTCCTCTCTCACTTAAATGAGCTTAGACAAGAATCCTACTTCATTAATATTAATGGTGGCAAACTTAACATGCATCACACCTCTAAAACTGGCATTAAAATAATCAGTTCTAACAAAACATTCAGAACAAAAATGGCCCAAGCTGACATTTGAAACACAGGCAGCCAAATTACCTGAACAGCTATAAATCAGTTAATTATGTTGTACTCACTGAACTTGGCTTTTTATCCACAACAATCCCTGCCAGCAGCTGAGACTGAGGTCCTGCTGTCTTTAGGTCATATCGGTTTTGCTCCCTTATCTATAGAGAGAAAACAAACCAGGTTAGAAAAAATTATTTCTCTTTAACAAACCCTATGCCCATCAGCTTTGCAAAGCCACTAACACAGGCAGCAGTGAATGGCTGAAGAGTCAAACTGTGTGCTGCTGCACCAAAAATTAAGAACTCTTCTTCCACCTCTAAATACACAGCATATGTTGTTTGGCTCTTTCAGTGCTTACAAATATTTACCCCAATCCCAGTTCTTGCACTTCATGTAAGCCAACATTTAGAAATAAGCTCCCAGGAATAGCCCCATAATTGTCCTCTCCTCCTCCAAACCTCATAAAGGATGCATGTTCAGCTGTTGGAGGAAACTCTGTGATTACAAAGTTTGGTAAAGTTTTTCCTTTTGTGAATAGTTTATTGTTTTCCCTAAACTAACAGCCCTAACTTCTAATTGTCAGAGCTTAAGAGATTGGCAGATCAGATATAAATACCAATACAGATCATATTAAAAAAATCCTACAGCAGAGAATTAGGAATAAACTCTCTGTGAGCCAGTGACATGCAAGAATTTAAAAATCATTGCCTGGGACAATTAATGTATTATTAATCTCTGGATGATGAGAGGGTGCCTTTCCAGTTCTGAGGAAGGGAGTTGCTCCTTCTAACTCCACTTCAGTCCCCAAGGATGCTGATACAGTGCTTTCCAAGAAAGAAAAAGATAAGCAATCCAATGAAAAGTGTCCTGAATATCTGCTAATATAGTTATGCTGAGGGTGGAGTATTTGATCAGTCTGATAATCAGTGTCTTTCATGCTGGAAGGGAAAGGCAGAGAGATATTTCTGTTTACAGAGAGATCCAACAATAATCTCTCATTTTCTTTTTTTTTTACTGCCATTAGAAATTCCAGCTTAACAAGCACTAGGCAAATTAAAACAGAACAGAACAAGATTAGAGTCTGAGATTGAATCATGCTGCAGATGATGTACAGCAATTCTGTTGGTGTTGACACCTAATTATCTAGTAAATAAAATGATAAATAACAGGGACGACCATTCCCAATCTATCATTTCCAGAGTTAACACTCATCTTTCATCAGACTACTGCACTCAAAATTTAAATATATAAATATTACATACGTATCTACAGATTTTATGTATATCACACATTTAAATACATGTTTTTGGTGCCAAAAACCACATATAGTGTAAGAACCTTCTTAATAAAATCAAAAGATTTGAAAATGTTATTTTACTGCTCTGCTGAATCATTACTTGAACACATAATTTTATTTGGAAATGTTACAATTTTCAGTTCATTTTACCTTATTTCTCTTTTCCAACACTTCACTTGGGTTTGTGTTTAGAGGAACAAATTGGTTTGGATCTTCAATTTTGATTGGCGTTCCTCCACTGGTCTTGGAGGAGTCATCAGCTTTCATCCACTTAAAGAGGGAAAAAATAAGACAGAAGCTAAAATAGCCAGTATGATGGAAAGGAACAATTCTCTGTGCTCTTACTGTTAAAGAAGAGATATCAAGAAAGGACTTTCTGTCTTTATTTTCACTTCCACATGACGCCTAAAAAAATAATCCCAATTCCTTTACAGGTTTGTGTGTTTGCCCAAGAGGATTTTAAGTTGCCTTGAACATGACTACTTTTTGTAAATACTGACATACATTCCTGAAAAATGCAGTGTTAGCTGTGTATTAAGGATGCTGTATTTAGAAAGGATCACACTTTCTAGTAACTGGCATGTAGATCAGAGCCCTTGTTCGTGCAACCAACTTCCACCTCCACTGACCACACACTGACTACAGTTTTTTTCCCTTCTCAAGCAGGGTTCTGAGGATTTTTTTCCCCAGCTCAAGTTTAGAAACCTGCCAGCCTGCCAGCAGGAGGAGCTGATGCTTTTACAGTTGTACTGGAAGTAGCTGAAGAGCATTAAGACGCTCTGCAGTCCCACGAGGGCCACCTCTCTGCAGGCAGCAAACAAAGTGTAAGCATCTTGCTGAGCTGCAGGAGGGGGAAAATCTTAATCATCATTGAAAGCCTGTAGCACGAACAGACCTTTCAAAAGCTGTTTTCAGAAGGCTCACAAATAGAAAGGGGACAGCAAGAGATGAATTAGAGCTTGTGTCTCCCTCATGTAAAAGAACAACCCACGGTTGACTTAAAGCCTTACTATATTTGATGGATAACTAATAGCATAAGAAGAAGTGGTAGAAAAACTGTTTTCTACTTCAGGAATAAGAAGAGATGGTTAGAACTGTGAAATCATTGTTCAATTTTATCATGAAGTGTTACTCTTACAGTCAACTCCTCTCTCCTCTAAGAGAGGAGACCCTTAGTACCAATGTCATTAAGGCTCTGAAAAGCCTATTTTAATTTGCTCAATAAACTTATTTGCCAATCCTATCCAAGATTTCCTCATATAAACTGTGTATAACTTACTTTCAAGTAGGGCAAAACCAAAGTGACTGTCCAACACATCAACCTACCGTGATCTTAGTCCTGGGACTGGTTTCCCCGTTCCAGGACTCCTCAGGCACATTCACTTTCAAGTATGTGTTTGGAGAGTTCAGCCATCTTGTCTTCTCTCTCTGTTGCCTCTGTGCAAGGAATTTCAGGGGGGAAAGTGGGACTGTGTCATCTTCAAAGGAAAAGGCAGTCACAGTGGCTGGAATCTCAACATCACTCTTATGTCTGGGTTTTTCCCTGACTAATGGTTGCCTATAGGCATAGCCAGTTCTGTATCCCTGTGGAGGAGAAAAAGAAGAAAAGAATGTTTAAAAAAATTAAAGCAAAGATTTTTACTATTAAGTTACTACACATTTGTAAGAATGGTGGGACAAAATTGAAGCTCAAAGCCTTATAAATTCTTATTAAGACAGAATACTGCTGTCAGAAAGAGTATGAATAAAAAATTATTTGCTTTACAGAATCCAATCCTACACTCAAAACCTTACAGGTCTACATTGATAGCACCAGCAATGTGCTCTCACCAGGTTGTCCAGCATCCTCATGAGGGCTTCAAATTCTTGCTCCCCAACTTTCCATTTTTGTTGTGAAGCCATATTAACTCCACCTCCTCCCACTGCTGCCACGGCGTGTGTGGAAGGCTTGAACTTCTGCAGATCCAGTAGTAGGAGATTGTCTATCCCACCTGCTCCAGCCAATGCATGAACCTGGAGACATCAAGGAGTGTATTTCATTTGTGGAAAAACTTTTGTATGCTCTGCTTTTCTGAATTTGCAGCAGGAGGTTGTTTAAATACATGCTGTGGTTACTTCTCAAGCTAGTTTTCTACTGTCCAAAAAATGCATTAAAATACATAGCAAGTGACTGCTACAGAAAGCATTATATCATCTGCTATCAACTGCACCTTAAAAGGGGTAGACTGAAACACCTGCTTTCAGAGTACCCTTAAAAACATCTTTCTGCATCACAAGATTAAAAATTGTCCCTTTTTCTCGCTGTTTCAAAATGAGAGAGTGTCTGAACTCAAGATGAATGATAGGGCAAGGAAGGAAAGGAATGGAAGCCTGCCGTTTGCACATCCAAATGTATCTTTGGGAGGACAGGATCACTGGGGAACAAGAATAAAGTGATGAAGTTTCTGGGGATGGGCTTAAAACTTATGAAAGGTGAGAACCCTTTCAGTGGTCTCTCTTCACATGTAATAGATAGTATCTGGATACCTAACCAGGTAGCTAAAGTTAGTCTGAATGGAAACACTGATTTTGTGATTCAAGTTATTTTTAAATATGCCACCCACTACCATTGCTCTAAAGACCTTCTTTTAATTTGATTTCACAAATCTGAGATCACAGAGAGAAGCTTCTTTTCTTGTCACAACATTCAGCTTCAGTAAAGGAGCTGGATCTTCAGTCACACTTCCCCATGCAGTGAGTACCAGCAACTCTATCATCTGACAGATTCCCTGCATGAGGCTCACTCTGCACAGCATGGAACAAAACCTTCTGTATGCTTTAGAGTGTAACACCACTGAGACTGTGTCAGTGTTCCTAGAGTGAGTATTTGTGCCATTCCCTCGGTGATTCCCTGACCACTCCAGTCTCTCTTTGACCAGGTATACAGGATTCCTGGATTCCACAACTCCAAAACTGTGTGATGTAAGAGGAATTCCCATCTGGGCTACAATCTGTAACTCTGCAGCATAAGTGTTTGAAATGAAACACAGATAAATTCTCACTCACCTGTGTTTCACAGGCCAGTTGCACATTGAAAATATAGTGGAATGCTTCTTCCAGTGTCTCTCCTAGTGTTACCACACCATGGTTTCTCAAAACTAATACCTAGTAAATGAAGACACTAATGTTAAATGGTAGAAACTGGAGCAGGACATGAACATTGTTTAGGAAGAGCATAAATGAGGTTGAATACCTTGCAACTGGGTCCAAGAACTTTTTGAAGCTGAATTCTCTCTTCCTGTTCATCAAGGGATCCCTGGTAGTTGTAATAAGCAACATCTCCCAGAATCAGAGCCTCTTGTGATATGGGAAGGATGCCACACTTCATAGAAGAAACCTGTTTGATGAAAATGAAATGCTGGTAACTAGGGAAAAATAGAACTCTTAAAATTCACATCTCAACCACCCAAGCCTTAGCAGGGTGTACTTTGTTAGAAGAGAGACAAATCCATAGGGAGAGCTTAGGAACAACCTCCCAGAAGTCTAATTTGCAATAGGGTGCTGCTACCCAGTCTAGGGACATATTTATTGAAGGAAATTTTTGTGAATTTTATTAATGTTTAATTCTCAGCTTACTTAATGGTTTATCCTTCTTTCTCACATTTATTATTGAAAAAGCTGGTAAAAAAGAAATTATTAATTCCTTTATATTTTGTCTGTAACCAAGGAATGTATATGTATATGTATATGTGTGTGTGTACGTGTGCATTTCTAGATAAAATAATAGGAATTTAGTTATTTTAAACCAATTCTTTCAGGCCTTCTTACATTTTTATCATTATTATCCAGACCATTTAAAGTTTATGTTAATTATAACATTTAAATACTGAGGTAAATCCAAACAACTAATCAAACCACTTAAAAATGGAGCTGCATAATGCAAATGAAGGTGATTTATACAGCACATGATATTATTTAGGATGCTATAAATGAAGCCTGTGTAAACTATTTGCTTTACAACCTCCTCAACCTCAGTATAATAATCTCTGAGCATCAATTTATTCCGATGCTATTCCACTGTGGTGGCCCAGCCCTCTCTCACACTTTTATTTACCAGTGCAGAGTTGATATTAAAACCAAAATGAAACTGCTGTGAGAAGAAATATGCCCTCAGCTGTTTTCTTTCATTCTGTGCCAAAGGAAGACTTACAGCAGCTGTGGCAGGGGTGTGGATGTGTATGACACATCTGACATCGGGGCGGGTGGAGTAGATGGCCACGTGTGGACTGAAGCCCACACTGTCAATACTGAGAGCTGTGCTTCCCTGGTCCACTACATCTCCTAGGATGTTCACCTTAACCTGAAAAAGGCAAACAGACAAATGACACTCAGAAAAGCTGTGACAACTTCAGTTATCTAGAAAATAGCCTTCCCTTCTTATTTAGCACCAAATTTCCCCCCACACGCACTCAAGGCTCAGAGCACAAAAACGTAGGAGAGCAGCCATGAATGTGTGTGTCAATGAACCACTCTGCTGTACTTGCCCTTGCCAGCTGTTGGAAGCTCAGACGTGGAAGAAGTAAGGATCAGACCCTGATACAACATATATTCTACTCCAGTCTAGCTGACCTTTCCTTGTTTCTGACTTTCAAAAATGCATTCCATTAACATTTCCTACATTTTAAATATGAAGATAACTCAGAGCCTGAGAAATTTCCAGTAAGAATATTCAATGCACAAGGAAATTTCAGATTCATTGGAACATTAAAATAGTAATTCCTGGATCAACAAAAAACTACAGCAGGGTCATGTGTCATGGTATTTTGGTTCTGTGCTTGCTGTGTAATAGTATCAATCTCATTTTGGTCCCCCTTTCACCTTGAGGCAGTTTCTTTACAGATATGCACTGACATGAAGAGCATATGGCAGGTTCTACAACAAAAGATGTGTGATTTAGCAGCAACCACTGCCTAAATACCAGCCTGTAACTTCACCCAGCTCATTTACTGGGCCTGGGGAAGATTATTTGACTTTATCAGCTCACTTCCAAAGGTAAGAGGTGATTCTGATATCACTACTCCTACAGACTCATTTCACATGTATTGCCACACTCTCAGGTTATAAAAGGCTACACTGAGGTTACTGCTGAGTTTCATCAGACAGGAACACAAAACTTTGCTGCTCCACATGGAAGCTGGAGACAAAGAAACAGAAAGTAAAACTAAACCCAAGAAGAAATACTGGCAACAAAGGCTGCTACTATCTAGGCAGTTGATCAGCTTTTCATCTGGTGGGTAAATATTAAAAAACCCCAAACAACAGCATAATTACAGAAGTCCATTTAAGCAGCCACAAAAGCATTTGAGAAAACAGGATGAGCCTTGCTGGTTATTACAGCAGGTGAATCACATACCAGATTAGAAGCTGAAGCTTCAGAAAAAGACAGCCCTCTTGGAATAATTAGAATGTGGTCATGTTCTTTGCTTACTCTTACCTGCAAAGGAGACAGGAAATGGATTACTGATCTAATTTACATTAATCAGGGGGAAAAACAATTTGAATGAATAGATGAGATTCTAAGTAAGTTTTTTTTCTCTGAAATACTTACTGTGATATAGGTATTTGGCAAATGTGCCCACCCAAACAAGTCAGCCAATCTGTACAAACTGGCTAACTTGCAACGAGTGAGTTTTTCTCCCTTAACAAACGAGGAGGTATCTACCCCAGGCAGGTCATTGATGGGTGTAATCATTCCATGGCCTGAAATACAGACAAAAACAGATGATGGCCAGTTGGACAATTAAATATGTTTCCAACTATGCCATGATCTTCCAGATGCAGTGTATTTAAATGGCTAGCAAAGCATACCAGCGTTTATGAGACTGAATAAAGGTTTTTCTGAGCTGTCTCCTGAATCAATATCCTACATAGGACTGGAACTGGGCTCTAAGACATTTGTCACTAATGAAATATTTTTATATGTTACTTTGAGGTTTGTTTTTGTTACAGGAGAAGACATTCCTTGTAGACTTCTGACACCAGCAAAACTAATTTGAAGAGATATCTCAGTCTCAGCACTTAGATTCAGCCCTAATGAAGAAATTAGGATTAGTGCAAGAGTTCTCAAACCCTTAGACAGAAGGTATCACCTCTAACTTGTGACTACACAAACATACCCCTCTCCCCTTCATGAATGCATGACAGCCTTCTGAAAGCTCACAACCTTTGTTCGGAGGGAAAGTTAAGATCAAAAGAGGTAAAAGTCATTTTGGTTTTTAGGAAAAGAAGTGTGAACTTTGAGATCTGTCCCCATTGTCCCTGGCAAACACAGCAGAAACAACAGTGGGACACAGAGTCTCAGCAACCAACCAGAGACGTGAACACAAGGTTATTTGGGCTCTCTGTTCTCTTCCACTTGTTTTGTTAAATAAACCCTGAAGTACCATTTTGGGACCAAATCTCCAAAGATGATGAATGCTGACAGCTGCCACTGTACTTCAGGCTTGTAAGCTCCCATATGATGTCCACCCACAGAACTTAAATTGACTTGAATGTCTCAGTGCTTCATGACTTGGAAAGAACTTGGGTGTTAACTGCAAGATCCCAGTGACATCTTTACAAGTAGAGTGCAGACTAGGAGCTGTTCTTAACTGTGGGAGCTGTTTATCTGATAATTCAGTTTGCCAGGGGATTCTCCCCATCTCAGAGCTCTTGGGTTTTTTTTAGCAACAATTTATATGCAAGAGTAGAAAAATAAAGAAACTAAATGGTAATGTATTTCACATCTCAGTTTATATTCATGTTAATCTCCTAATAGTAACAGAACACAACATTTTGTTCCCATGTCAGTTCAACTTTTATTAACAAATTATAGAATAACTGAGTTTGAGGATTCCAACCATTTTGGATATCATTATACAAGTCAAAGAATTTGAGAGAATGAAGCCTAAAAAGGCAAGTTAAGGCCACCATCTGTACTACTTCACAGCTGAAGCAAGCTCTGACAGAATTTTTATTCAAGGAAAGAGGAGATCCCAGCATTCCTAAGCCCTGCTAACAAATTAAAAAAAAAAAAAAAAAAAAAAAGAAGAGCAGTTTATGTATAATTCACTTACTGAGTGAAGATGAAGAAAAACCTGTAAAAGTGCTTCCTGTAATGTACTCAGCAATCTGCTGTAATGCAAGCAGTCCAGTGGGGTTATTGCCCTTCTTCATCTGTTCTTGAATAAGGCATTCCAGATCTTCTCTAAAAGCCTGTAGAAACATTTGAAAAACATCAAGGAAACCCAGCCTTGATAACCTTATTTCTATTATAGGTGGGGCTGCTAGTTTTGCCTCTTATTAATGTTACATGAAACTTCCCCATAGAATTTGTTTTTAGCTGTTTTAACTTTGCCAGACTTAATAATCTGACCTAAACTTTGCATGCTAGGTACTGGCAATTTGTGGGGCAGAAAGGAGGAGTTTGGTCACAGAGGATTTACTATTTCCCAGTACACAACAAGATAAAATGTATTTTTTTTTAAATTATTGAACCCATTTTTATCAGTAATTAAATTGTTGTCCATATTTTGGAAGAGATACTTGAAATTTGATCAGGATGTGGTGCTTTCTGTGCTGGATATTTTTTTTATAATGTAATCTCTCTGAAAACCCATTCAAATTTGATAAAGTTATAAACAACTGGAAAACTGGAGCTTATCCATGCTCAAGTAATATCACAGACATGCAAAACTAGAAGGAATGCTATCTCCTCTCTACTTTTCCTTCCCAAAGGGAAAAACCCTTCCTTCTTTTTCTCAATAAAGTGATTGCAAGCCCAAGAGATAAACTCTTGCAGAATATATAATGAAAAGGTTTTCATAGTATCAAATTTAATATACTATGCACTGTGGACAAAGCCTGTTCCTTTGAGATGATAAACAGATTATTCCCTATCTACAACAACCCCCTGTCATAGGACCACTGCAGTCCTGACATTCCTAGATTAAATAAATTCTGTTCCTTCAAACTTATAGGTTACATTTTCTAGCCCTCTCATTACTTCTTGGCAGCATCTTGCAGCTCTTTCCCAAACTTGCAGTACCCAAAGCTGCAAACAACATGAGCTGAGGTGGATTGTGAACACTCCTGGTTCCTTCCAAAAACACATTTGGTGTCTTTACCACGCAGCTGGCTCCTATTATAACTCCAGACTATTCCCTGTAAGTAATTGCTCCTTTCAGTTTGCCTTCCTTGGCAGAGCACTTGCTCTCAATTAAAGAAAGAAAACAGTTCTGTATGACAAATGTAATTTCTTCACTGAATTTTAATTCAGTCCTTCAAAACACCCACTCTGTTGGGCAAAATCCACCAATCCCTTGGGTCTATTCACCAACAGGTTTTGATTAGTAAGAGAGAGTGCTACTGAGAGTCATCCTCATGACTCTACTTGACACAGCCTCCTCAGCTGGACAGTTGAGTCTCCAGGACTCCTAATTACCAACTCTTCAAATATCCATGCTCTCCTTAGAATAATTTTGTCAGGATCATGTTTGTACCTGAGACTTGCTAGATTTTCCTAAGTAAAGCCTCTAAAAATTCCCCTGACTGACTCTGAATGGATCTGCTGCACAGATCTCTCAGTGCAAACCAGAATATTCATGTAGCATCTCCCCAACTGCTGAAGAACCTCTCACCAGCCTGAAGATGCACAGACAAAGTCAGATTTTTCTCTTTTGTGGCTGCTGTTGGTAAGGTCTACGCAGCAGGAGAAAGGAGCAGATGAGGAAAAGGAAAGAAAAAACATAGAACTGAGAGAGGAAAAAAACCTAACTGGGGGAGAAGAAGTGGAGGACTGTGAGCAATGGCCATAAACTGAAAGGTGCAAAGCTCCAGCTCGACATGAGGAAGAACTTTAGATCAAGGGTAGCAGAGAACTGAACAGGCTGCCCAGTTCTCTGCATTATATTAAATTATTCCCCCTTCAATTCAACAAGGACTATAAAAAAGATCTGCAAAAACATTAATAGTAAACCCTCATTAGTCATATTCAGACTTCTGGAGTTTTTTTTAGCCTGTACAAGTAATGTTATTTCCACAGTAGAAAAAAGGTAATGTAATATATTCTGGGAAATTTTTAAAAGAAAGATTTTTTAGTTTATTGTATATTGTATTTTTAATTCTTCTGCTTTTTCATCATGTTGTTTTCCTTCTTTTGAGCTTAATTTTGCACCTTAATGCTAGCAGTAATATGTTACACATTTGCTGAGACTACTAGAAATGAGGATTTAGTGTTGTATCAACAGCTTTGTTAAACCAAACAAGCAATTTCCCTTAAAAACAGTTTTAGAAATAAGAGAAGATAGGTAAGAGCCAGGAAAGTAGCAAATATGGAGGTTTGGGGTGAGTTGTAAAGCAGGTGAGAATATGGATGAAGTGCATAAAATCAGGTATGCAATTTATCCACATGCCAGTGCATAATGATGTTTGCTAGCAGCCTTCAGCCTGCCACATGGGTATCTATGAATATTTCACTACATTTCATCCACTGCTACAGACCTCTGAGACTTGGAACTGTTAAGTAACCACCCCACATGTGCTAACACAACCTTCTTCCATTTCTAGTAATCTCAGTGGGCTCCTATGAAGGGCACCACCTTCTTGTGGTCCACAATTTACCTTTAATAAGAGCCATTAAATGAATGATATTTATTTCACTGTACAAGACTGATTTCTGTAAAACCACTAGCTTGCAGGGTTCTGATTCTGGGATCTGACCAGAGCAGCAGGAGCCTGCTTCTAAAAACCTAACTAGAGCCTGGAGACCAAATTGTTTGGTTTTGCTTT
The DNA here is from genome assembly GCF_037042795.1 of Molothrus aeneus. Lineage (NCBI taxonomy): Eukaryota > Metazoa > Chordata > Aves > Passeriformes > Icteridae > Molothrus > Molothrus aeneus. The sequence goes on along the minus strand of NC_089653.1, from coordinate 26,004,131 downwards.
AATTCATGAGATTGTAATATATTTATATATGTGTGGCATTATACTGCCCACAAGTGATCAAGCAAAAGCCATACAAGTAAGTCATACTGGAGAGAGAGATGCTTTCAAAGAGATGACAAACATGCTGCTCTGGCACAAAGCAGATATTTTTCAAGCAGAAAGGTAATTTCAGATGTAGTATTTGACAAGAAAATGCTGACAAAGGAAAAACTGTACTGTCAGATGAATGAAAAATGATGTTATTCAGCTGTGTGCTCAGCATTGCTCAATCAAGAGGAAGTTTCAGGGATTTAGTAGGCTTTTCGGGTACATGTGTAGTGGTTTGTCTGTTTGTTTGAAACCATGACAACTTTAGACATGAGACACTAAAAGCAGTGACTTTCTGCAGTGGGGTACAAATCCCAAAGTGAGCAGCAGAGCACCTCTTGGCTGCCCATGATCCTGCCAACACAGCTGGACTCAACACCTGCCTGTGTCTGCACACAGCAAGGATGTAGCCAGGCTAACCCACCCCTCACAGCTGGGAATCATTTCCTGTTTGCACAAGCATCCTTCTGTCTTCAGGGACCTCACCTGCCCAGCCAAGCACCTGTGTCCCTCCCCATTTGTGCTGAAGCAGCACATCAAGCATCAGACTGAAGGTCTGATAGGAAATATCCCATGGTGTGAGAACTGGGCCCCTGACACCTCCTGGGAAGGAGGTACAGTGACATTTCAGACAAGGTACACAACCAGGAGGATGCTGAGTGGGGCTTTTACTTTAGACACCCAAGAGAGTAGCCTGACCTTGGTAGAATGCAGGCTGCTGCTCTGCTTCCATCTCACCCACTTTCTGAGTGCCACTCCACCAGCTTGCTCTGAGACATGAATTTCCCCACCACTCACCAGTAAAAATGAAAAGGGCAGCTCAGCCTATTCCTAAAACTGTTTCCAGAATTCCACTCTTTCCAAAACTGTAGTCAGCGTTTTTACACCAGCTTAGACAGCCTTACATGGTGCTGCACAGCCTGCAGAACAGACACAGCTTTTCTTGATGGAGTCATTAGTAGGATGATTAGGTCAAGGTCTTTCTAATATCATAAAATAGTTCTTCTCCTATTTGCAATTATCTTCCAAATACACATCATAGGTTCAGGCAGTTTAGATGGAAAAATCTTTCAACTTAGATCGGCTGAAAGTCAAGAGCAAAGTTAACAAGCTCGGTTCTGACTCATTTGCTTCCATTTTCTTTCAGAAGTACAGTCTAACTGTGAGCTGACAGTGTAAATTTGGGCTTTTAAGAATCAAAGCAACATTTGCATGTACCAGTTGACAACTAGTATTTTTCAGGAAGAACTAGAATAATTAACTTGCTAGAATAACCTATTTTACATGGATACACACATACATAGTGCAGAATAATGATGTTACTAAAAAACTTTGTATTAGTCTCTTCATCTTGCTAGGCAGCTCTCTAAGGATGTTAAGAAGTACAAAGGCTTATAAGTATTTTGACTACCTATGCTGTTTCTTTTTTGTTGACCACTGATTTCTACATGTATCCAATCAAAAGAAGTAGAAATAAAATAATAAATAATAATGGTATACAAGTAATCTACAAATACTCCACACCACTGCAAACCTTTAAGAGGGGAAAGCACGTGCTCACATTAGGACTAATAACAGTAATGACTAAACAGTTTCACATCATTCTACAGGAAAGTAGTGTAAAAATACATGTGAGGTCCCTACCTTTCACAGCAGCACTGCTGTTAGACTAAAAACTGCCAAATGATCCAAAAACCCATTCAACCATTTTCACTTTAGCCCATTTTGATCAGAGTTTCTACTATCTTCAATCCATTTTTAAAAAGGGCATAATTCAAGTTATCTAAACATACCCACACAGAGTCTCTAAGCTAAATCTCCACCACTGAAGAAAAGTTTCAAAACTTAACTGGTACTTTGTCCTCGAGAGTGAAGAGACGTTAATTTTGGTTCCTGTGCTGTAAACACGGCTGCCTGTGAGAGGAAGACCTTCACTGAAACAGCCAACACAGCTCCTAAGAGGCTCTTTCAAGACTGAAGTTTAGATACCAACAGCCAGAGCCCTCAGTGGAAAAGGGTGGAGCTGGCCACAAAAAAACCGCCAGGGAGCGAAGGCTGGCGGGGAGAAGATAAGAGTCACAAAAAGTGTTTGTCAATGCTGTGAAAGAGAACAAGGGGGATGGGGTTTCTGTGTTAAGACAAAAAGTAGCCTTGGTAATAAGTATGGGGAATTAACTGAAGTTATAATAATCTCTTCACTTGCACTGAAGGGTGAGGGTACCTGGGCTGGATTTAGCCTTGGGCTGACAGCAAGGCACTCCTCACACAGAGCTCAGCCTGTGCCAGTTTTTCCAGCTCCTCTAACCTGGTGTACACTGGCTTTCCTCCATGAGCTGCAGCAGAGTGTTCACTCCTATGATAAGCAGCCTAGAGATACCCCATGATTACAGCCAAACCTGAAGCACTCAACTCCTCTGCCAAGCCCATCCCCACCAACCCAGAGCCAGCCACACACACAACTGCTGCTCTGCATGGGGTGTGGGTCCCTCCCTCGTGTTCTCTCGTGGAGTAAAGCCATACCATACATCCTGCTAAATGGAATGTAAATGAAATGTAATGAATGTAAATGGAATGTACAATGAAATGTAAAATGCTAGACAAAATCAAATTTCAGCTCGTCAGGGGTCTCACACATTTCTGAGCATAATTAACTGGGATTTTCAGTAAGTGCAGGACTTGGAAGGGTGGGAGCACACATGGTGAGGATGCACTAGGAGGGATGGCAGAGCTCTTGCAGGGTGTTCTGGATGCACATGCTCCTGCAGCCAAGGAGAAAAGTCACCAGTCATGGCTTTCCAAGGTTTTCCAGGTATTGTTCAACATGTATCTGGTGGCATTTATATCTAATGAGAAAAAAACACAGTTCAAACTAAGTGGAAAGGAGCAATATGGAAATAGAGTGGAGTGAAGAGAACCCAGTTTTATAGTGAGAAAGAAGGGAAATTCTCACTATGTGCACTTGTGGTGCAGGACATTGGTGTGAATTTACAGTGCTCATCACAGCTGCAGAAATGAATGATAGCTGGGCAGGGGGATTTCTTGGGTCCCCACAGAGATCTAGTGCATGGCCTTGATTTGAGACAATGTTGCCCTGACCACAAACTCCCTCTCACTTAAAATGTTGTCACAGTGGACAGGGGATCTTTAAGGGACATTTTGTAGTATGTCTTCAATGACATATCAAGTTGAGCTCTTGCCTCTGGGTGAACAAAATGCTGCACAGGTTATATGATGAAAGCATGCAGCTAAATAAGCCATTGCAGGGGGAGGAGAGTCATGACTTCCCAGCAGGATATTGGGAAGATGTCAGAGAAGACAAAAGCCAGAGCAGGGAGCTGCCGGGTGAGAGGACTGCCCAGTCAGGAGGTCCTCAGGTGATGCAAAAGGTTGTGTGTCCTTTGTGGCCAAAGGGTGAGGCTTCTGAAGGATGTGAAAGGCTTTTGAACTTCTGAGAAAAGAGCAGTAAAAGCCAAAACATATGAGAAACTGAAAGGACTTTGATATTTTTAAGAAAATAAACTGCCCCAAAAGGGAGTGGTATTGAAAAAATACTGGATGTTCCCTTGATACAAACTAAAGTAAGCTAAACAACTGTAAAAGTTGGGGGAAAAAAATAAATTAAATCATCCTTCATCTCTGTCCTGATGGTTTGAAAATAACATATCCAAGAAAAAAATTCAAGTGTGGGTGGGATTGCTTGTTTTTGAGGAGAAAAATCTGCCTGCATGCTGCATGCTAAGGCAGACCTCTGAATAGAAGAGTTGCTAAGCTGTATAGTTATATCCCCGTGTTTTTTTGGGCAAGACCGGCTAGTGTGGGAGGCAGGGGTGGTTTGCATGTGCAAGTCAGGAAGGGAGGCACACAAAAGAAGTACATTTTTAACCTCAGTACAACCCCCCAAAATTTTTCAGTCTGGATAGTTTCACCTGAGCCTTCCTGCAATGGCAGTACCAAGCCAGAGTGGCCCTGAATTCCTTGCAGAGTCACGGTGGGTGGGTAGACACTCTCTAGATCCAGAATTAAATGAAAGTCAAGTCTGATGGGATCCTGCCAACACAGAGCTCAACTTTAGGAAAAAAAACCCTGAGCTCCAAATAGCTGTGTTTTATATGTAAAAATAGCCAGTGCACATCCAATGGGTCTCAAGAAGCCACACAAAACTTCACTGGTAAATTAAAAACATAAACTGCACATTTAAATTTTAGTAACTGGGCATTTTTATGTTTACATAAAACAGCTGCTCCACTCATTGCTCCAGACACAACTTCTTTTTATATTAGTAAAAATAATGAACATATATATCTATATATATCTATATATAACACACACATATATATATATATATCATACACAAACACATCTTTTGTACAGGAATCCATCCTCTCCCATTTCCATCCTCACCTCTAGCTTTCCTTTCAATACACCAATATAAAGGGATGGAAGGTACTCCTCAGTGCAGCCTAAGCCCTGACCCTAATTTCCTGTTGGGTTACACACATTTTCCTGCTAGCTCAAGCCTGTAGAAGCTTTTCTGCTGGGTGGATAGTTTCACATGGTCTCACTCCACTGGAAGCAGTGTGACACTGCTGCCTGCCTGCAGAAACACCCAACACCTTCCCTGCTTCACCATGGCTGTGGGGATCTTCTCCCAGTCTGTACCTGGATGTTCACTCAGCTCCTCAGTGCTGAACTGGCTGCTCAGTTTCCATAAACACCATAACTGCACAACCACTGCCCTTTTTTTTTAAAGTGTTTTAAGAGTTTCTGGTTGCTATGGTGACAGCATCAGAGAAATGCTAGAAGGAAATAAAGGCCAGAAGGACTTGTATAACATAAGTGAAGTAAGGAGTTTGATGGTACAGCAAATATATTTTTGCTCTGTGAAAAACATAGTAACTCTGTGTAACAAGCAACATATGACTGTTTAGCATACAGACAAAACTGTTTTTAATTGCAGAGTTAAGTTGGAAAATATAAAAAGCCCTACAACAACCAACCCATTTTTTCAGATTTTGGATATATTATAGAGCAATTATCTTGAACCCAATAAGCAATAAAACTAGTCCACTGTATAAATGTAGTACCTTTCTTTAAAAATAACAACATGCTACCCAAATCCTCTGAAACTGAAGATGTTACTAAAATAAACCTAAATGGCTTCATGCTAAAATTGGCCAGCAGTACTTCTGGATGCTATCACACTGCTCAGGCCTAGCTGATTTTAATTTCTTTCCACTTTTCTAACAGACACAGAAGAGCAAACATGTTCAGTTTATCAGATTCTCCAGGCTATCAGATGCTCAGGGGCTACATGCAGCATTAGGCAAACACATCTGAGAGCTCACTGATAATGTCAGGACATTCTCCATGGGCAATGGTCAGAAAACAACTATGATTTGTTTAAGGTTTAATAAGAACAGACTCCAAGACATTAGCAAACATCAGAGGTAATGGAAATAGCTTTTCAGTAGCTTTTAAATTATTTAATTTAGGAAAGGGAAATTGCACATCAGAGAGGAGTATTCAGATTGCACACTAGTATGGGCACCAAACAGTACTTCAGAGAGATGCAGCAGCTTGATGTCTGAAGGTGTCTGGTCAGGCCTGTAGCCCTTACAATAACATGCACTGAGTAAAATATACTGTGGTTCCTGAAATATATTCTCTAATTTATTTTCTTGCTAAAGGATTTAGATTTTCCTACTTGAAAGAAATAAATAAAGCTTGTTAATATAACCAGATTAAATTAGTACCTAAGCTTCCTACTATGTGACAGTGATTAACCCTTTAGTTTTGCACCTCTGCTCACAGAAAATGCATCTTCAGAGCTCACCTCAATATATCACCACCACAACAAGCTTGTGTACTTTTAAGACAGCTGCTATCCTTGCTAGATACACTTCACATTTACTAATACTTGCCAGAAGAGGCAATTGACTATTTCTTTGATCTGAATGCATTTATCAAGGCTTGGTGAAGATGTGCATTTATATATGTAAGACTGCGTGAAGATTCACCAGCAAAACAAGCTCTTCCTTAAACTGCATCTCATAATTTCTCTTCTTCTAAACACCTTACAACTATATCTCATAATTTCTCTTCTTCTAAACACCTTACAACTATATCTCATAATTTCTCCTCTTCTAAACACCTTACAACTATGTCTCATAATTTCTCCTCTTCTAAACACCCTACAACTATATTCTGTCAAGTGGAATAATCCAGAACAGCAACAAAGTTCCATGAAAATATCTAACACAATGTAATTCTGCAGCTATAGAACAAAAACACTATGGACTATGCTCATCAATTCACTCCTGAACCTGTGTTACACAGACTGGTAACAGGAACAATACTTTCTAGCCATTGTGTGATAAATTTTAAATTCAAGAGAACAAGGCAAAGGTTTTCAGTTCTGAGTCCCAGGGACAGTATAGCACTCAGCAGCTGGAGCCTGGAGCCTGGCACACTGCACCTTCCACCCCAAATAAATGCTGAAATTCTCTTGATGGACATTTGCTCACAGATACCGAAAAATGCTTTCATTTCCTTGCGTGAGAAATCACTGCAGAGTTCCTCTAAATTTTCTGTATCAGGAAAAGGGAGGATAAAAGGAGATACTTGAGGGGAAGTGGGAGCTCAGACAACTCCTCTTCGTGCCTGATCCCACACTCAGCTCCCACGTTCCCATTTCTCTAAGCCAAGCAGGCAGCAGGCCCCTGGCTTATTTGGACAACTGTTCCCTTACACAACAAAAACTTGCAACTTATTGGCAGCTCTGAACAGTCACTTTCCAAAAAGTGCTGGGCTCAGCTTCTCTTGCAGGAGGACACTGACAGCAGCCCAGCAGCTCTCTGTCCTGCAGCCTTCTGTTAAAACAGCAGCCTAAACTCAGGGGTTCATACCCCTCTTCACACCCCTTCCTAAAATCTGCATGCTGACACTCCATCTACTAAAAAAAACACCACAGAGGCTGCAGCAAAGGAACTTCAATTACATCTGGCAGACTTGGCAAAAGATGCCACAAAATGTTAATGAAATAGTTACACTCATCAGATTCAATACTGTCATCAAAAGGACCAAAAAACCACCATCACGTAAAAACCAAATGATCTCTCCAACTTATTTTTATCTATTAGGCTAAAGATGTAGTCTTTCTGTGAGTCCTGGCTACTCATAATGTGAATATTTTAACAGGAATGAGTAGATTCTGATCACATTTTACAATTGAGTATTTAACATAAAATGATCATAATTAAAACATTATGCAGTACCTCCTTAGAGTATTTTCCTTATAAAAGAGCCTGGCTGCAAACCCAAGTTTGCACAAATTGACTTGAAAAATAATAAATTCCTTAGTCAACAGGTTCACGTTATACTCAAAGCAACACACGGATCCAAGAGACACTCCAGGACAACACTTTAGCAAACAATCCTGTTATTCATGGATGACTGTAATAGGGTGATTACTAACAGCTGTTTGCAATCTCTTTACATATGGAAAAGCTTCAAAAAAATTACAGAAGCACCCCAATTTACAGAGGAACTGAAGACAGAAGGATCTGTAAAACTGCTTAGCCCCTTCCCAGTCCCATTATCCTCAACACTGGCATTACACATGGATACCCCTAAAGGATCATTCCACAGGCCTTACTCACTGCCTAAGGCTTCAAAATACTCAAAGCAACAGCATTACTTTCCAATGTATTCATCAGGTTAAACTCAAAGAATACAGGTATTAAAATATAAATTAAAACTACTACAAAAGTGGTTCAATAGATTGAATAGTTTTATATGTAGTCTACACAAGTACTGAACTTATACAACCAGTAGATGAGCATTAATGTGGCTAAGTAGGGGTATGATCACCCTCAAGGACATAAAAAGAACATAGTCTAGCTTTTAAATAAACTTAACCCAATTATAAATGTTAATTAAAGCATTCCTGATGCAAATGATAGGTTAATATTCAAACCCAGAAAGCAGAACACCACGTAATGCCCTAATTTGTTCCTATTTGACCAGTGACTCCGCTCTCTTCCCCGTCCCTAAGTTTTAATTAGGAACCCTGCAGCCAGCCACATCTTTCTGTAACAGTGCAATGAACCATAAGAATATAAAAGTATCAGAGGAAAAAAACAACACTATAAAGGCTGCTTGTCCACAGACAAAACACCACACCAACAAAATGCTCGATAATCTGTTTAGCGACTTTTCTTGGAAGATGGTCCAGAGATATTCCAGCTAGCTGTGACACAGATTTCTTTTTTTACAACACCCTTTCCATTTTACTCCCCACTTGTGGCACTCACAGGGCTCTGCAGTATCTGGGTGACCCTCTTCCTCTGCTCCATCATATTGAAGTCCTGTCTGAGGTCGGGGGACATGTTCCTCTCCCGGATGTACTCTGGGTCATTCTCATTGATGCGATCGAAGTACCGCTCCTTGTGAGGCATCGTGGCAGGGGGAGGAGTGGTGATCACCTGGCTGGCATCAGCACTCATGCTTCAACACTGTGCAGGGAAGGCTTCCCCTGAAACAAAAGGAAAGCAGGGAAAAATGTTAGTTCAAAGGAGGCCAGTGCATGGAACTTCCAGGTCTGGACACAACTAATGTCCCTTTGCATCTCTGCAGATCATCTAAAATGAAAGGAGAACAAGTGAGTAACTATGACAATCAGAAAATGTAGGAAAGATTCTAGAAAAATGGTTAAAAACCATTAGTAAGTTCTCTGATAGTGCACAATCATCTTTATTTGAGGTAAAATAAAAACCAAAAAGCATACAATTAGGAGTGACATTTGAAATGACCATTGAACATTTTATGACAAACTTTTGTCTGTAATTTTACACTACACTACCACCTCCCAAAGTTTTTGTACAGCTCTCCTTCCTGAGCTGTTCAAGCAAACACCCAGAAGAGAAGGCCTGTTTAATATCTGCCCAGAGCTCATCTCCCAGCTTGAATGAAGAAATTCCTCAATTACAGCACTTTCAAAGCATCTCATAACCACAGCTTAAAGATAATGCTTCAGGACTCAAGGACCACCAGGGAATTTCCACTGAGCTCCAGCTGGTGCCTGCTCTTTCACAAAGCACTTGGAGACATTGAGGGAACTGCAGAGGTTGTATGTTGGCTTACACAGCACTGAGGCCACATCCATAACAAACAGCTGAGCTTTAGTTTTTCTCCTTTTGTGTGCAATTGTATGCAAAGACTCCCACTGAAGCTCATTACATTAGGAAAAGAAATAAAACCCAATAAAAATACTTTCATGTCTTGGTAGAAAGCTTAAAAATCTCATTAAGAAACCTGATAAGCATTTGTAAACACAAACAAAGCTGGATCAAAAGGAAAGAAGCAGACACCTGAATTTTCATACAAAGAATCAGGCTCAAAAGCACACTCAGGAACACCATTCCTCAAAAGCTACTGAAGAGAGACACTTTCTCAGGTTTGAGGAACAAAGAGAAACAGGATTTGAAGGACGAGATAAGTTTATTATGAAAATACATTTTAACATGCAAATATCTACAGTCAATAATACATTTAGTATAAAAATATTTGCATGAAAAAAATATTTGGTATGTAAATTCAAATCTTCAGAGGAAAAAAGCCCAAGTCAAGCAGTGTTCAACAGCGTGGTTTGACATTCTGGTATCAGTGGATCAAAGTGTCCTTGCTCTGTGGCACAGTTCACCCACCCTTGTTTGTGTCACTGCAATTACCATTTGGGGTGTTCTGTGAACAGTGAGCCAACGTGGAGCATCCAGACTGCCTCCACTGTAATCTCAAATATTTCCCAGGTGGAACACTGGGAACCCCTGTCAAAACCAGCTTCAGCAGCCCAAGCCCTCCCTCCTCCTGCCTGCAGCAAGTCCTTTCAGTCCTTGTAACACCCTCTGCTGCTCAGCCACACCATGACCCAGGCTGGCAGGAGGATGCAAACTGGTTTTCAGCCAGTTTCCCACACTCATTCCCAAATGGCTTTGCTGACAGTGCAAGGGAGAGCACAAGGACAAAATCCTGAGGCACTGCAGCCCTGTAACCAAGTATGAAACCCCAGACAGGAACCACCGACAGAGCTGGGAAAGCATTAGCAGGTAAGAGCCAAGAAAACTATGCATATGACTTTCTTGTATACTACAGATTATGATAAAATTTGGGATTGAGATAAAACACAACAGTTCCTATAGGTTTAATTGGGTTTGCTCTTCCTGCCTTTTTTTTTTCCACAGAGAGAGAGAAAAAGAAAACATCATCTGGGATGCAACATTATCCAGCTGCACACACAGAGCTCCCAGGAGGTACCTGGCATGCTGGATGAACATACCATGTTCTGGGATGTATAATTCACATCCTGGAGACAAGCTCCATGAACTCTGATGGCTTCATTCCAGAGGCTGAGGAAACACATTGGTGAGTTCTGCATGTGCTGCTCGGGTGCAGTAGGAGTTCATTCAGCATTTGCTGACTGACCTCTGGAAAGCCTGGGATGTGGGATCAGTTTGGGGATGCTGGGGAGAAAATGGGGTTTGCTTCAAGGAAGTGAGAGTTTGGGAAAAATCTGGTAGAAGTATGAAAGGAGCTTAAGTTTTTCTAAAGAATTAACTCTTGGGATGGTGTCTGGGGATCTGACCACCACTCAGCTTAGGAAAAATACCCTTATAAATATAATTGTGTATTATGTCTCTGCTCCACTGCCCTGTGTGTACCTTCCCTCTCACCCTTGCCCAAAATGGCGAGGTTTAAGAAGAAAAAGAAAAAAGCATCAGGAGAAAACATAAGACCATGAGATCACTGGCTAAATGCCACAAGGTAAGAAAAACTTGAGACCAGACCTGTCAGCCTCCACTGCTCTCCATCTGTGTCGGGATAAGAACTTCCATCTGAGCCAGAACAGACACCTCCCATCACCTGCAGGTAACTAAAAGCAGTCTAGAAAGCCAGATAGGAAGAGCCTTGCTTGAACTGGTGACCAGCTGTGACTCCTGCTCTTTTCCTCCTTCCCTGGAGTTGTCTTATCTGACCATTTATTTCCCTAAAACCTGACCTGTTAACCCCAAGTAGGAGACTTGCTCAGCTGCTGATCAACTCAGTTGGCTGGATCAACTACACGCATGTCTGAACTTCAAAACACATTTATTGTTATTATTATAGGTTTATAGGACATAATTAGTTCAAGTCCATTACTTTACAATTCATTCTTACAGTGACAGAAAACCCCATTCATCTGTAAAAATGGCACAAATCTGACTGGCAATACCCAAAATCCACGAAAGAGATTTTTCTAATTGCCTTGGACTTTAGTTTTTCCTCTTTCCTTTCAGCCTGGTTTGTTACCTCTAGCCATTAAGATTACAACACTGAAGTCCTTGTAGTACAAAACCCCTCCATTATTGAACATAATATGGGTGTTGGGTCCAGTTGTTCTTATTAGGTCTGGTTCAATGCCCGCTCTGTTGGGCCCAGGCTGACTCTCATATAACCCCTACTGTTTCCTGGAAAATTTTCAAACAAATCAACCATTCTTTTATTATTTATTTGCATCTTCTACTGTTTTTTTTTTAAAGAAAGAGGATATTTGTTAAAAATGCCATCAGCTTTAGGGGACCAAAAAATTAGTATCTCCTTCTTAGCATAGAACCAGCATTAAGATAAAAGTATTTACAGGAAATCCAGATCTCAATATCTATGAATTATGATAGAGGATCCTCTCCCCCACCTTTTTTTTTTTCTTTTTTTTTTAGATTTTTTTTTTTTTTTAGATTGTGTGTGTGTGATACTTGTGCCTAGAGAAGAAATCAGCTTTGCTGCAAGACTACCTTTGGCTACCCCCTCCAATGCTGTTTATGAATTAAAGAAAGTGAGATACCACCTTCCTGAACAGTACTAGCTAACATTTCTCATGCATCCCCCAGAGTGGCTGCAGAGACTGAGGCACAGGTAGAAATGAGAGACCCTATAGCAACAAGACACTGTATCTAGACTGGTCAGAACAAAGAAACATACACAGAAATCAAATATAAACTCAGATCTGACTCTATCCTGGTGAGAGCCACCACTCCTGGCCTGCTGAGGCACACATTTTAGCCCACATTTTGACCTAACATGCACATGCTGACACGCTAAAAAGAGATTCAAAGTTAAACAAGAGCCCACACTTGGGCTCACGGTTTTCCCACACTTGGTTCAACTGCTCCAATGTCGGGCCTAACTAAGAACTGAAATTCAGAATGGATAAATTTTTGTTGCACAGAATCCTCATCTCAGCTGAAAACATTTGTAAGGACCTGTAAAACAAAAAGGCTCACAAGGTCTTGCTACAACGTAACTTGTTAATCTAACACCACTTCCCCCTCCGAGCTCTGCCCTCCTGGCTCATGCTGAACTGAATTCTGATACAAAAGAAAACAGGTCGCGTCCTCCAGTGCTTTGATGCCTTATATAGCTCATGGGTTTGGCTTCCATATCCTGTTCTGTATTTTATACCCGTAACTGGGCTACACAGAGAAAGTAGAACATACCCCCTCTGCCAGGAAGCTGTTTATCTCTCTACTTAGGAGTTAGTCTCATTTAATGAGAGCTTCAATTTTTTTCCAGGAACTTGGAACTGTTGATTTTAGGTTGCAACATTACATCCTGAGCATCCCTATCTGACACTTTGTAAAACCTAAGTAACCTAATGTGCTTTTGTTGCAATAATTATTTTCAAAGTCAAATCACAAAAATAATAATGAGGTCAGAGAAAAAAGAAGTACTAAAGTAAAAAAAAAAGTGCAGGAGACCAAATGCGAGGAAAATTTATATTGAGAAAGAACCCCCCAAGAAGCACTGACTTGACATATTTATATCTTTCATAATGCACTGAATGTATATAAAAATAAATACCACCAGACAGAATAACAGTGAAAGGACCAAATTATTAGATCACCTAGCAACGGAACATTAACCTACCTTTTATGCTGATCTTTTCTGGCTGGGTTCAGACATCTCCATTTTATCTATGCAGTGCAATCCATCTTACTGAGAGCTCCCAGCACTGCAAGCCAGCAGTGTGTGCACAGCATCATTAACTGCTGTGGCTGATTTGGGGTCTGAGCACTCGGGCTGGGCCAGCCCTCATCGGAGCAGCTCCTCTCAGGAGCACGTTGAGCTGTTCTGCTCCTGCGATTTCTCGCCTGCTTGTTTTTAAGGAACAGTCTGCTCTCTCTCCCCCCCACCCCCCCTCCAATATCTTGTCTGCCAGGAGACTTGTTGGAAGCAAACTGGGCGTCTCTTGATCTCAGTTCCAGCCTCCCCATGAAACAGGTTCCAGTCTGAATCAAAGACTTGGCTTTAGCAAACACCGTCAGCTACCTACGTCAGCTGGCAGCAGCACACACACTTCAGGAATATGGGGGAACGGTTGAGAGGGATGGGGAAATATGTAGGAGAATGTGGACTGACAAGAGGGTCACCAATGTTATTTTTTGGCACTAGAAAGTTAACTGTTCATCCTCCCTCCTACATATTTTAGTAATGACACACAAATTAATAACTGCAACTCTTTCAAGGCAAAAAAAAAAATGGGGTAAGCACCTCAAAATTAAATTAATTCTGAAATTCAACTGATGGGGACTTCAAATACCATAAATACCTGAGTTGAAAGATTTTATTTATTTTTTTAAAATCTTGCAATAGATTTGTGATTTTCTTACTTTACACATTGTTCAGGTGAGTAAGATGTGTGTTCAGATGTATTTCCTAAACTCAATTTGTGGAACTGGAAATAACTAGATAGGTAGCATTTGTTCAAAATTTTATTAACTGATTTTACTAATACACAGGAATGCCTTACACTAGCACTCAAGCCAAACTACACCCTTAAATTGACACAAATTAATTTGCATTTAAAAATAGCCATATCTCCTCCCAGCCTGCCTAGCCATTCAATCTTTTCCCCTTTATCACATCTTCAGATTCATACCAGCGAATGATTGTAAAGGTTTTTTTTTTTAAGTTTTTTTTTTTTTAATGGATTAATTTTCAGCTGTATCAGTTACCCTGCCAGTTAGCTGCATATCTACACAAATGTTTGTTCTGAAATAAAGATAATGATGATACAGGAGTGTCAAACACCATTTCTTCCAGTAGCAATGCAGCCATAAACAATTTGTCATACTACAGCCCAAACTGGTTACTAATCAAATAGTCTAATCCAGCACTGCATATTTAAGTCTCCCTGCTTTTTAACAGAGCAAGGTAATAAAATGATCATCTCTTCAGACACCACATTAAAGAGACTGTATGGCATCATGATATTTTTTTTCCTAAGAAATAAACACTTGAGTGCATTTGAACCTTGTTTTTGTGTTGCTGTGCTAAATCTAAAGCATTATTTTTTCCCAGTTACATCATGCAATGGTAAAGTCAACACAAATAGTCAAGCTGTGCAACTCACTCTTTACTCAGTGTAAACTGGAACTGAGCCAGACACACTTTATTGTCAAGAAGTGAGAACTAAGTGGGTCGCTGACAGCCACACAGAACATGAGAATTTGAGGCCTGTAACTTTACCTTTAACTGCAGGGGTGATGTTTTTTCTCTGTTAAGGAAGGTTCCTTATAATGCATTCAGCCTGCAGCAGGTGCAGCCTGCACCTCCACATTTGCAGCCTGGCTTGCCAACATTTTTCAGCACAAGTGAGGAAAAAACTTCCGGAGCCCAGAATGCTGGTTTGATGTATCCAATATGCTCTACCACATGGCCATAAATGCTATTTGCATGCGTGGAGTCTCATAAATGAACTTGCATGCTTAACCCTGTAGACCCAAACTATTTCCTTCACTGCTGCATCAGTTTTTCATGTAAAAAAAGGGAGGGAACCCTTGATAAGCAAATTATCCAGTCACCCTTTTCTGAGAGTCAGTATGATAAAAGACAAACCAGTCTCAAAAGCATAACCCTGGGAGCTCAGCTCCCTCTGCCTATGTGGAACCTCTTGTGCCAAGGAAAGGCAGTACATAACCAGGATGTTTCCATCACTGCATTGCATGACACCTGAGCAATCAGCAGTGCAATGGTTTTCTTGCTCTGCTCCATGTTTTCTTCTTTTACACAAAAACTGTTAAGATTGTGCAGACATTATGAACATTTTGAGATTATCATGTTCTGTAGACAAAACACGCAAGTCAGAACAAATCCAGTCACACATGCAAACTAGTTACAGAAAAGCAGCAGAAGAGGAATACTGTTTGTTGGTGAAACAATTCACATAGGTGACAATGAAAAGCACTTTATTTTTAAAGACTCACCCCTGCTTATCTACATAATCACTTGTACTTAAGTCACCTAAAAATATTTCACGAGTTAGCAGACAACAGAGAGCTAAATTAAAAGATTACATTCTGGTAGCACTTATCCGTATTAAGCTGTGAAAGTAGGCACACACACACAGCCCACACACAGAGACAATGGCTGAACAATGTCCCTGTGTCACCTGGAATACATGAAACCTGGGTTCCTCCACAGTATAAAATAAGAACTTCTCTGTGAAAAGAAAACTTTACTGGAAAAGCTGATGGCAGTCCCAGCCTTCCATATTTTGCAACGCTCTTCCTCTCTCCCTCTCTTGCAAAGTCTCCTGCTTCCTCTGGTGACTTTTTTATTGGGCTGTCCCTGACCTGCACAGATGCAGGGGGAAAAATTCTACTTTATATACAGATCTACATAAGGTTATGGAGTAGAAGAAAGAAGTCTGTTATGTAAATACTTTTTTTGAAATCTATTGATTCACATTAACCTGGATAGAGCCATTTGGAGGAACAAGGACTACTCCCAGCAACCCGCAGGAGCTCTCCTGGGTCACTGGTACAATGTGTGACACTGGAGAACAGGGAAACCTCTTATCAGTTCCAGGGCTCATGAAAAGTCTTTGTGATTTATGGCAGTTTGATTATCCTGAGAAATATCATGGCCAAAGCAGCTGCCCCCTGGGTTTAGCTGGAGGGTCAGAGGCTGCGACAGTGGGCAATCCAGATGATCGACACGAGGCAACTGCTGGATTTTACAAATACTTACACCAACAACCAATTTTGTGTATGGTAGCACACAGCTAAACCTTTTTATAGCCCAAACCCCTGGAGTTCCTCTCTCTTCACATCAAATCCTGACCTTTAGCAACACTGACAGCTCAGTGTAGACCCCATTTAACACCACCACCGTGCACTGACCATACAGAATTGCAGCACAGCGCCCTCCATAACTCACAAGTGAGCACTGGGAAACCTGACCAACAGCTAATCTCAGTAGGACAATTGTAACTGGAAACTTGAAGAAAAGATGAGATTGTGCCAGGTCTTCGATCATACAGTCTTCAGGACAAATTGTATCTTTATTAATATTATGCACCACACCCTGCACAACTCTCCCCAGTTCATCTTGGGATCTCTGAATCACTCTGCCATAAATTTTATATGAAGAGCAATAACATAAGTCACATTAATACACCAATATCAATTTGACTATGTCGAAATAAACTGGCTAGCCTTGCAAAAAGGAATTTTAACATTTTACTGACTTACACATCATTCTCACATTAAACAGAAAACAAGAGCATTTCAACAAGCTGATTTATGATAGCTGTAGTTAAAAACTCAAAATATATTAGATACAATGACACAACTACGTATATTGATTTCACATCAGAAGAAGAGGCTTAGTGTAAATGTTACGTTTGCCTTAAGGTATTTAACTAGCATTTACAAATAGTAATTTTAGGGATTGATAAAAGTGTGAGACAAATTATGCCAGCCAAGCCCAGGCCTAACTGTACAGCAGGCACATTGCCACTGACTGGCCATGAGCAAAGGAAAAAACCTTAGGCATTGTGAGAAAAGATCTATCCCTCTTACTCTAGCAAATCCTTAAAAAAGGCAAGCTCAAATTGAGGTGTAGAGGGAAGGCTCTGTTAATAGGACTAACAGCTTATATCAGCCATGAGATGGCACAAGGCACAAAAAACTGTAAATCTCTATTCACAGATTATGCTGAGAGTGTCTCTTCTCACCCCATTCAAGGCTCCAAGACTTTCTTTTTTCTCCATTACCAAAATTAGTCTTGCTTTAGCATATGGGACATTTTTTCCCCTCCTTGGTCCATTTACAAACAAATGTTTGTGACTGTCAAAACATAACAAGGGAAAAGTGAACAAACACACAGAATTTGATGGAGGTTATAGTTGCATCCCTAATACTTAAAAAATTGTCATTTTTAGAGGACTTAAGTTACACATACCTTATGCTACAATTTTTCATGTTTTCCTGGCTGCCTTGAGACAATCCTGCCCCTCCCAGAGCACATGTTTCAGTCCCCCATCTCTGAAAATACCATTCCCTAATTGTGCTAAGCACATCTCTCCATGAAGCTTGAGTCTACAGTGGTTACACAAAGGCAGGAGGGTTAAAAATATCTGGGGGAGGAGAGCAGGGGAAAGTGTGGAGCAGAGCAGGGTCACAAGGACCTGCCTGACCTACTCAAAAGTTCAAAAGGCAACTTCTTTATTAGCTATGTTCACAGCATGTTGCTTTTATTATCCTTCCCAGGGAAATCCCTAGGATTTACAGTAGTGAGAAACACTTTTTCTGTGTATAGTCACATGGTTAATACTGTCTTCAGCTTGCTTGAAAATAATTAACCCACCCCAACAAACTACACAACTAGCATATGCAGAAAGTTTCACATGCATTCAAAGTTTAACCTATACAAATATGCACATCAATCTCAATTGACTTGGCCTGAATTTGACCTCCTTCTTGTGTCTGCCACCTTTTGCTCACGGTATTAGAAAAGCAAATTGAATTTAGGGAGCCAAAGATCTTCTACACCTTCAGGAATGGAAAACTGTTCCCCTGAATTTCAAGCATGCCCAGCTGATGGCAGAGGGTCACTTTGGACTTAACCACAGCACTGAACAGAGAAGCAGATGTGCCCAGAGCAGCAGCCAGCACATCTTTGAACAAGTGCTGAAGATTTACTAACAAAAGCTTTGGTAAGACAAACAGTGAGGGGTAGGGTGAGTCAGCATCAAGCCCAGTAGTAAGAGCAGTATTTTAAAAGTCAAAAGCAGAATACATAAATATTTCATAATTAGGTTACTATTATTTTCCAGCACAAGCAAGCAATTATGTACTGTTATCCCATAATTCTCCTCCTCCATCATCACCTGTAAGCCCTGAAAACTTGGATAAAATAAAAGACACTCCACAGCAAACTACTCTGGTACTACAGAGCATGGATGCATCCTGGCATGCTACACAAAACCATGGGGACTTGCACACATCCGTCATTGTTCTTAGAATGGAACACCAGCTGACACTGAACACTTGTCCTAGAGACTCAAACCATCCTCTCCTCTGATCTCAGTTGCATGAAGCATGAATATTTCATGTCTAAAGAGGAGATGGTCCAATGTACTGAGAACAGAACTTCCCAGCAGCCAAGGTGGCTCAAGCAACCATCCACCCCAGACTGCTTCAGAAGACACTCGCTTTATACTACAGCATTATCATGCAAGTGAAGAATGAAGAAAATCTTCCTGGTTTCTCCTCTAACTTGAAGAAGCTGCAGCACCAGTAACTCAGAATTCCAGTTGCAAAGACTCTGTGATAATTTTGAAGGCACTTGCAGCCTTTGATCATGCAGCACTAGAGACTCTCCCTCAAATCCTTCCCCAAACAATTCTTCCAATTTTGCCTTCTACTGGGTTTTTTTTTATTTGTAATTTCAAGAATATTCTGAAGCCAACAAATATATTAGATGGATCTGTCTTCTTGTTAACTAAATACTCAAGAGTAATTTTATTTGAATTTCCAAAGCTCATGAGTAAACCTGGCCTGAAAATGCTATTGGCTTGTTTGCAAATAAACCTGTGTATGTTTATACTGGGTAGAAGTATCTGACACCTTACCCATGGGCTGAAGTTCAGAGCCTGAAATGTAGAGGTAAATTCTTCTCACAACTCTAACATTAAGAATTAAAGGCAACAAATTTAAAAGTCAATTAGTGATTTTTAGAAAAATGACATTATGTTCTGAGCTTTGGTGAGGCTTTTTTCCCCTCAATATTTGAATAACTGATGGAAATGATCCTAGGTAAACAGCATTTCACCTTACACCATAAGAAAATTATTTATGATACAAAAAAATGTCTGAGGCTATGGAGAGTCCATCTACTTGATGAATAAAGGTAAATAACATCTTTTCTAGGTTTTTCAGGTTTTTTTTTCACTTTTGTGTTGGGTGCTTCCTGAGTTTTTTAATAAACATCTGTAAAAACGTAACACTGTTCAAAGAATTAAAGATCTCCATGCAAGAACATGCCCAAAAAATACCACAAAACTTGATTAACACAGTGCTGAATAGTAGGTGATTAGATGCTTGCCAAGGGCTCCTTCATGACAGCTCTCACAGACGTGCTGGAATGCTGTGGAGGACAGCACTGACCCAGGGCAGCCAGAGCTCTGCCTTAACCACAGTGGGGATAAGGAGGAACCACATCTTTTTTTTTGGAACTCATTTCTTAATCCAAAGAGGGAAAAAGGAATCTGCAAGACTGATCTGGTCTCAGGAGTTTGATGTCAAAGGTTTCTGGAAGAACAGGAGTAGGTGCTACTTTTAGAGGTGGGCAGTACTTTTTTTCCTGTAAGATGTGTTCCTCTAACTTGCTAATTTATTGCAGCATTTTGGGCAGGGAGATAGCTGGATTGCTATTTTTATTTTAATTACTGAGTGATGCTTCCAGTGTGCATTGAAACAAGCATGTAAGATACCATTTGGGGGTTGCTGTGGGTTTATAATTTTGTTCTTTTTAATTCTCTGGCAAATTGCTAAGGAATTTTGATTTTGGCCTGCCTCATCAGTACATGTTCTCTCTCTGTGATAATTATCAAAACTAATCAAAGTTTGTACTGAAAAGCTTTCAGTATGATGTGATGAAAGCCTGCAAAGTTTTGTGTTATAAGAACAGACTTTTTCTTGAGACTTCTGGCTTCAAACTCAGGAAAGTGGAATTCATAATGAGAAACACTCCTACCTGGCACACAACCCCAGTCCCTCAGAGAGTGCAATTATACAATTATGCTGGATGAAACCTGAAGAAAGGTTTTCATTACATCTATCCTGTGTTCGTTTTCATGTCATATTTAACATGTTGTTTGTGTGATACTGGACTGGGAGAGCAGTGGTTTCTAGAAGACTAAAATGGATGGTTTATTTTCTTGAAGTTATTTTTAACTGTCACATTCATGAGGCACTGGATATGAAGCCTTTAATAATTATACGTCTGATATATAAATAGCAAAACATGAGAAATAAGTAAACAAACAAAGCCATCCCTTCCTGGCCACTCTTGGCATGGTGCAGCAGGTTGTGGGCATGCCTGGCTGTCCAAAAGTAAATCAGCAGCCATCCTGAGCTAACAGCACATTCCACCTTTTCATTCTCTGTTAGAAACTGTCTCCCACAACAATAAGTTCTCCAGGTTGGCTGTTTCATTCTTTTATCCACAAAAAGTAAGTGCTGCCTTGTGTAATTATGACAGCACCTTCACAAGTTCAGACACACAATGCCTTAATGTTACTTATCTATTTAAGATTGCAATATTTTATACACCTAAAAGGTTTTTGCCCTTTTTCAGGAAAGTATGTTTTAGTCTTTAAAACTGAGAATTTTAATTATCTCTTGATTCTGCAAACTTGTGATTGAGTTCAGTTAATTATCCACATTAACCTGGATTTTCTTTTAGTCAGTGCCCTATAATCAGATGGACTGAGCAACTTGTGCTTCAGGTACTGAGGATGCTGCTCAGCATCAAAATCCTCCATCTTTAACCAGATATCAGCCTCTGTAAAGCACAAGCAAATTATGTTTTTACCTTTGTACCAAGTTTGGCTTAAAGCAAGCAATAGGCTCAAAAGTTAAGTGGCAGGAATGAATACATGCACAGCATGATGAGGTATGATCTCACTTTCATAGAGCAGGTGAACAAGCAGTACCTGGACCTCTCCTGACCTGCAGCATGAGCCCAGACACAGATGCAGTCATTTAAAATAATCTCTCATGATAATTAAGCTGAAGTTGTGAATAAGCATCATTTAGAAAACATAGACTATCAAAGGGGAACCTGGATATAGAAGAGTCAATAATTTTCCTTCTTCTTAATAAGTAGTGTTTGTGCCCAAGGTGGGAGTACTTCTGAAACATGAACAAAGCAACAGGTATGTTTGGAAATTTAAATCTGCAGGTTAAATTTAAAAACAGCATGTACCCTCATAGTATACTAAAGGCTAGCCAGTGTTAAAACTGCTATCTATAAAATAGCATAAGTTCATTGTTCTGAGAGGAGACCAGCATTAAAAATTTTCCAGGTGCCAGTGAGCAATGACCCAAGTTAATTCTACCTGAGCAATAAAAGCACTTGACAAAAATGAGAAATGTACTAGTAGGGGTTGATTTTTTTTTTGGTGCCCTCTTCTTCCATTTCCAATTGCATCATTACCACTAACAGAAAGGTAAGTCAATTCAAATAATGACACTCAAGTGATCCCATCTGAAAAAAAAAAAAAAGAAAAAAGAACCACATTTTCATTTCTTGCATCTCATCTGACCTCCTCAGTACAACCATGAAAAAGACAAGGGGGAGGGGGGAAGGAGGAAAAACAAAAGACCAAACCAAAAATCTGAACAAATTGCTGCAGAGGCTCAGAATATCAGTTAAGAAATATAGCTGCTCTGAAACATTTAAAGAGAATATAAAAGGGCCTCTACAATAGTATAACCTTTGCCTCTGTCTGCCAGCATCACAGTTTACACGGTTTCCATGGAAACCCTCTGCAAACATACGAATGTGCTTGTTGCGTTAGATGTCGAACAGAAAATCCTTTGTGGCAACTCTGGAGGGCCATGGCCAGTGCCAACCTCCCAGAGGAATAATGCCCTTCACTATGCCTTGCCCAGCAGGCTCATGACACACTCGCTCACACGGCACAGCTGCTGCCACTGCTTGTTTTTCCCCAACTGATAAAAAAAAAACAAAAAACAAACCCAAAGAAATATGTGCACATCATAACTATCAAAGATTTCCTCCTTCATGGAGAGCCTGTTTTGCCTTCAACAACCTGACAGCAAAGTCTTTGGTTCTGGACTCTCAGATGCAATGCAGGAACTGTTCAGTGAGGACTGACTGGGAGGCTTCCAGCAGGGCATTGGGAATACATTTGCATATTGAGTAGATAGCTACCCAGGAAGGGGATGCCACAATTCTTCATTATTATGTGCTTTGAGAAAAACACATTAAAAAATACACATAAAACCTGAGCATGCAATAGGTACACCCGTCCAAAATACAAAACTAGTTTCATCACCTTGTTATTTCTCATCATGGGAAGACCAGCTGACCTACAAATAACTCACTGGATGGGATCCTCTTTCAGCCCTGGAGGCAGGAAAATTCTAGCCAAGAAAGGGAAGTGTCATCAGGAGGGGTGGTTTCTTTTTTTTTTCGTTGTTAGGGGTATGTGTGTAAGTGAAAGCTGAGGAACTAAAAAACTGGTTTCTGCTTTACAAAAGAGGAGTATTGCTACAGGCAAACATCTGGCTGTTGTGTGCCTTCTGGATTTTCTAAAAATTCATGTCCACTCTCTAGCTGTACATGTTTTACCAGCATTGAACTATGAGTGCTTCTAATAAAAGTGCACCTTCAAGACCAGCAGCATACATACCTGCAACATACCTTGTCTGTAGGCTAAAACATTGCCTTTCATCCTTATTCCTCTGAAAAAACAAATTTTTGGTACAGCAAAATAGACATTAGAAAAAGCTTCTTCAACCAGAGGGTGGTTGGGCACTGGAACAGTTCCCCAGGGCAGTGGTCACAGCACCAAGTCTGACAGAGTTCAAGAAATGCTTGGACAACACTCTTGGACACATTGTGTGATTCTGGGGATGTTTCTTTGCAGGGCTAAGAATTGGACCTGATTTTTGTAGTGTCCCTTCCAACTCAGTCTGTTCTATGATCCTGGGACTCTAACTTCTGAGATATCAATGGCGTAATCTACCTAATTGCTCATCGATGTGCCCAGCTTCAGGGGGATGACCCGCAGGGAGGATGACACCTCCAAAGGCCACATTTAAGATCAAAGTCTTTGGACCCTGCATGGGATGGGAAAGCCTGACTGTGCCATTCCATGTAGAACTGGGGAGGTCAGCACCCTTCTGCTTCTGAACAGACACTTCACCTGCCATTCAGCCATTTGCAGCCACTTTTACTGTCGGTGGCAAAAACCAGCAATGTAACGGTTTTGTCTTAAAAGCTGAAGAATGAAGGAAAACAGATTTTGTACTAGAAAGAGAAAACAAACTGAACACTTTCAACTTTGCCAGCTCTCTGTTTTTGTGTTTACTTCTTTCCCTTTCCCAGAGAGAGCCCTGAGGGGAAGCCCTCCCTGCTCCCTCATGGCCACCCTCACCTCACACCCACCGCCAGCCCAGGCCCCCAGGCAGCAGCTGCCAAATTAACTCTGAGGGCAGCCAATCTCTGCTTTTAGCCTCGCCTGCAGAACACAGGAGCGCGGGGGTCACTCAAAGCCCGTGTTGTTCCAATGCTCTAATAACCCATTGTTCCCCCGCGGCCGCCTCAGCGAGATAAAACGAAAGGCCGCGTTTTCCGAGGGTAAGCGAATTCCCGCTGCCAGCCAAGGGCTCGGCCTCACATGGGGCCAGCCCATCCTGCAGCTCGGCAGGGACCTGGTGGGTTTGTTTTTGTTAGTGGGGGTTTGCAGGAACATCTGCTCAGTGAAGGGATGGTGTGGGTCTCGCCATCGCCTTCCCCACAGGGCTGTGCAAAGCTGTGTTCACTCCCTCTGCACTCATAAAGATACTGCATTGACAGTCCCATGGCTAAAATCTGGCTCCTACCTGCTGGATGTTTATAATCTGCTTCCTACCCGAGGCTGCAGAAGGATTGACAATCTAATGGTTTCTACTGTAACTTTTCCAGGACAGGGGAGCCACAGCATGGGCTCAGGGCAGAGAGCCCCGGCAGCAGGGCTGAAGCACCCCCAGCATCACATCCACCAGACTCCAGGTACACCATGTGTAAGTACTGGGACGGGAGAAAGGACAAAACAGGCAGAAACTATTCCAACAATACAGGAAATTATAAGATTAAAAAGCCACTCGTTTTATATTTTCACCACATCCTCTCGTCCAGTAATGAAGTTCACTGAACATCATTAACATTCCGCTAATGAGACATCCAACTGCCCAGAACGGCAATAACGAACGTGAGCTCTGTTTCCACCAAATCTACCAGAAAGATTTTTAAGGGTCTGCTTTCCCACTGACATGAACACATGACTCCCATTAGCCTTAATAAAGGAACAGTGCATTCAGTGGGAGAGAAACTTCCCAAGGTTGCATAACTTAACTGCGGCATGCTCAAGACACAGTATAGACTGCTAAAAGAAGTTAGCAGTCCCAAAACTACAGGGACAGGCCAAATTCTTCCATTACTTTCCCATTAACTTTTGTCATAGTTCAGACTTCCTTGCTTTAGGCAGTGAGAGTACTCAAAGCTTTTTTTATGACAGAAAAAGGGAAACGTAAATTTTTAATGGAAAAGCAAATCAGACAGTGGGATGTTTAAATTCTATTTTTAGGCTGAAATAAATTAACTTCAGATATGGACTTTCTTAATGCATTGTCCCTACACACTATTCCTGACTCCATGGTATATAAATTCTTACTTTTCTAACAATGCAAATTTGTTGACAGGATGACAGGTTAAAGTTTATCTTTCAGGCTGCTTCCCTTGCCCCAGTCACAAAAATCTAGTTATGTCAATTTATGTCCCTTTCAGTGCTCAGTGAGGCGAGGAAATGGAGTGGAGTGCCAGAATGTAGAAACAATGCAAAAAAACTAATGCCAGAACTTAGTATCTGCCTCCTAGGCTAAGCTCTGCTTACCCTCACAAAGCTTTGGAATTAATATTGTGTATCTCAAAACTGTGCTCAAGAAAAACCTTCATTCCAGATGCTGAAAGCATGATGAATCTACTGAAAGTTAGAAGCTTTTTGTTCATCTCTTCTCCCCAGTTTATATATTTTAAAATACTTGGGTACTTAGCTCTTGGTTTTTTTTTTTCTTTGACCAGGGTGCATGTATGCTTTTGGATACTAGAAAATTGAATTTAATAGACTACTTAAAACTACTTGGTCATGCCTTTACCATAAGAATCTCTCTGATTCTGGTGTAATGAAAGAATCTGATGTAATTTAAGAAATTAAATACAATTGCAGCATACATTAATGAAGGCTGCCTTATGCACTCTGCTATAGCTTTAAATGAGAATAGGCTTCTCTATTATCTATCACACTGCAGTGACTAATATGGGAGAATATCTAGTCTGCTACTACTCACACACATGATAAAAACTCATTAGCACACATACAGAATCTGAACTACTTTGATACAGTAAAGAGAGATGGGGAACTACATCTCTCTTTACAATTGCTATAACTGTGTGACCAGTAATGAGCTGTTTTAGAGAACCATGTGTTTAAACATATCAAGATTACCTACCTATAAAAAACCCCCAAACCAACAACAATTAAAAAAACAACTCCAAACCAAACTCAACCACAAACCAAAATATAAGTGATTTGATTTATTTCACAGACTTAAAAGCTCAAAGGTATAGGGAGCCATGGTACTGCAGCACAGTGCAATCAGCCCTGTGCCCCATGAGGCTGTGCTCATTTTAGCTGCCAACAAACACTCAAAACTCTGAACCCAGTCCTACTGAGTCTGATGTTCTCCTTGGCTTAAGCAGAAGCAAAATCAGATCTCATTTCCTTAAAAAAAAAACAAAACAAAAAACCAACAAACCTATCCCATAATATACAGAATGACCACTGCTAACAGACTGATTTATGGATATATGATACTAACTACAGTAGGAAACTCCATTCAAACAGAGAAACTGTAACTCACCAGTCATGTCACAACACTGAAGATAAAAATCATGCTGGTGTCAAATAGAAGACACTCAAATTACAAGACAACTATCTGCAGCATCCATCCCCAACCATTCTGTCAAACACACAACTGCAATAGCACAAAGCATCTTTATGACAGGAATAAAAGGCTCTTTAAATGCTCCTTTTATTTTTTATTGAATGAACCCACTCTTACACAAAGTTCACTCAACGATGTCTCGAGCTTTAGCACTGCCAAATCCTGTATTTCATTAGTCAACTATGGCTTGTCAGTCACACACAGAACAATCTGAAGTATTTATTGACTGCATACAATTTCTTCATGTAGTAGGTCAGGTGGTTGTTTAAGACACTGAACTTATTACTACAGTGATAAATGTAGTTGTCGGGACAAGAATCTTTTCAGTGTTACCCCACAGCTGACCAAACATTTCCCTGCTCCAAGTTACTGGCAAAACTCAAAGGGAGTTAAAAACCAAAGCCACAGACTCCTCCCAGGCAGTGTTAGTTTCAGCATTTTCTGTAGCTGACTCTTCTCACAGATCAGTAATCTTTACTAACAGTGCCTCCCTCCAAGGAAGCACACTGCACCACACCTCCCAATTGTTTTAGAAGTACACATATACAAAGACCACAGTTGAAAAAGATACCATCAGAGCTGGCAAGTCCAGAGAAATCTTGTCCTAAATATTTTTCAAGTTTATGCATGAGAAAAGGGTGGAGAAAGAAACCACAGCTGAAAGATTCACAAACATGAACTCAGGTTTGCAAAGCAAATCATGCCACCAACCTGTCACGTAACCCACAGGAAAACACAGTGCAGACAGTCTGGATCAAGATACTCACTGTCAGATGAATTAAATTGCCCAACTCCTATATGAGTTCCTTAAAACTGGCTGGATTTTTTTTGCCACTCTTAATCTCGCAGTCAGACAGGCACTAGATTAAAGTGAAGGCAGAGCAGAGAACAACCAGTGTCTAACCTTTAACAACTTCTTACATGCCGGGGTAATTAAGAACACTGTTCTCATACACTGTTTATTGCCTTGAAAGGATCACCAGTTGGTTACTGGCCATAAAAACAACTGCAGCTCTATAATTCCTTAAATATTTACTAACAACATACACCAGAGTGCAAACCCCAGAACTCTATTCTTGATACTCAGACCTTTCTGTGCAAACACAAATTGACAAAAAGACCTTCTGGCAAAGCCACTCCAGAATGCTTTTACTCTTTGGTTTTGAAGCAGAGATCTGCCTTTTTCCCCTCCCTACAACACCACCCACTCTTCCAAACAAATAAGTAATCCAGTGTTGCACAGGAATTTTAATTGTTTCCATAACTTCTACTACCTGCCGAAAAAGTACTTAGTATGACAGATATGGAACAGGGTGCCTATGATACATGTATATTTATAATAAGATATGACCATATATATGGATATGTACAACATACAACTTATGTAATAGTTAACTTTTGTATAGCTATAAAAACTAAAAGCCCTTCAAGGAGGCAACCTTCGTTCTTTGAAGTAACAGCCATGATTTGAGTTACTGACTCTCAGGCTCAGATTTACAATCAAATTACTACAGCTGAACTTCCTGCATACCATGTGAGCCAGACTTGGGTTGGGTCCCCTTGCATGCTCTTAGCCACGACAGACAAGGTCGCAGTGGAAATCCCTTGCATGGAAGGCTGAAAAACTAGGATGTAAGTATGCACTCTGTATTTGCTGGAAGTACAATCCCACAGCTCTCTGCAGCAGTCTCTGCAAGAGTTTGGCTGATTTGGGTGCTGAGACAAAGTTTGGCTCCTTCCAAGAGTTGTGCAATTTCTATTTATTTATTTATTAAAGATCTTGGTCTGTCAATCCTTCCTCACTCTGCACAGCATTTACCACAAATAATGGCCCTGGTTTCAGTGGGACCTTTGAAATACTCATCTTAAGTTACGAGGAGTTACACAACCCAAGCTGATGGGGACATTTTCAACATATTTGTACAACTTCATTTATTTAGTTATTAAGACCAGGTCTTAAAACAACAAAACCTTTTCCAAGCATTTGTTTAAACAATTCATTCCAGGTATGAGACTATTTATAAATATATGGTATGCAAATACTGTGTCCTAGTAAAATACTTACGAGAGTTGTAATTATTTTGGCAAAAGAGCTAAGAGATCTTTACTCTACATGAGTAAACTGCATGTCAGCATAAGCCTACTAGCAGGGGAGGTGTAACAATTCCATAAAACAAAAGTGCATTTAAAACAGTTTAATACACAAAGGGAAAAATATCTGTTATACATTTATACTGGAAGCTCACAAAGTATTATCTTCAACAACAGGTACCACACATTTTTCCACTGATTTTACAACTAAGTCCAGCATGCTGCAGCTTCTGACAGCATTAGGGCTTAGAACCTACTTTTGACAGCATTTTTTCATTTGTGATGGGTGGTTTGTTTTTGGATTGTTATGGGCTGGGTGAAGCCTCGAGGCAGACATGCAGCCCTGTTGATAACATATGTATTTTCCAACCCCGTGATAAATTTCCCATAACTGCTGGGCTGGAACATGACTTTCAGCAACTTGACTCTTTCACATTTGGCTAAAGCAGCATCAGTCCATTTTATAAATTAGCTCCAAGAGAATGCATGGAAGACAACCATTTTCATAACAGATTGCTTTCAACCCTCAACTTCAGACTCCTATGTTCAGAAAACAATGATTACTGCTTTCAGAATTCCAAATCTCCTCAGCCAGAATTTTTCCTCAAGCTGGAAATCCAAAGTCAGAAATTAATTTCACAGAGTGCACCTGGAATTTGAATATCGACATCAACAGTGCTGGTTGCTACATCTTAGGAGAGATTTTATTTCGTATGCAAATCCTAAACTACAGATATATTTCAGTACTCTTACATTACTCCCACTGAAAAGGTCTGCGCTGTTTTTAAAGCCTTACAACCTTGCCTTTCACAGCTGCAAAGGAAATGACAAGAGAAGAAAAACATGGCCCAGTGCATATCAGCAATTAATTCCATCCACAACTGCCCAGCTGTTAGTGCATGGAGGAACTGGGCTGTTTCCCCTCTGAGCTTGGGCCACTGAAAGCTGATACGGCCCTTTCGGAGATGTGGGCTGCTGGTAACGCATCAGGAATGCGCGCGCGATCACACGGAGCTGCAGGGGAAGAAATGAAATCCAGACTGAGTATCTGTGCTATGAGGATAAAGTTATCTGGGGCAGAGAGAGGCCGAGGGGGACGGGGAGCTGCCAGTGAAGCCAGGCTCAGCCTGCAGGGCACAACCATCACTGGCAGAGACAAGGTGGGATGAGCTCAGAAACCTGCATGTCTGTGTCAGCTCTGCCAAGGTGTTTTAATGTTGGCTGATGTCAGACAGGCAGATCTGGGGGCACTGCACAAAAGCTGGTACTTTCACTTGGGATCATGCTTTGCCAGCAAAGTTGCAACAGAGACTTGGCTCCATCCATTCTAGAGTAAGACTTATTAGTAAGTAATCTCACCAATGCTTGCAGCCCTGGGGCCCCAGAACTTAAGGCAGAATTCAGTCCATTAGAATCTTTCCTATGAATGAAATCCCCTCATGCCACCCTTGGGATTTCAGGAAAGGCGCAGAGTATATAAAAGGGGGATGCTCTTGGTACCATTGACAAACTGCACGCTGTTAGAGCCCTGGAAATTTCTGCCCACTCAAATTCACCAGTTTACATGAACAGCTCATTTTTTCCTCTAATACTTTTAATAATTTAAAACTGCAAAACAACATGTATTTTTTTCCTCTGTTAATCTAAACCGGTCCCCATATAAAAATTCCAAATTGATTCCTTTTTGCTGGGTAAAGCCACAAACAGCAAAACACTTCTAATATATATTATTGGCATTTTTTTCTTCAGCTCCAACACCACCAGTAAAAATAGCTCCTTTGATTTTTGGTAGCAGCAAGTCATTGGATGGAGCAATCAATCCTCTCAAAACTGCACAGGTATTCAAAAGAATGACACTAATAAGAAAGTATTTTCACTTGACCATTTTCAAGACCAGTGCCTATGGTAAGAAGAGTAACTATCACAGGGCTATTCCCTACACAAAAAGCAATGAAGTACCAGCTTGTGTGTTTTGCTGAATAAACTGAATCTGCTAAAACTACACGCTTGTGCCCCAATGTGTGGAAAGAAAAACATTCTGCAGAAATAAAACTGTGAAATGTCCATACAGCAATAAAACAAATTGTAGAAAAATATCCTTCTAGCAAACAAGATCGATGAAATATTTAAACATTACCTTTTCAAGGAAGGATCTCTAAAGTTTAGAGCTATGCTTCTGGAAGCTTGGTATAATCTCCAAAACCATGATACAAGCATGCAGTGTTAAAATTTGGAAACCAGAAAAGCAGAGGACTTTCAGTAATTTACAGCTTCTCAAGGAAAGTAAATCCAAACCCTATGGTTGACTGGAAGATATAAATTTGTACAAACAGCTTAAAATACCATCCCTTTTTTCTCTCTTGGAACCAATGACTCAATAAAGGCTAAACAGAAGCAGCATATTTTTAAATCAGAAGCATAGCACAATTTAGACTGCATGTAATCTCACTATATTGCTGCATGAACAGTTCCACTGCTGCTGGAAAGCAAGAACAGCACTCATCATTCTTCCCACAATTTCATTTTTAGCTACTCAACATTGGGCAAATCCATTGGGGGATGATTTCCTACGTTGCTTATTGTCTGCCACAGCAAAACCTGGCTTTCTCACATATTAGAAACATGCACAGAAAGTTTCTGGATGTGATCAGTCAATCACATCACAATGAGCAATGCCAAGACCTCCAAGGTACGTAGGTCCCCTTCCCAAGACCATTAGTTCTTTTCACATGAAGTTCAGAAATGCTAATAATTTTTTTTCTTAATATCCTACTTATTCTAAATATTGGACAATACAAGCCAAAAGTATTTTTAAACAGCAGAACATGGAGAAGTCTTTAAAAATCCCAGAAGGACTAAAGGCTTTTTTAGACTTACCTCAAAATGGAAGGTATCTCAGTAAAGAAGGGAATGGTGATAGAGCTGCAGATGCCTTAAAAAGTTATGTAGCTTAAAAATTCCTCCTCCCCCAGCCACACTAACTAGAATGGGTGTTAGTTATTGATTTCAAATTTGTTTCTCAGGCTCAGTTTTCAGCAATATTTTGATAGAAGGCTGTGAAAATACTGATATAGATGCTAAAAGTGATAACAGTAAGTTTCACTGCATCAGTGGAACTCAGCTGAGCACTACAAATAGAAATCATTCAAGTGAATCTTGCAAGTGCACATATGCCAACTGGCTAACTAAACACAGCTCTTCACTGACTAGTCTCTTCTGTTTGCTACTCTCCAGAGCAAAATTGTCTCTTGTGAAGCAAACCTATCCAAGATCTATGTACTCTTTAAAAGCATGGAAGATCTATCCCAGAAATAAACCACAATTCTTCAGCTTGTAAGGATTTACCATTTAAATTTAGGCAAGATGCTTCAAGCTGGAGATAAATTTTAGTCACTAAGGCTAAAATTCAGATGCAGAGAGGGTTCCAAGCCCACATACCACTTATGTCCCAAACCAGACTTACAGATGAGTAATAGTGAAGTTTAGCTGTGCACACCTCTCAGATTTGATACACAGCAAAAAACTTCACACCAAAAGAATGGAAAAGGGGTTTGAAAGTCCCTAATTTTCACATCCAGCTGAAATACATAAATTGTTTTACTTATACTGAATATGAACACATATCACATTTGCTGGAATAATTATTGAAATGTGGAAGTTGTTTGATTGTGCCTAGAAATGCTTACATCACATAATAGTTAAGGATAAATAGCACCATCTGAACTTGCAGGAGAAGTTCATACTTCACAGTTAAATAATTTGTGAGTCACTTGGGATGACTTAAGTTCTTCTCTCTCCGAGATGTGAATCAGGAACAAAGTTGCTCAATGTCTAAAAGTTCCAGTTTGAAAGAAAAATTCCTAAGTCCTAAAGTAACAGTTTTCATTTATCATCTATATTATCTACTGAGTACTGAAATTTAACATCTTCATGTTCAGCATTTGTGTTTGTGAAACCATTAGGTCCTAGAGTGCAATTCTTTCTGCCTAACTTCAGATAATTACACAGCACTTGAATTCACTGTCTAACTAAGCTCTCTCTGGCATGAAGTGAGTAATTATCTAGACTTCATTGGCTGTGCCACAGACTTAGAGTTGTTCCAACAGAGGCACACAATCCACAAGCAGGCACTGATATTGCAGAGATCTCGAGTTATGCAAGGCACGTGCTGCTCTGAAACACTGACAAGCTACAGGCAAGACAGAATGAACATGTGAAAAGAGGTCATTTACCTATTTTATTAGCCCAGGGGAAAAAAATCCAAGTGGCAGATATAAAACCAATTCATTAAATTCTTGCAATTCACGTGCACAACGGGTAATACACTTTTCTATTCATCTCACAGCCAGAGGTCTTTTTTTACATTGCCCAAGTCAACACCACATATTACAGACTAATTCTTAGCAGTGAGATACAACACAGTATAAAATGAGAACCTCAGTGCCAAGCACATCCTAAGATCTGGCAACAGTGTGAGTGTAGACTAAAATATGCTGTGAGAAACTGTCACCAGGCACAAACAAGGTTTCAGAATACCAAGTGCAAGAGCTGCCAACATAACAATAATTAAGTAAAAATATATGACCAATTCCTCAAAAAATATAAAAAAACCAAAATCTCAACATGTAGGGAATAGAACAGGAGGAAAAGTGAAGGAAGGAGGAACAAAGGAAAGGTAGCAGATATGTTTTATTTGGTTTGCAATCAAAATACAAATTTATTTGATTACAAAAATGTTCATCCATGGAGACTACTATAAGGCAAACAAGCTTAATAGGAAATAGTGTTTAACAAGTTCCATAAATGATTTTTAAAGTAATGACAAAGCTTTCTCTCCCATTCTCAGTAAGTGCTTGAAGCTAATGTACATCTCAAAGACTGTCTTCTGTATTTTGCTGTTGCTGTCAAGAAAGAAAAATGAGCCAAAAAGTTAGCAAATGCACTGCACAACTAACACTTGACATCAATGTGGAACTAGAGCTGCTATATCTCAGCATTAGCATGACATGTAAAGAAACAAAGCACTCCTTTATAGTAGAAATCCTTTAATGGTTCATGCTGAAAGTGGAGTAAGGCAACAACAAACCCCTCATATCCATCAGCCCACTACAAGCACCTTGCAGTATTCATGGCAATAAAGAGTTTATTGCAGTGAAATGTATTGAATGCACTGCACTGAAATGTATTTTCTAAAAGCTGATTTATGCTCTCCTCCTTACATGACAGTTAGATGAGCCAGGGTTGAATTGGCATGATGCATGACAAACATGCAACACCAAGTTATGGTGAAGATGAGAGGATTTTTGAATACTTTTCTAAATCATACAAGCTTATCAGTACCCATCTACAAACATATGCTTTCTTCCATATGACACAATGTGCAAAATAGCAATGGTGCAAACTTCATGCTTTATGCTTGAAAGAGAATAGCATAATTTTATCTACAGTGTATACTCCCAAAGCCTAAGGGAGAGATTTGGTGAAAGAAAATAGTTCCATGGAAGTAACCTTATCTTTCTGGTAACCTTTGGCCATTTTGTAATTCTTTGGTACAAAACTGGTATAAAGCTGACAGATGTTGGAGAGGGCCTTTCAGCTGCTCTAGTAAATCTGTTTCACTTTAAAGCTATTTCACCATCATTAAGTACCTTAAAATGGCTCTAACTGTGAAAAAGCTTGAAGCTGCTTTTAGTCCAAACTATATTTTCTTCCTAAAGCCTGATATGATGTCAATTTGACACTTTACCTTATTTATTTTGTATCTTCTTACCAAGAAATTTGTGTTATCAGTAATGCAAGAAAGAGTCACGAACATTCAGTATGATGTGTGCCAATGACATACAAAGACAGGAGAAAATTCAGACTTGGCAGATTTCATAGGAGTCTGTTGACTGACAATGCCACACATACCACAAAGTAAGCTTCACCTACATCTTGTGGTCAGAACCTGACCAAAATTAAACAAACATTCACATCTAAATTAACGTACACGGGCAAAGATTTTTATTACATATGTGTCATTAAGTGTTCTTGAGGCAACCCAGTTAATTTCAGCCCAATGTTTCCTATAATCCAGTTACTTATTGGGGTCCATCTAATTTATCACAAAGTTACATTGTGGTATAGTATTCTGTTCCTGGCTGTTAAGTAAGTACATTTTTCAAAAAGTTACACGATTACAGATGATTTGGGTTTTTTTTTGCATTTCACACCAGCAAGTTCAACTCTACAGGCTGAAGAGGAGGAAAACAAGACCTAAATAACTGAATGTCCCACCCTAAGGTTAAAGGCCACCTATCTGAAATGCACATGAGCACTTCCCTCAAATCCTGAGATAAGTTTTTGCCCACGCATCTGCCACGTGTTTACCAATTTTGTGGTCTTTGTTCCTAATGAAACACACCACCTTGCCTGTACAGACCTGCAGCTCTGTGGTGCCCTGGCTATTCCTGGAATGCTTTTAATACATTGAAATTGTGTTTGTCTATCTTCCTGCTCTGATCTCACAGCCATTTTAAGCAACAGATCACAGTTGCCAGATCAATGTTGTCACTGGTGGTTACCGTAAGCTCTCTTGGGTAAATGCTATCTGCTCCTGGCAATTTGCCACTTTTTTTTTCTATATTCTAAAAATCTTTTTAACCAACATTTCAATTTGAGACCAATTCTCAAAATATGACCTACAAAGTGAAGTTTCTGCCCTAAAGTCTCTCAGGAAAAAATCTTGGATAAAAACCATTTAGCTTTTTTACTGTGCCCTATGTTCACCATGTATTTCTTCTATATTCAGTCATCTATCAGCTCTCCAGTCTGTCTGGCAGGATGTTCATTCCTGATGTACTTGAAATGATTCAATTTAAAGGATTTATTGCTGGTTCTGGTATCTTTAGCAAATTGTTTCTCAGAATATCTTTTGGGCAGACTTATTATACTTTAAAATTTAATTTGTGAGAGAGTTTTTTTCCCCCTTCTATTTTCTTCAGCAAAAACTTCAACTTTTGAAAGACGGTTCCTTGTTGCTAAGAGATTCCTAAACCCTGCTATAAACCCCTCCTTGCCTCTTAAAAATAAAAAAGTAGCAACAACAAAAAGCTTGAAGTCTTCAGTAGATGGGTATATTTTTTTCCAACTTCTAATTCATTCTTTTAAAAGCCACTTTACTACCTGCAGGCTTTAACTTCTTATAACAAGCATTTTCATTTTTATGACTAGCCAAGGTAGGAGGCTGGCAAGGAAATTGCACTGCTCAGACCACTGAACTTGAATCAGACAACCACAATCCTGGGAGCCAGGGAAGAACAGCTTTGCTATTCCAGACACAAATGTTCTGAGAGCAACACTGATGCCTTCTGAAGTCACTGCCTTCAACAACCTTGAGACTTGTATCCACAAGATTTGGAAACACAAAATTGCTTCCTTCCATACTTTCATGGTAGCAGGTTGCTGCCCCAAACATCAAGGTGATGTTCAAAGTAGTATAACCATTATCGGTACTGTAGGTTACAAGGTTTCAAAACTTTTTTTTAAGAAACACATACTCAAACACTGCAAACAGAATGCAGATGGGTTTGTTTTATCGTGGTTTAATTGCAATATTTGAGAGATTGACTGCTTTAGTTTATTAAAAGAATTAACCCAATCTAAAGTAACAGCCTATGTGAAGTGTAAGTACTCCATTTCCATGGAGAATAAACACATTTCATTTAGCAATTCACTCACCAATTTGTGTAGCTGCACTACTGTTAGTCCAAAAAATGTGATTAAATTGAATTTAGAATTAAGATAATTATAGGTTTCTCCAGTTAATGGTATAGATAACCTTCAAACTGAACTTCTTGACATGAAACCCTCCTTATTTCTATGTTAAGGTGTAGACATGGCAATAGCAGTAACTGTTCCTGAATGTGGAGCATAAAGGAATCAGACTTTCATGTTTTGTTAGTGATTTTTTTTACCCCATTCTCCTTCAACCAAGACTCCCCTCAGCCTAGGATGACACATCACAAATCACAGTTCCTAGCACTCCACACTGATAACCAGCAGAGACTTGAGTGTTGGCAAGTCTCAGTTAGCAGCCGAAGCTCTGCAGGAGGAGCAGAATTAAGGGAGCATCAGCTACAAAGAACTTGACTGAGTTTGTTTTAACATGACACACAGGAAAAACAAGCCTTAAACTTACTTCCACATTTAACAAACTCTTCTCCATGAAGAGTCATTGGTCATTAGCAGACAGAGAAAACCTTCATGTTACTATAACTGAACTGTCAAGAAGTTATACAAATCCAGCTTCAGCAGAGGGGAAGAAAAAACTGACTTTCTAAATATCAACATTTGCTAAGGATGTTATAATCTCTGAATACAGCTCAATAAGTGAAGGGGGGAAAAAAATCACAAACCCACAGGCTGCTGCTGAAGTTGAATTGGTACTGAGTGGGAGAGTTTCAAGGTTTATAACTACATTAGAAAAAAAATCCAGTTTTAAAACACATATTCCTCATTCACTCTACACAGCTGATTAATAAAGCCAGACCTGAAAAATCCAACAATCTTCACAGTAAACACACAATGGTGAGCTCATATCCATCAAGGCACATTTGGGTTTTTCATGTTTTACAAAGATTCAGCAGTTTTAAGTCATCAGGAACAGATTTATTCTTACGCCAAGGAGCAATTAAAAAAAATTAAGTACCATGTGGTAGATGTGGAGAGACACAATTAAAGCCATTTCATTAATAGCTATAATGGTAGCAAAATAGAATGAGTTCATCTTTTGGAAAAAAATATTTAATTTTAAGGTAGATCTATTCTCTTGCAGCTATAAGCCTGATCGCTTAAAATATACCAGTCAGCAACTTTGAATAGCATTTCCAGCTTTAATTCCATCATCATAGAGAAAGAGCTGAAAATCTGATCACCATGTCACAAGCAACTGAAGAGTTACATCAGCTCCTCTTTGCAGAGCTGTTCTTCATTAATTTATAATTAACAGGATGTGATAAAACAATCTGTATTACTAACTTTTAACAGCCTTCTTGTGTCAGCTGGAAATGTTTTTGTGTGGTGAACCCCAGAGCTCCAATGCTTCTCTCCCATGCCTAGCACCTCCCCAAAATTCCATCTGGAGGTGCCCACCAAGCTCCTCTGCCCCCTGCTGCAGAGACTTCATATGAATGCTCTCCTCTTCCTCCTCCCATGAAACTCTTTATCACATGGACTGAGGAATTTGACTGGGAATGAGATACAGACACTTATCTGCTGCCAAGCAAACTGTTTCCATGAAAGGGACCTTGGAAAGGGAAAATGGCAAAGAGCAATCCAACACTCTTCAACATGTTCCAGGCACTCAAGAGGAACAAAAAGCAAAAGACAAAAGGGGGGGGGGGGGAAGCAAAACCAACAATTCAGTATTTTAACAAAAGTGAAATAAAGCCTTCGAAAGCTGTGCTGTCTTGGAAAGCCTGGATGTCTTTTTCCTAAATCCTCAGCAGAAGTTCTGTAACAGCTACAGAAATTCTGTACAAACTCAGGGATTAGCAGCATGCCTGAGGAGGAAGTGGGATATTTGCTTCAAGCACCCTCTTCACATTTAAAAGGTTGTAGGAATTTGGATAAGACTTCCTTACAGCTATGCATCATCCTAGTAGCAGCAATTCTGAAAATATCCTAGGGTGATGTTTTCCTTTTTTACTTATTAATCTTCCTCATCCTCAACTTCTAAGCTACTCCAGCTTTTCATCACAGCGAGAGAAGCAGGACAAGTGCTCAAATTTAGTCTGTTTATGCCAGAGAAACTTTATGTTTGGCTTTTTTGAGACAAGACAATCATCACTTGGTGCTGACATTACAGAGAACCAGGTTCTATTTTGTAACAACAATCTATGCTGAAAATTATTGTGTTTTTAAAATAATGATTAAAGACACAACCAACAACCCCACAGCTCTTTCACATATGTACTAAAAGCAACAGGAGCTACACACAAAGCAAGTGTTTTTTCAGAAGAAAGGTAACAACTATAGAAATGTTGAACAGGATCTCCTTTTATCTTTGTTTTTTTTAATTCTCTTTGATTACTTTAACTTGCACAATATATATCCCACATTTTATTTCATTTGTTATGAGTATCTGGGCAGAGCTCCAGTGCTTTGGTGAACTGGTCACAGTGAAGAGCTCAGTTCAGCATGAGCACTACCACCAGCAGGGAAAGCTGGAGAAGTGGAGGAGATAAAACACCATTGTCACATCCATACAGGACAAGGCTGAGACAGCCAAGTAAACAGGAACTGAGTTCCAGAGAATTTCTTCATCTCAACAGGAAAGAGAAGTCCAACCAATGCAGGACTTTAAATGCAAATCCTCTTCACAATTAATGTGGTTACCTTTCAATCTGAACAAGAAAAACAGATTGCAGACACAGCATGAACAAATATTACTGTCTGCAACTACAAACATTTGATGAAATAAAAGCAAAGACTCAGACTTCTATGCATTGAAACTTCTCATACTAGGAATAAAAAAAGCTTTAAATTTATTCTCTAGAGAAAAAAGCATCAGATTACATAATTGTATGAAATGTGCATAAGCCCAAATCCGTGTTTAATTTTGTCTTTGTTATCAGACTGCAAGACAACTTCTTTTTACTGGAAACAGGCATTTAAGGCAGAAATATACTTGTGTCACATATTCTGTTTCATCATTCATGCAGACAGGATTATCTACAGTCACTGACATTTGAAGAGCCACATCTGGGCTCTTTAACAGCACCAATTAAAAAATGGACCAAAATCAGGAAGTTCACTCACAATGGGGCTCAGAGGGGACAATAAATTTACATTTAACCAGAGGACCCCGGGCTTTTGGGATGATTCCATCAGGGCTGGTAGCTGAGACAGAAGATGGAGAACACAATCTTTCCATATTTGCATGAATATATTCAGGAGTAAACACTTTCCCTTGCTTGACCCTAGGAAGCATCATGCCTAAAGGGATTTTTGAGCCAATGCTCATCCCAGTTCCTCCCTGATGGGCTGGAAGGGTGAGGGCTGTTTGGAGAATGGAGAGGGAATGTTGAAAGATGCTGGGCAGGGTGGGAGGAAAGCACTCAAGAGCATGCTTAAAATAGTCCCACAAACACATCTAGCCTCTTTCAAAGATTAGAAAGCCCAGGGGCTCAAAACCATCAACACCGCAGCAGCCTAGTTAGGAACATGACCTTCAGCAGACTGGAAAACAGGGTGTGTGCAGGTGGCAGGAATGGGACACTAAAGGCTGACACTTCAGTAGGGCACAGACAAAAGGTGTAGTCAACTCCACACTGGTAACATGCAAAAATACTTTGGCAACTGTCCTGCTCTGCCTTACCTTGACCTCTTCCTCAGTACTATGTGTAAGGGGATGTTAGCAGTCTAAATGAGTAATGCCACCTGCAGCTTAGAAATATGCTTCATATCAGAGAGAGACATTAAAAAAGAAATATCAACTTTACCAACTTGCTGAATCTTAGAGTTCTGTGAGATGTTTTCAAAAACAGCCCCAACAAACCCTTTGAACAATTCAATAGCTCAAGATCCGTGCTCTCCTCACGCAAACCATGGAGAGAGTGCAGCTTTCCCAACAGCTAAGAGACAATGTTGAATTTTATTTGACCAAGTGAAATGGTTATGGGTAATACAGCTACACTATATGTATTTCAGGGAGGCTTGGGGTTTTATAGTTATTTTTAAAAGAAAAATCAATTCAGGTGATAGATTGGAAGACAGATTCCTGTTAGTCATGCATCTTACTGTATTTTTGTACAGTTTCCTTTTAGATTGTTCCTTAGAGCAGGAAATAAAAAGGCCATTGTTTTACCATGTTCTCCCATCATTATAATGAGATGCATCAGATTGGAGTTATTGAATAAGCTCCAAACTCCCCAGGTTACATTCTTCTTCATCTTCAGCCTCGCCTTTCAAGCCAGCTTAACTCTTATTAAAAGGATCAGGGCTGTCCTCAGGCATACCCTGTCTTTAAACATGAAGCCCAACCACATTTTATGGAAAAGAACTGTCAGTCTCTACCTTTGCCAAACTCCATAGCAGGTTTAAACAATTATGCAAGACAGTAGATTTTTATTCCAGGCTCCTCTTACTCAATATCAAGTTCTAAAAATAATATTTTTCTTTCTGCTAGGGTACCTCCAAATAGTGATGATCCAACGGCATTAAAGAAAAAAAAAGTTACAACTTAAAGAGCGTGACACAGATTATGAATAAAGAAACCCTTCCCATATGGAAAAGTTTTAAAAATTTGACATTTCTTTTCAATATGTGTTAATCAGAAAGACAGTAGTGAATTCTCACTGCTTCAGACAGAAAAGAATCAAACCTCTTGGGACACATTACACAAAGGCAATTGCAAAGAAGGGAGAACAATCCTGTAGTTTCTTTTAAAACCATACTCTGTGTTTTTTTAAATGGCTGGGAAAGTCAGCAGTTTGGAGCCAGCCACATGTTACTTATCAATGTTTCAAATGCAGGGTGAGTTAGAAAGGCCATGCCTGGTTCCTTTTGCAATTGGGAAAAATCTCTTTTGAAGTCTTTTTGAGGGACTGACAGGGGAGAAAGTGTCAGGAAAAGGATTTGACAGGTTCTGCACAGTGAGGGGCAAAAAAACGTCAAGAGTAAAATCCCTTGTCTAAAATGAGCAAAGAGATAGAAACCTCTCCTTCAGCACTGGAGACGCCAGATAAAATGTCTAAGAGTCCCTTGTATCTTTTTTCCAGCTACACATGAATTCCTTTTTATGCTTTTTGCCAGCTTCTCATCTTACCAGGAGCCTGCAGGAGAAGCCAGTCCAATACTGCAGGGAATGCAGCCACACTGGGGCTCCATGTCTAGCACTCTCCCAGGATCCCGGGAAAACATCTTGTATTTTAAATACCCCAAGCATCACAGAAGACCTCAGTTTCAAGGTGGAACCAATGATCTGAATCATCTTAAAGCAAAAGTGAAGGGACCAAGAAATTACCCAGTTTCTTGAAATGAAAGGCATTATTGACAAACGAAAAGGCATCAGTGACAACAACACTGTTGGTTTTGCTCTTGGACAGCAGACAGGTTTTGCTCTCCTGTATTTCCAATTCTGTCTAAATAACAGACATGAGTAGTTTTGTATCACATGCAATGTAAGCATAACTACCACCAGCATGTCAAGAACTGAACACATTTTGTTTTTACCAGGACCATGAGCTGTGCTGCCCTTTCTTTTACATTCTCGCATTCTTCAAATAAAATGTCCATTATTTTTTCCATCAATCACAAAGACTTCATGTAACTCATCTCTGAAAGCTGTATTTATAGCAGAAATTTGAGAAATTAATTCCATATAAACTCTACTCTCATCTGTAGCAAACTGCTTTTGCATGTGTGGCACAAGCAACTTACACAGCTACAAACAACACAAACTTAGCATCCACAGGACAGAAAGGACCAGAGTTCACTACATCACTACTCACAAGTAACAAGTTGATGCACTCTCAGTGGAAGAAGGCAGCTCAGCTCCTCTCAATTTGAAGTGTACAGAAGTATAAAATCAGCTTTTATTACTAAAAGCCATTGTCTTTCCATTTTGATGAAGTGATAATATTTTGACTTCTTCCTTGCTTCTGCCTCATAGTGTTCTATTTGCAAGGTACGTGTAGCATCTCACAGATAATACTTCACAGCAAAGAAAGGAGAAAAACTTTCTCCAACAAAGAAAAATCTTTCTGAAGAACCCTATCCAAGTGCTAGCAACAGGATTATTTTAATATAGTCTTTTTAGTTACATAACAGACATGAAAATGCAAGTTATAACACTGTCTTATTTTAATAAAGACCTGGGGAGCTAGATAAAAGAGTGCTAGACAAAAAATACTTGAGATAAGAGATTAGGCACTCAAATCCCTAAAATATTCCACTGTAAGAGTGTTTGCTGCCTGTTATTATAAAGACCACAACACATGTTATCTATACCACAGAGACACTTGTAAGACATTAACAGAAGTGTCTGAAAAATGTATAAAAGAATCCCCAGTTCAGCTTGTAAAATCCAGGCTGCTGTCAGGTTCTGCCATCTTCCCACCACTCCTTTTGCATCTTTAGAGCTGTACATGGAGCAGTTAACTGCTGTTAGCTAAGCCTGCTAACTGCCCTGAAGAAAGTCAAAGCTGCAGTCACCACACTCGCTCATCTTTGATGATATTTATCATCAGCTGGTGCCTGTACCCCACTGTACAAAGAGGGAATATCCACCTCACTGGGGCTGGAACTTGCAGAACACCTCACTACCCCTATGTCTGTGCAGTTCTATTATATATTAACAGCAAGTATTATGCAGCTTTGTTCAGACTCTTGTACACACACCAAAGCTAAGGTAAAACTTCATCCCACAAAAGTACTTTGCACAACATTAATGAGATTATTGTGATGAGGTTTTTCGTCTGTGGTTTTTAATAAAACCATTTTAAAAGTGGCAGTTCACTGATTCAGTTCCCTCTTCCCCCTTAATATTGTTACACTAGAATACAGCAAGAATTCAGGCAGTAAAATGTTTTAGGTACCTTGAGTTTTTCCACAGCTCTCCTCCTCTCCAGTAATACAGTTGACCTGTAAAACAGAAAAAAGACATGACTGACTTGTAGTAGGTTTCCCAACATAACTGGAATATACTGTATACTGTATATTTATCTTCTTGAACCCCCTTTCAGAATTTTTCATTGAATGAAATTTTAGTTTGTTATCACATAATGCATTTTGCATATAACAAAATCTCAAAGAGTAGTCCCATTTAAGACTGCCTAGCTGGAAATCTCAGGTTACAACTCACAAAATCCAGACTACCTGCTGCATTTTTAAAGCAGAGCATAACAGCCACAATCCATAACTCCTCTGGTAGCCCTGAGGAAGCTAAACCCCAGGGCAGTGGCTGAGGTGGGGCAGGAGCAGAGCACAGGAACACAACACCTCCCTTTGAGCACTGACCAGTGCCCAGAGCTCCTACGGAAACAACCGCCCTGCTCTGACCCTTTCCCTCCACCAAACAGGAATGGGTTTTCCTCTTGCATTCATCTTCTGACATTAATGTAAAATGAGTAAATAAAATAGCAATTGTTTACTTCTATCATCTTTTGTCTTCACAGGCTTTGACCACAAGTTATCTTCAGTCAAACCCGACAAATTATTTCTAGCACCTTCCTTTTTCCCTCAGCCACTCCACCAAGAAAAAACAGTTATTTCCTGGGGGACAGGGGCCAGGCTCCTTCCTTTCATGCATCCATACAAAACATATGCTACATTTTCTAAGATCTGTACATTGCAAATTAGACATTTTATGCATTGTGAAAACACTGGGCTCAGCCTACCATGAGGCAAGGCTGGTACCTCTCACCAACTTGTTACCCCATTTGAATTCATCAGGTTGCAACAGACTCTTTTACCCATTCTCTCCTCAAGCATTACTGCTTAGGTTTTCTCAGCATATCACACTACAAATACTTCACCAGTTTCAACACTTCAGCAGCCTCGTTATCCCATTTCCCAACAGCACTAAAATCTGGATTATTCAATGTGCTCTATGAATTTCAGAAGTAAAGAACTGACTTTCAAAAAAAACCAATGTGCAAAAAAATAATGCACGTAGAATTACACAAAATTACTGGAAGACACTATAATTACAAGATACTCTAAAGCAAAAAACCAAATTCCAAGAGAAGTAAAAATAAGATGTTATTGCATCTTGCTATTGCTCAAATTGTCTATTTCCCCTGAATTATTTACTTATATAAAGTCAATGCCTTGCTCAGCAAGTTTGCATTTAGAAATGAACAATGTACTTATATGTGTAATACAGGTAAACTGCCACAAGACTATTTAATCTACTTTTAGAGCTGACAGGAGTACAGATTTAGGGGAGATTTAGAGGACAGAATTCTTTACCTAGGTGCTCTCTGTGGGGCTTGGGCATATTTGCTCATTTTGCTGTCCTGCCAACTGCTCCCTGGCAGAGTACACAAAGCAATGGCAGTGACTGGGAAAGAAGAAGAGATTCACTGGCACCAAAATGCCATGCTAGAGCGTGAGTACTCCACAGCATCAGGAATTTAAACACTCTAACGTGACTGTTTATTCTTGGCATGAGTACAGTTTATTTTTCATCTACTTCACACTGTTAGAGATAAGGGAACACTATTTTTACGCAAGCTCCTGATATGTTATTTTAAGCGTAGCTGTCACAGGCAAGGAGAGACTCTCTTCCAGGCTAGCAGCTACTGTTTCCAGAGGGCATTGACAGACCACTCTCAGACAGGAAAATTTCAGTCTCTCCAATTTTCCAGCTTCAGGTCTAGTAGCACTGGTTTGCAGAACACAGAGGTGCCCCTATCTGAGGTGTTGGACACCCCTCAGTCTCCCTAGCGTGGCACAGCCCTGCTCCTGCCTAGCACAGCCCCAGGACAGCAATGGGCAGCTTGCTCAGCTCTGTCCCCACCTCTGGGCACTGCACAGCTCTCACTAGAAGGAGGTGCTGTAGGAGAAAGCCAGAAACTGTGACACTGCAAACATAAAATGCTCTTGAGCAAAGTTTTTTCCTGTCCTTTGTCACAAGCTCTTTGTTACAATCTTTTTCTTCTACTTCACATCCCTTCTCCCTATTACCACTCAATGCACTTTGACAAGCTTTTCATCCC
The DNA here is from genome assembly GCF_037042795.1 of Molothrus aeneus. Taxonomy (NCBI): domain Eukaryota; kingdom Metazoa; phylum Chordata; class Aves; order Passeriformes; family Icteridae; genus Molothrus; species Molothrus aeneus. The sequence continues at coordinate 25,959,136 of NC_089653.1, read as the reverse complement.
TTCCCACTTCAAAATTCTCATTATTAAAACAATAACAAAAATATGTGACAATTATCAAACTACTCTGCCATTTAGTGCTATGACTTAATTCCCTCTGCTTAATCCAGTAGAGGGAATTTCCCATTCATCCTGTTCTACCCACTCCTGGAGTATGAGCAAGAAACTTTGACACAGGCACTGGTCAGGAAATGTCTTCACTGCATTGTTTAGGTGACATTCTCAGCTCTTGTTCATCAGTTATATGACTCCATGCCCAAAATAAAATTATATAATCAGTAACAAAGGATGCAGATCATATCAAGAATGGAAAAAAGAAAATCTGGGAAGGAGTAACAGTCACACATTAAACAATAAACTCAGAGTCACTTCTCAGATCAGGGAAAACAGCAATATACATTCTTGGATGAATAAATTGGGAGGAGAAATGGATTTTAACTAAGAGATGACAGCAGTGAGACAGATATTGAACATGAACAGCTTTGGAAAAATTTTCAATACATTTGAATAGCTGCATATGTCAGAAATCAGACATACTACACAAATCCTAACAGGATATTGAAAATGCAAGTACAAATTAAATGCTAAATGTGGGCTTCAGCCTGTAGGACAAAAGAATTTTTGTGTCAGAAATACCATTTATCTTGAGAATTAAAGTGCAAAAGCCACTTGGTTACTTGAGAGCTACCTCTGCCTCTCTTAGAGAAGTAATGTTTTAGAACTGTATCCAGAAACTATGAGTAATCACAATGATGGATAGTCCAGGAACTGTTGGGATATCCCAAAGAAACATGCCCTGGAATGAAATTATAATCTTCCTCAGCTACTCATATTATAATGGCTGATCAGTGTGCATTAGGAAAATACACTTCTGGTTTGAATCCAAACCTTGAGTATAAAAGCAAAGCTCTAGTAAATATTTAAGAGAATTTTGAGTTCCAAACTGAAGAGCTGGCAACTAAGTTCTTTCTCTTTTTTTTTTTTTAACAAACAAAACCATCAAAAGATTGTGCAACTCTAAGAGCCCTTAAGGAAACAATTGGGAATTTTTCATAACATGGTATTTCCTTATACTGCTGACCACAGGAATGCAAACAGTTCCACCAAACAGAGATTCTTCATTGGAAACAACTGACAATCTAACCATGTTTCCATCTTTTCCATTCTCAGCACTCAGCATACAAAACAGATTATATAATAGAATACAGAACTGTCATACCAGGGCCACAAGACATCTTTACTATAAATCAGCACCTGAAAAACTTAACAAAAAGAAAGGCAGGTGAGGCACAAAAACATGGGCTGATACTCAACTGTGTTAGCGAAAGGAAAAGCAATGCTACACTTTGTACCTTAGAAGACATCCGTGTAAATCTAATGGATAAATTTCCTCACCACCTTCTTCATTTAGGATTATTTGAGCAATGTCAACTGACACCATGAATCCCTCCAAAGGAAGCTGGAAATGTTTGTGTACCTGTACAGAAATGGTGCTCAGAACTGACATTCTACCAGAAACTGCACAAGGAGAGCAAGTATCAGAGGGAGCAAGTACCTCAAGGGAAAGGCAAGACAGGACCTACAAAGAGACCCAATTTTCTGACAGATAATTAACAAGTCACTATCATAGAGAATGCAATTTACACTCTGTGCTGAATTCCATGCTGTGAAGAGAGAAATATAGGATAAATGAACATAGGCAACTGAAAACACAGTATTGTCAGAATTCAGGAAGGCAGTAGGAATGGGAAAGGTGCTACATCAGCACCCTGACCAATATGTCATTGCAAATTTGCAACTCAATTAAGGCAAGATTTTAATCAGAGCTACAACTGCAGTTAATTCTCTCAATTCAAGCTGAAGGAAAGCAAGAGGAACAAGTCATGAAAGGAGAACAAAACTGGAATGTGCTACAAAGAGACCAAATTGTTTTCAAAAGGAAAAACCAAAACAAACAAAGCCAATGAAAGACAAAGCTTTATGGAGTTAGTTTGCCAAACAAGTCAAGAATTTTGGATGGTAGAAAAGACAGACAAATGTCTTAACTTCAGATAGAGACATAAAAAGACTTTGCTAGTGTGGAAATGTTTACAATCCATGGCAGAGAGTATTATTCTTGTAGTCAAGGAAACCACTCTTCCAGGATTTCAAATTTTGGAATTCCCCTTTCAAGAGGGAACACAGGAAAATCCTCCATGCTCTTCTGAAAGGAGAATGAATATGGCTTTAGTGTCCCAAACAGGGCCACAAGGCTTTGACAACAAACTGGTTCCAATGGCTCCACAGAGGAAGAGGTCACCATCATAAATGAAACATGCACTTTCATAGATCATCAATGATAAAATAGCCACTACATCCCATAATATTTTCACATACAAAACTATTTACCAGGAGTTGCTAAACCAGTAGCTAAAATTTTCAAGCTAGGCTTTATTTAAATTACTGCATCTCTTGATGTTTTCTTTCAAAGGGATGCCCACTGAACTCTCAAAAGCTGACCGTTCATCACAGCACACTGCTGGTCTTGCAGAATTCAACTTTTCTGAAGTTACAAACATGTGAAACCTCCCCTCCTGTTTAGATGATTCTGAAGCTCTAAACATAAATTATACAAAGAAACAGCTTGGTTTAATTATAATAGTAGAGCAAAACTTATTTTTCCAGTTTTTATCTTAACTAGATAACAAAACCCCACTTCAGCTGATACATCAAAGTGTGCTGAGATTTAGAAGAGAACTCAAAAACTATCTTTTATTTTTATTGCTGTCAACATCCTAAGAAAAAAATATGCACCAAAAACTTTTCAATTTAATCTCTCTGGTGTTGCTAGAGAACTACCCAGCCTCTGCAGACTATAAAGCAAGGCAGCACTTACAGCACACCACGATCACCATAATTAGAACATAGTAATACCAAGTGATGCAAGAAATTATTTGCTGGTTTTCATTAAAATGCACAGTTCATTTTTAATTTTTCCTACAGTCACTGCACCAAGATGCATGTTTAGAATGGCAAGAAACTACTAGGCAAAATTTATGTAACATTCATACTCAAGTTGAATTAGCACTACAATCACTAGAAGCTTTGGTGCTGATAAGGAAGCAGAGACTGATTTTAGAAAAATATTACAAATTAAAGCTATTGAAGAGTAACTGAAAACCTTTAATTATGACTTCTGGCTGAAATAAATACATATGAAAACGAAGGTGTTAATTCACACTTACCTTATGGGTTATTGTTTACAGTAACTGGCTATTTAATTTTACCTTTGTCATCTGATAAACCCCACTAACAAAGGCCCAGTGCTCAACAGTTTGGTGTTGTAAAGAATAGAGCTGCTGTCTGGTATCTATCTTAATGACTGTTTCTCAGCAAGAATAAAATTAGTTTCAGGTAGGGTATTTTAAGTACTGCACTACCAAGTTTTCACATAAATACAGCCTAAGCAATGGGAAATGACACTTATGTCAGAAATCATCTGAATGGCCTTATCTGACTGCTGGGTACAGTTTTGCAATAGACCTTCTAACTGGCCTCAGGGAAGTAATTCCTGCATTATGTAACTTCTGCTCCCCTTGCTCCCTTTCAAATGAGGTGAGGTCCCTGCTGAGACTGTCATGAGAGAAGGTGTGTGTTAATATACTATAATACACTGCATCTCTTCCAGTAATGGCTATGTCAAACCAGACAAAACACAAGTGCTAACTGCAGCTCCAAAAAGCCTGTCAAGAGGAGGCAGACAGTGCTCCCTTAGCCTTCCTTACGAAAAAGCACTGGTTAAAGCTACACCAAATCCATTTAAGTAAAATAATTTTCAAGCCATGTCCAAGGTTTGGGCCATTGTGAAGGAAAAGACACCTAGCATTTTTCAGCTGCTATTTAATGCCCCTGAACCTGTTTTTTCCTCCCTCTCTGCTTCTTTTTTGTCTCACTCCACATATATTTTTGTATTCAAATTTCTCAGATTTTAAGTCTCTCCTGAAAGAAAAAATATCTTACATTCCTTTATAAAAAGAAAAGGAAATGTGAAGGCCCAGCATGACTCCTTTCTCACCTTTTGTTAACACAGGTTTCCTGCTTTCTTCTCCCCGAGACAAAATCTCTCATTTTCTACCAATCTCAGTGTCAACTTCAACCCATTAGCTTCTACTGCAGTCTCACTTCTGTCCTCTGAGCCCACCTACTAATGTACAATGGTCATTGCCAAAGCTGCTCTCGGTTTCTCACCAGAAACCATCTGCTCCAATCACTCCGTCCTTGTGGTTTGCAGGATCCCACTCCTGGCAATGCATGCCCCTTCCAGAACACCAAGACTACTAATGGTTGTAAGAAATCCTACCCTGCACCCACTGCAAGTCCCTTCTCTCATGCTACTTCTGCATTCTGTTTTCAGCACCACCAGCCCATTCCTCCTCTTCCACTGCCCTGTGAACTCCTGGAATGGGAACTGCCCAGACACATTGTGCTGGCCAACCACCTCAAATGCACAACTGGAAGCAACTTCTTGGTGCTGTACACAGACCACCCACCTCCTACTCTGTCCAAGAGACCCAACACAGCCTCAAAGCTTCAAGAAAGGGATGGGCACTTCATGGAGCAAGACTTCTGCTCCGTTGGGTTCCATTTCCCACACAAGGAAACAAGACCAATTTCCCAACTTGCTCAGGTATGTGCAGGTATTTTGAGACTCCCTTCTCACTAGTGTGAGTGTAAAAAATACACTGAAATATTCACACTTATAACACTGGTATAGCAGTAGTGGTCTGCCTAAGGGTACAAAGCAAGGCAAGATTCATATGGACTCTTTCCGTATGTTTTCTCCCATAAAGTAAAAGCAAGACCTAGCACATTCTTACTCTACGTTTAATTTCTCAGCAATTCTTTTTGCAAGCTGCCTTTGTCGCGTCAGTCCTGAAAATGTCCATTAAGGATGTTTTTACTAAGAAGGGGTTCTTCCTAAATTGATGCTTCAACCACCAGAGCAGACACTGATTCCCTTCTATTCTCACCTTTTCCTTTAATGCTATTTTTGTTTTATTTTGCAAGCCATCAAATCCACAGCAGCTCTTAACCTGCACTCCCATAGAGCTTTGTCTTTCAGCTCTGCAGCTGAAGTGTTACTCTCACTCTACTGCAGCAATATTACTTCTGAGCATTCCCAGCAAGGTTACTGGCACTATGCAGCTCTTTCTGAGACTGACAAAACTCCTCTCTTACTGTGCCTGCAAACAGGAAGAGAATGGTGGAAGTAAAAGTGAAGACCTGCAGCTGAGGTTTGAGGGGGCAGGAGAGGATTTTCCCCATGCTCCCAATGGTGATTAGTGGGGCAATTAGCCCAGTTGCATCAAGGCAGGACAAAACCACCACAAGGAATCTTTGCCTGACAACAGATGATCAGAAGATATTTCACAACATAAACTTCAGATGTATGATATTATTTTCTTCCAGCATTAACTTATGGATAAATCCATAGCTGGATTCATGACATCAAATTATTGCTGCAAAGCTAATAATGTACATAAAGATCTTGAAACACTTTTCCTCCTCTCTGAAATACCAAGCCCCTTATTTATTAGAACAAGCTGTATTTGGAAGTTGAGGTTATGATTTGTTTACAAACTGACCAACTCCACTGGTGAAAGAAAAATAGGTTCTCATCAGTATTCATCCTACTTTATAATGACATTATGAACAGAAACATTGCCTCTTTATATTCTTTTATTTAATTATGCTCATGAAACAGTCAATTCAGCCCCTAAACCTGAGAAAGGATCAAAACCAACTACAGTTTTATTTTTTTAAACTCTGTATCTCACTCGTTCACTTTTGACTTCTGCAAAGCTTAATTCAGCCAACCTCCACCCTAACCCCTGGGAGCATCTTGTACTTTCCAGCCATCTGGACTGTATTTACATTACTAAGAAGAAAGTCAAACTTGCTCATGAACGAAGAAAATCTCCTTACTTTCTGTCTTGTCCCCACCGTTATCTTCTAAGTTCTTATTTTTTCAAAAAAATTACTGTTCTCTCTAGGGACCTCACTCAATCTCCCTCATGAGCTCTACTGATGTCATACAACTTCTTCACTTATAATTTCCTAGTGCTGCCTTTAAAAAAAAATTAAAAATAGAAATTACTATTTTTCCCCTCAGTTTTCACCCTCTCTTCACAAAAGCCCTTACAAACAGCATGAAAGTTCATGAATGATGGATTAGGATAGAAGCAATTGTACCAAAGTGTTTATTTAGACAGTAAAAGTGACAGCTTTGCAAATAAAATGAACTATTGCCAAACTAAGATCAGAGACAAATTTTAAGAGGTACATGGACAAACATTTACTTTTGAACTTGTATCCATTTTAATGGTATTCCTCCCTCTGGCAGTGACTGCTGCATCTTGGCTCCTCCAGGAAAGAGGAGCATGCAATTTTTTAAAACTGCATTTTCATCAAACTATCTGTGCTGTGACCCCTCTCCCAACACTGCTGATCCAGTGTGCTGAGGAAATTTGAAGAAAAAACACAAACTGCAGAAGACAAGAAACTACTTCAAACTGGTTTTACTTTCAACCATATGTCCTTAAACCCCACCAATTTTTTACTTTATCTGAGCTGCAGTATTAGTCTGCCTTTAGTATTTTATAACCCTATTTTTCAGGGCACATTATCTCTTTTGATCAAAGGTAGTCTATAACTACAGCTTATCATTAAAAGCTATTTTGCAGATTTACTCTGCTCCAGTTGACATTCACCAGAAATCTGCATCAAGTTTAAATGAAAGCCAGATTGGTGTCTTAGTTACCCAGAAAATTGATGAAAGCAATGAGTGATGCTTGACATTCAGCTTTTAAACCAGGAATTGAAGAGCCCCAATGCTTTTTGATGCCTGACCCAAACATCTGACTAATTGCAAATATTAATTCAGTTTAATGAATTTAAAACCTGTATAAGGGAAAAATGCCAATGTAACATAAATTAGAAAATACTTACTAGGAAGAAAAATACATTTCTAGAGGGGTGTTTGCTTAAAGAGAACTACCTACTGTTGTTTATTTTCAAGCTAAACCTCTGAATTCAATTCAACAAAGTGACCCTTCAGTGGCATAATGACTTTCAATGATCATGTCAAGTAACTTCTTGTCTCTTCAGCAGCTCTTCTGGAATACCAAGGAGTAGAAGTTCAACTACAGATGTATGGTAGGCTGCACACCACAGCCACAGTAAGTTCATTAGAGCAAGAAATACACAGCAGAGAAGTAACAATGAATTAAAAATGCAATGAATATGCCCACATGAAAAAATAACTACTGAAATAACTCACCCAAACACTACCACATTCTGCTTGCTTTCTTTTAAAGATGCCAGTTTCTAGAATGATTCAACATTGGCCCTTCCAGTTTTTTCCTCCTCATCTCCAAAACTCAGAAGACCAGCAGAGCAAATAAACATGGTTTGTCATTAAAAGTAGCTGAAGTGCTGTGAGGATGCAACATATCTCTGCTTTAGGGAAGCACAGCCAAATTACTTATCAGAAACAAAACCCCAGGAGATCTGTTATCATTTGAGCAATACCTCTACTAAAAAGGACTTCTCCCCCTCCATTTCAAGCTGTTCAAATTTTCCCCCAAATTTGCAATATTTTTTCTTTTTGAAGACATGGACAATAAACAGTCAGGCAACCCTAAACTTCCTTTTCTTGAGACACAAGCTGAACATTTTATGCAAACTACTAAAAATAAGTTTTACTTCCAGCAGTGACAACTCCTCACAGCTTTAATCAAAGGAATAGCAATCACAGCCTAATGGGCCCTGTTCTCTAGAGCATCCAAGTTGAAAAATTAGTAGTAGGAGAATATTTGCTGCAAAGAAGAGAAGAATCTGCCAAGAAGCGAGGACTAATATATTTGCACTTAGTCTGCCTCAATTTGGTTTTACATGTTTCTAACAGAGAGAACAAAAAGTGACTTGATGCTCAGTCTGCAGCTATGGTATGAAATTAGTTTCTAAGGAAACAGGGCAGAATCCAAGGGACAAAATTTCTGTGTTTGTGCTGCTTCTGTAGCAAACACAGCATCTGCTGCAGAAGGCACGTGAAGCAAAACTCCAGACTGATTAAGGGATTGGACCTTTGGCATCCTGAACCAGCAATTTAACTGGCAGCCTCACTGGTGAGGCACTCATCTGTTGGAGGAGAGCACAGAGGTGTAAGCAGGATGCACAGCAGCTCACAGACACTGCCAGCCTACTCCTCTCAACTGCAGTGCAGAAAGAGACACTAAAAATAATACAGCTGGCACTGAATATAGTCTGCTCCTCCAGGCATGCACAGGCTCTGCTGTGACTTTTAGAAAATCTGCCCACATCTCGTGGTTCCTCTTTCAGAGGAAAAACAAATCTTTAACTAGTGAGGCAGAAAACTTTTCTGTCCAAGAACTCAAGTGGGTCAGATAAAAGGTGCTGATTTTCAAGAGAGGTTTCCACACCATGAATGCCAAGCAGGTTTCCCTGCTGTGATGAGTACTGGGCTTTGGAGAGCATCCCTCCAACCTGATGGCAAGGGGCTGCTCTGGATGCTCTCCCCAGCTGCTGCTGCACCCTTCATGCAGGGATTGCACTCAGGATGCAGACAGGCAAGAAGGGCAGCTACACCAGGGAGCTCCAGATGATGAGATCCTCCAGGCCAAAATAATCAGAATTCCTTGGAGAATTTCAAACTTCTGAGGTTTGTGGGGCACTCTGAAATGAAACATTCCTCCTATCAACCAGCCACGTAACTCACTGCTTAGCAACAGAGGTTGCACACGTGTACCTGTCTGCAAGAGGGAAAACAACTCTTGTTATCCATCATTCTCACAACACAATTTCTCTCTGAGTATACACAGGGTTTGTTGTTTGTTTTTTTAAAATATCTTAAACTCACATTTCAATATAAATCCAGGTCCTCTCTATATCCAGTGAAAACTAGATTGTGAATTGAAAATAGAACGTTTCTAAAGCAGTTTCAATATAGGTGTTTGAGTAAGGCTAATTTCAACTCAAGAGGGAACTCTCCTTGGTTTGCTGTGTCAGTTTGGGCAGTGACAGTTCTTCTTGCACAGCTTTCCTCTGCAGAAGGAAAACATGAATGCACCTCAAAACCTCAGTGTTAAGAGTCTACTGCTAAAACTGTTTGCCTGATGGCCAGAGGTGACACCCAGCCCTGAAATCCCAAATACATTGCCACAGGCTGGGGTATTATTTCCACTGTGCTATTCCACTGCAGAACACACATCAATACTCATCTCTGTCCATAAATCAATGGAACCTATTTTAGGCACAAAAGCTTCAAAATAAATCCTTCTGACCAACCTCTCAAATTAATTATGCAAATGCGGTATCAAAGCGGACAGATAATTTTTACTTCAAATTTTTAAAATCTGCACAGATTCTCTGAAAGATACTAAATGCCTAATTATACACACTGAATAATCCAGATAATGGCCTGTCACATGCATCATTCTGAATGCAAATCAGAACAACGGTTTTAGCTGTAAACACAATGTGGAAACATCAAGTAACTTTGATCTTGTCTTTGGCAAGAACACACTTTCTTAAGATTACCCTCTGTATTCAGTGGGATTAATTTTATATATATATATATATATATATATATGAAATATAATGAAGTCTTTTTTCCCTGTTGAATCTCAAAGCCTTTCCTTACAAAACATACTCTATGAGTGATTCCAAGAGAGATAAATTGTATTTCTCCAAACAGAAGGACACTGCCTCTGACTGCCCAGCTAGAAACGTTAAAAGCAAAAAAAAAAAAACCTTGTTTGATCCTTTACTTTCATTCAAGCAAAGCGTGTTTGGTTTTGTGCTCAAAACATCCACAAAGTGTGGCTGTACCCAAAAGCTCCTGTGCTGAGGAGCACATACCAGCTTAGGAGAGAGGAAGAAAGCCATACCCAGAGCAAGCAGCTGACCTCCTAATGCCTGCTGTGGAAATGAGTCCTAGCACACACTCCAGGCATGTTTAGGAGGTAGGATTTTCTTCATTTCAGCCCACTTCTTCCTAACACAGCAAGCCAACCATGCAGAAATCAAGTAACCTACCAAAGGAAGGGCTAAAACTGAATAAATGTGAATGCTCACGTTGGACATGCCAGGGAGGCAGTGAAAACCACTGCTGTCCTCTTTGCCTGGTACTAAAAAATTCCTTGTACTACTGCCCATGCTATTAAGGCAAATTTCAGCAAGTGTAAAAACTCATTTCATGACGTTGTTAGTAAGGGGAGATTAGGCTTTTAATACGACAGTTCCACAGCTTAAGAAATTGAGGTTGGAAATTAAAAATTAGGAATTTCAGTGGTGACTATGGCTAACAGTGACTGAAAGGTCTAAGCGCAACAGGAAAGTCTGTAGGGTGCAGCAGTCCTCCCTCACTTGCCATCCAGCTTTGCCTTCCAACACCTTTTGCCACTTACAGATAAAACACAAGATACTAAATTTCATGTTGTGGTTTTGTTTTAATGTATGAAGAAAATCTATGAAAGTAACAATACAGGAAAATAAATGCACAACTTTAAAGTCACCTCTCAGTAGCTGCATTTCTAACAAGATCCTCAGCTTAGGCTAAAGGCATTTATTGCACACACCTGGATCCCTTCAACAAAAATTACTTTAAAGGAGGGAAGGGAACCTGCGCTGATCAAACAGAGCACTCCATTAAATGGGTGATGCAAGACTGCATGAGATACACATTGAAGGCCAGCAGACGTGATCCACACCCAGGTCTAAAATAAAACAGTACTACAGAATTGTAAGATTTCCTGAGTATGTGCACCTCAGCCAACTTACACAAGCCCCTACCTATCTCTGCAATTCACTTTTTTCCACTGCTGAAACCGCCAAACTCAAGAAAAAAACCAGCCACTTTCAAGGCAGTCACACTGAGAACTTGTACATCAAATTCAGTTAGGAAAGTGAACAAAACTAGGACAGACACCTTCAGCTTGAATTTGTTGAATGTTTAAATGATTCAAGTCTAATTGTGAGGTTTTAGCTAGGCTTTTCTTTTTACTTTTTTACAGTAATCTCTGCTTATCCAGACCAGGTTTCAAAATGTAAACAAGGACTTGTTACCTGCTTAAACAGAACTCCTATCCAGTGTAACATTTATTATGACATTACTTAAAACACTGTCTGTATTCTCCCCTCTCTGTCTTCTGACATGAACTCATCCCTCATTTGCTGTTCCATTCAACAAACTTTTGTTACTTGGTCCATTTCTGTTGGCAAAATGCACAAGTTTGTGTGTTTGTAGGAAAACAACCATAACTATTTGACAAATACCTTAGGAATTGCAAGTTGCAATTATCAAAACATCTTATGATCTTTCTCCTAAGCTTGCATCAGCCTATAGGCTTGCTAGCAAACGACAGTCGTGCATGCAAGTTTCCTGTTTTAGTATTCCTCCTCCTCCTTTTTTAAGCAAGATTATTCTCATCCTTAGAAACAGGAAGTCATTAAGTTAAAAATGTTTATACTAAATGAAAACACACATATTGCCGTGACTATTGGGTGGTCTCAATCTGAATCCACTTTCTGACCAGCAAGTGCTTCCCTTAGAGAAATTATCAAAGCATGGCCTCAGAGACCAAGGATTGGAAAGGTATAAACTATCAGCTACTATAATTACAGTACAGGATTTAAAATTTTTTAGAAGACTTTACTATACCCCAACAAAACTCCCAAACATCTGTTTTCAGTAAGTATTTAAATAAATGTTTTTCCTGAGCTATATCAGAAATTGGCTGGTGCTGTGTGTTTCTTGGGATGAGGTCAGCAGTGTGTGTTAGTGCAGAGCCTTTGCTGCAGCAATCACCATGTTTATTTGTGACAGAGTGTGGTTGAGGGGGGAAACCCACAGCCCACTGGCATGCTCCACTGCCACCTTCAGAACCCGTCCACAACCACCTGGGACCAGTGCCTCCAACGTGCCAGCTCTGGTCACACTCTTCTTATTCATAAACTCCTCATCTTTCCTCTTGAATTTAATAAACTTTAAAAAAAAAAAATCTTCATCTTACTACTGTGATAATAATACACTGATGGGTGGCCCACAAAGACTTCCCATGCACAGAACATCTGACTACAACTCTCCCCACACTAAGAAAAATCTGTCACTTTTGTCAAACTTACTACTGTTTGTTTTTTATGGATATAAAGTACATCTCAGGAAAAACCAAACTTCAGTCCACCAGCACACATTTTCAATTGCTTTTTCAACACCACCTGTCCTTATTACAGGAAAATGGACTTCCTCCCAACCTCAATATTTTAATTATTAAATAATTGGAAGAAGTGAAGAATGCTTCTCAGAAGGGAGCTGCACAGCAGTTCCTCAGTGATTATGAGCACTTTCAGGAAACTTGAATGCTCTTCCAGCACGCCCACTTGCTTCCTGTGAACAACCAACGTGCAGAATTATTTGGAGAGGTCTTCCAAAGTGCTGAGAACATGATTTCTGTGCATTTTGATGCTCTATGAATCACCAAGAACAGAATATGAAGCCAAGAAACAGTAAAACATGCACATGCACATACAACAAAATAAGAGCTGCTAAGACTAAAAATACCAAAATATATCCTGAAAATAGCAGGAAAAGGCCAACAGGAAGCTACACACTATGCCACTTCCACCTGAGACTCTTTACTTTTGTTTGGACCCAGAGATCAATATGAGTGTCAGGAATTAATAAAGCTAAGCAGGAGAGATCAGCTCTCCAGAGAGCAGCCACATCTGCTCAGCAATGCCAAGCTGCCAGCTGGACAGAGTCCCAAAAGCCTTTAAAGGGTCATCATGCACAGCAAAAGCTTGTACTTGAGTAAAAACCTTTTAGCTTAGCAACTAAAAAGGTAATAGATATTCTGTTAATTACATCAAGTAATTAAGTCATGTTTAGCTCTGTTAATTAGGGTGCCTAATTTTAAAAGGTCTAATAGCCACAATATTTAAATTTCTGGTTTGTTTGGGTAATGCAAGAAAAATCTATTCTAAACCACTGTCATTTTTTTTGACTGACTCAAAAGAAGAAGTTATGTTGTTAACAGAAAAGTTAATCAGTTGCAATGAAGAGTCAAATAAATTATTACTTGTTGAGTACTGCATATTCTAAGCAGCTTTAGTGTATGAATAATCAGTTAAGAAATGCAAAATGAAAGACACCCTGGATCTCAGTCGAGATCATCAAGCACACAAGGATACTTTATCTGAGTACAAATTGTCAAAATGCTCTTTCCTTTTGCACATTTGATAGAAATCTGTTGAGGGAAGACATAAACCCTGCAGCAGATGACATTTGCCTCCCTCCCCAGTATGTCCCTCACTGACACACAAAGTCTGGCAGGGTAGAAAAGCTCCCATCGAGCTTTTGATACTTGAAGCTATTTCTGAAATAATTGCTGGCCTATGTGGAAATTGCTCCTTCCAAATATCTCAGATTCAGGAGTACAGTACCATCCATGCTCAGTTAAACACAGCTTCATCCACAGCTTCTACAGCTGCAGGTGGCTCAACCTCCATGTGACAAAGACACAGCTGACACCCTTCAATACCTGGGCAGGCACGTGCTGAGGAGATCTGCTGTTTGGGATTTCAGCAGCTGAAACCCCACTGGGAGCTCCTCCTGCTCCCAGGGCATCACTGCCCAACAGTCTTTAATACAGGATATCACACCACTGATGTCTGCAAGGTATTTCCAGTTCTTACCTTCTGGCTTGTTTCCAAGCAGAGCCCAAGAGCTGAGTCCAGGCTGGACCACTACCAGCCCCACAGACAGCTTGTGTTGTAAGCAAAGAAGCCACTTCTGAGAGCCCAGTTAAGATTAGCCTGCTGAAATAAGTCTGAGCAATTCATGTTCAGCACAGCACTGCAGGGCTGGCCATTTTAATAAAAGCAAATCTCTGCTCTCAAATTTTACTCAGAGCAGTGGCCACTACCAGAGGGTTACTACCAGTCCTAAAGGCATTGTGTCTGTGAAGGTTTGTCACTGCACAGTAATGCTCCTTCTGACCCCATGCAATGCAGCAGGAGCACTTCCAGCATCACACACCCACTACAGAACGTGGGACACTCCCCATGAAGGCACCTGGAATTATTAGCCCCCATTCAATTAGCAAATTCAGCTACTAACTTTATATGCCTTTAAGCAGGGCTTTTAAACCACACAACACAGTGCCCCAAACCAGCCATCTGGAAATGCAGATGTCATCTGCTCACCTTGGTAATCTGCTGCAAGGTTTTTCAGATGAAGATGTTTTTCATCTTGTGGTGCTATATAAATAAACAAAGTATTATAAACAATCACTTTATCTGGCTGGGGTTATGTCATATGGTTTGCTTTCTCTATGAAAGAAAACATGTACATAAAGTGCAACCAGATGTTGTTGGCAGAGAATCCATTTAATATGGACTCATTTCTAAAAACATGATTACAGATGTGGCCTACATCCTGAACCCAGTGTTTAAGGAAAAATTCTCTCTATGTGAATTTCACCCATTTTCTATGTTTTCTCTAGGTCTCCTAACTCACAAAGAAAATGTTTCCTAGAACTGAAAAAGTTGCATGCCCTCCCCTTTCACAAAAAATCAAAAGAAAGAATTCAAGCACATCCTTAGAAAAAACCTGATCATGTACTGAGGAAACCCTGCTCTGCAGCAGCTCACTGCCATAGCAGCTGTGAGAAGGCAACGATGCAGCTCACAACCAAGCCTAGACTGAGCTTCCTTGCCACAAACAATACTTAGAAAGCACTGCACCTGACTTGTAATTTGATTTTCAAAGTGCAAAAATAGTTACTACAACTCTGCTTACAGAACTGTGAAAACTGTAGATACTCTAAGCAATTATTTGCAGTGTTTTAAGTAAAGAAAATTAAAACTCAGTTGAAACATACCAAAGTTTTTGATTAATAATATCATCCTTGAAATATCTTACAAATTTAGCAAGCTCTCAGTAAGGCAATTAAAATATAAAATAAAGATTTAATTGGTGTACTATAGGATTGCTTAGGATATAGAAGGTTGTTGAATTCTGATAAAAGCAAGAATTTTGTCTGAGCAACCAACAAAAAGAACAGAAACAACAGAAAAGTTTTAAATTCAAAATCAGTAAAGTCTGAATAAGAACTCCACTGTTTCATGCTTGTTGGTTTATAAAATCCTATCTAGAGCCTCAAGAAAATTAGAATAAAGCTCAAACTCTTTTCAAAACAGAAGAGAAACAGTACAGAAAGACTGACTGCATCATTCCACATCTGAACCCAAGAGATTTTCACCATATTTGATAGC
Source organism: Molothrus aeneus (assembly GCF_037042795.1). Lineage (NCBI taxonomy): Eukaryota > Metazoa > Chordata > Aves > Passeriformes > Icteridae > Molothrus > Molothrus aeneus. The sequence continues at coordinate 25,943,806 of NC_089653.1, read as the reverse complement.
CAAGTATTGAATTAATTAAGAACAGTCCTCTTAACAAACACACTCCTGAATTAGATTAGACAAGTTCTTACTCATATGAACAGAGAATCCAATGCTTAAGAAAAATTGTCTCTCTTTGGAATCACCATGAGCATGTGAAGTTAAAGTAGAAAACCCCCCAAATGTTACTGAGACTTTTCCCTTAGCAATGAATTTATTGAAAGAACAAAAATACCTGAAGAGCTGGGTTAGTTAACTACCAGTGACATCACTGAGAACCAACAGTTGAAAAGAAAGCAACCCCTTTCCCCAAATTATTTCTGATTACACCTTCAAAAAATTAAACTAAGTAACTCCTTCAGAGGACAGCACCACGCAGGAGCACCTACATTTATTGGTAAAGCTCATATATTTGATTAATCTAGATTATCTTTTCCAAGTAAGGTATTTAAAAGGTCATATGAAATGATGAAAAAGTCAAAAAATAAAAATCAAAACAGAGGAAAGTCCTACTTTCACCTAAGAAATTTTTGTGTCAGGTGATGTGAATTGAAGTGAAATTTTAAAATCCTCTCACGATCAGCCAATTTCTAACCAACAGGTACAGTGCTACTTGCTTCTGGAGGCTGGAAGATGGGACAACTGGAATTTTACACAACTCTTTAAAATGTCCCAAGTGACCTTTAACAAGAGCTTTAAACATCTGTTTTGAGAATCATTTTCAACAGGAATTAAATATATATGCATGGTTGTAGAAACCCTGTCTTTAGCAGGGGAATCAGGTTGATTTAAAGTGCGGTTACACCTTGCTCAGAGAGGAGGCTCTGGGAAGGATGGATAAACAAACACTGAGCCCAGAGGTGAGCAAAGCCCTCGTTCCTGCTCCACGAGGAAACGTTCTTTCAGTGAGAGGCTGCTCAAGTGCCCAAGCTCTGAAGCTCAGCTGTGCTCTCACCCAAGGGTTTGCAGCTACTTTGGTGGCTCTGCCCACGTGCAGTCTATCTGCAGAGGATTTAAAAATTACCTCCCAACTTCAACTGCTACAGCCTCACTTAAAAAGAGAGCCCTGATGTGTAGGTGCACTCACCTACTATTTATAGCAGAAGCCTTGATAGCAAAGCCTTTTCTTTAAACCTAAAAGAAACCCCAGTTTGAGAAGCTTACCTATGGATGGGGGTAGGAAAAACAAACGAGGATGTGTGTGTATTTTTTATTTTCTTCAGAGACAAGACAAATAAATGGAATTGCCTGAGAATCCAAAACCTTACAGGTGGTTTCTGTACACATTAATGAATCAATGGCAAAACCTTCATTCACCTACTAGTTGCCAACTACTTCACAGGAAGGGTTTAACTGTTGCCAAGATGGGTGAACATGAACAGCTGTCACATCAGTATGGGATAAAAGATCTTAAAAGGAGGAAAATAACATACTGCAGCACTTACACAGCTTGTGTTAAGAAGTTTGAAAAAAAAACACCTCCACAGCCCAAGTCTTCTCAGAGATTAAGCCAAAATCCAGACAGAATATTTAAATATAACAGCAATCTGAATAACGAGCTGAGAATTAACAGAGTTGTTATCTGGGTGTTATCTGCACAGAGCTGAGAGGACCCACAGGTCCAGGTCCCTGGTACCAAGACTCTGTATGCAGGAATAACAACCCCAGTGTGCTACTCACTGCTCTGCTGGGGCACCTTAATTAGCCAGCCAAGCCTGACTGGAGTTTGCCTTGTTTTAAGGCCTCCAGCATCCTTAGAGTGTTCTCCAAACAGCAATTCAAAGCAGGAATGTGATTAAGGGGAAAGCCCTGGCTGGCCACAAACAGTGCTGTGAAAACCTCCTGCCTTTCTGCTCCCTGAAGGGCTGAGCCAAAGAAAGAGCTGTGGCTCAAGAGAACATCCTTGGTCTGAGTGTGGGTCCAAGTCCAGTGCAAATTCCTCCCCACAAGATGCTACAAGGAAGTCTCTGCATCTCAGGGTGATAACAGTTCTCCTTTCTGCTTTTACAGCCACCACTCCTCAGTGCTGATCTATCAAATACACAAAAGAGAGCACTCTCAGTAGAGAGCTGCACAATTGCACACTTTTGGTCATTTGTGCTAGCTCAGTGTTTACCACAAAGAACAACAACTACAAGATCAGATTATCTTACAGTGAATAACATCACTCAGACCTCTCAGGAAACTTAATTTCACACAACTGCAAGGTAAATAAATAAATTGAAGATATCAGCTGCAACCTTTTATGTTTTTCACACCATGTTACACAACCTTGCAGCCTCAAAACCCACAGGTTCCTGTAGATGAATAGGACTCTACAAAGCATCCACACTTGTGTCACCTCTGGTCAGAAGTAGACATTGCAATAAATTTCTGGACAGACAAATCCTATTTTTACAAATGCTTCAATAACTTAGGCACTTCAGGGCATATTTTTTTCTTTCTTATGTAATGCCCATTGCTGGAATCCAGAGAAATATTTCTAAAATTTTATCCTAGGGGCAATATGTAGTTTTACTCCTTCTGTCAGCTTGCCTTCTTTCTTTCATCAAGCAGAATCCTCCTTTACCACATATTGCATAAAAAGACTAAAAACACTGTGTCCAGTAAATTTGACCACAATGCACAGGGCTGATGCACTGCAAGTGCTAATCTCAAATCAGATACAGCTTTTTGCTCCATGATGAATCTAGTTTTCATCTTCCAAAATGCTACATATATTAGGCCACTGTAAGGGCTTGCATTTTTACCATTTTTACTTTTAAGCCACTAAAGGTAGAAAAGATGCAGGAGCAGAACTTAAAGCTAAGCCATTGAACCCTAATAAGGGAAGGAGCATTAGGAAATCTTCTCCTAAATTTCTGTGAATAAAGAATTGGATATGGTACATTGAAGAGCACATGCAGAAAGAGATGGGAAGAGGAAAGAGTTTTGTGTACTGGATATGATTCAACCACTGCATCCAATGTGCAGAGACACAGAAGTTTTTGAGAATAAGGGTGGGGAAAAATACCCCAAAGCATTCTAAAATAATTTAAAGGACATTTAAAAAACAGTTACAGCTTTGACTTCAGCTTTATGTAATATCTCTTAGTTTGTAAATGTCAAAACTAATACTACTTTTTTCTCCTCCTCTCTCTCCTTGAGAAGTATCTGCAGAAAACTGCAGCAGTGCACACTCTCTACCCCGAAGGACCACTGTTCTGGCACAGCAGAGGCAGTGAAAAACAGATTCAACATCATTCCCCTTCTGGCAGTGCTGAACATGAGAAAGAGAGAGAGCCACCAGCATACCCTGTGTTCTTGCTTCACACTGTATTTCTGGCTGGCAGTCATTTATTTATAGAATCTCACAGCAATTTTGCTTGCAACCTGAAGTGCATTCTGATTATTTTATCCCTATTTTAGCACATTACAGTTAATAACATTTTATAAATGTAGTAAAACACAAAATATACCAATAACAGCTAAGGGAGTAGCAGCAAGTGAGAGGCTACAGAAGTGCAGGTCAGGTACTCACTCTGCCAGAAAACAGCACTGCTTCTCACTAAGCACGGGCTCAATGCTTGGAATCAGTGTTTCAGAAACCCCAGGCACAGTCAGGTCTGTCACACTGGCTTTAGTGATAGTCCTTTGAGTGAATCTGGATGTCTCCTGTTGGATTTACTGCTCTAATGGCATTTGAATCAAGGCAGCTTCCTGAGTAAGCCAGAATTCAAAATAAATGCACAAAGATAGGATATAATGATTAAAAGTATTGCCCAAATCATCTGCTATTGGTCTCTCAGTTCCTTCAGGCACTCAAACTGCCTCAATTTTAAACTCTGCTTAAAGTAAAATGAATGAACACCAATAAAAAAGTTGGATGGAAAATCCAACATCAGCCAAATCTGGCATTGTTTGTTTCAGTTATATGGAATCATTGTGTCCGGTCCTTGAATCCTCTTTATTATACCCTCATTTCCCCTGACTGAAGAAACCTCTGTAACAGAAAACCCTCAGGAGCCATAATTTAACAAAGACAGCATCCAAACTTGATACAACTGTATGAATGAAGCCAGTAATCTGGGTATGGTTAGAGTTGAAAAAAAAATACATTTCCAATGGACAAAATGAAAAACTACATTTGATAATAAATCTTCTTTTTATGAGTAGGCTTAATACTCTTCCTCTTGATACAAGAATGTAATACTGTCTTCCTTGCCAAGAAAAAAAAAAGGACAGAAAACCCACACATGACAAGAACTGTAAAACACAGAATAAACATCACATACACAAAGCATTTTCAAAAAGTTCTCATTAAAAGTTCTCCCAGACTTTTTAAGAACATCAGTGCTTTAAATGAGTCTTCAGAAAGGCAGCAGAAGTCAGAGACACACCAGGGCTGGGGCAAAATGAGACAATTGCACAGGAACTACAAGAAGGGTCCCTCCACACACTATACCATGACAAGAAAGCAACAGGCTACACGTGTGCAAGCATGGCATTCACACACAGACCTCGGGCTGGAAAATACCCACACCACCTTTCTACTACAAACAGCTGAGAACACAAAACTAACTGAGCTTAAATGAGGGTGGTGGTTGCACCCAAACCCAGGCACTGCTATTTTCACAATGTGAACAAGAGCAAAACTGCTGCTTCTCCTGCTTGTTCAAGAGGTGCCCACTACAACAAGCTCTCTCTGAAGCCATTTGGCCGCTCACTTGTAAAATTCAGGGGCTCTATTTTGGTTTATCTAACACTGAAATGCTACCAACAGAAACTAAGTTCACACTGGGGCAATGCTGCAACAGGCAAAGTAATTTTCAGAAGCTCTTTCTGTTGAAGCTAGTATCAGGTCGTCCAACACGCTGACACAGCTAGAGCAGTTATTTTTAAACACAGCCATAGTCTATTTAACTAAAGCATCTTTACTCTGACTGAGCCAGTATTACTTTGATAAGACTCCTTAAGTCTCTACACTGAAGCCTGCATATCATATGAAACAGAGCAAATGCAAACTTTGGAAGACAATCCTTCTCTGCAGCTAGAAGAGGAGAAAAAAGGAGAAGAGAGGTGCAGGAGAAAGCTGGGAGGACCTGGCACTGGGGACAATAAAGTGCTATCTGCAGGACAGCTGCTCACACTGAGAGCTTCTATCACCCACCACCTGCACAGAGATGCCCTGGAATGATTTCAGACAACTCCAGCAGCAAAGAGCTTTCTGCTCTTAGGAGCTCAGCATTACACTCCTAAAACAATTCTTCTGCCAGGTTTTCTTACACATTCTTTAACTGATGAGAACCTGGATGGAAGGAGAAGAGAGGCAATGCCATTGTGAAAGGCACCTAAGAGGCTGCAAGCTAGAATTAGCATATTGGGCGGCTCGCTGAGATATGCTAAGCAACTTATTTGTATACATTTTCTTCAATGGAATTCTGAATTCTTTAAATATAAAGTTATTTTGTAAACATACGCAGAAGTTCATTACTAGAACCAAGAGCAGCCTCACCCTTCCCTCTCACCAAAGAAAGAATTTGTTCTATACATATAGACAGTGTGGCCTACTTGATGTAATAAGGTTCTCCTATGGCAGTATTTAGCCTCCACTTATTATATATAACTTATGAAATAAAGAAAAAGTAAGAGAAGCAATGATAGGCACTACTCAGTAGTGCAAATCTTTGCATTTTACTATAGAAAATTTAGTTGTGCATCTTGTGCTATGCATGGATACTGCAGGCTCTGGAGGCATGGGAAGGCTGCTGTGGAAAGCAACACTAAGTGCCCAAGACCAGCATACCACACAGGATTGTCACCCCCTGGAAAGCCACACAGAGCTGGGATATGCCTAGGGTGCTGAGATTATTTTAATTAAAATATTTTTGAAATTGTGTCATTTTGCCAAAACCTTGCATTTATCCCAGAATCTCCCTTTAAACATGACTGCTTCCCCTCAGATTCTGAGAGCACTGGGAGGGTAAGGGGGAACCTCGCAATCTGGGGGCTGCTGCACTGTATCTCAAAGCCCAGAGAAATGATTTGCTCACTTTTGCTGTCCTACCTTGCAAGTTCCCTTGCAGAAGACTCGGCTCACTGACACCTGCCAGTGCTGCAGGCAGTGCCTGGCTGCAGAGCATCACCACACCAGGAATCTACCTGGAGCCCAGCACGGACAGTGCCCCATCTTCTCAACCCCCCTTTTCCCTGCTTCTCCCCATTGCCTCCAATGACACCTTGAACAGCCAGTGCTCACTCTACCCTCTCTTGAGTTAATTCAACTTCTTAAAGAGAGTTAATGCAGTCAGAGGGGGGAGAGGAGCTTTTCTGCTGCAACTCACAGCGAATTGCACAAGTTCAGCAAGCAGCAGGGCTTACACAAGAGAGGATGAGGCAGGACCACAGGGCCAGGAGGGAAGAGCAGGGTATCCCCTTTAGCTTGGTTGTAATGTACAACCCAAATACTTCAATCTCATGGAAATCTGTCCTAGAGAGGAGTGACTGCACTAAATAGGTGATTATATTTATTGGAACAGTGACATGCAGACTTATTCGACAGGGCTCTTAAATAGGATTACAGGGCTTTAATTTGGCTCTTTAAATTGGTTTTGGAGAGAGAGAGAGAAACACAAAAAAAGTTCAGAGAGAGAGTGGAATAACCTTGGAGGGAGTACACTATATTATGCCATGTCAACCATAATAGCTTCCCTAGCACAAATATATGCTCGTGCACATTCTCCAAGTTAACTAATAAACAAAGGACCCATAAAAAAGATAATTACTTACACTATGTATTTGCACACTGCAACTAGTAATTTTGTAGCTTTAGTTCCATCTTTCAAGTATCACTTATATTGACAAGGAACAGTGGCAGCAGTGTATATCACAAAATGAGTAAACAAATGACCTTTATCTGACTTTATTAAAGTAATAAAGGACAGACTTTTTTTTTTTTTACTTACTTCAAAGAGAGTTTTATAGCTAGCTACCAGCAGGGTGTGGACTGAAGCTAAAAACTTTGAAATGGGTCCCTGTGAAATCTGAAACCAAAATACAGCAGAGGTCACCTCTCTGTGAAGAACCGCCTTGTCTGTACGTATACTATAAGCAAAGCTCTGTTAGCTCAGCCTCGGTAATAATGTAATTCAACTTAGCCCCTGGGAATAGCAACAACATCAGGTTTCTACTACAAAGATAAATTTACTGCCCACAATATCTGTTAGTATATATTTGCAGCATGTTTGATAGTAGCCAGACACTAGTGTTACATGCTATACCTCAAGCTATTTTCTCTTGTTAAAGGCTAGCCCAGGCTATAAATAAATTTTTATTCTTACTCTCACCATTAGCCAATTCTTTTTAATCAACATTGCACATACATTAGTTTTATGCAGTATACTAGCTAATATTAATAGGAAAGGAAGCGATACATCTGGGAGTTTTTGGTTTTAATTTTTAAATATTTTTCCCATACAGGGGAGAATTCCAACCCTTTTCAACAAGGAAACTGATCATTTTTCCAGTGGAGAGAATCTCCTAAGACAAGTATTGGGACAATAAGACCAATATACTTTGGTCTGTCTCACGGGTTCCTGTGAAACAGTTCGCTGACCCAAGCTCGGTGACAAGTGCCATACAGCACTCGAGGTCCTTGGAAAGGGACCGTGCACACACTGCTCTGCTGATACACATGGCCTAGGCTGTCTGTTCCTGCAGCTCTAGGAAAGGAGCAGGCAGAGGAAGCTGCTAGCACTGGAAGCACTGGGTGAGCCTGGGCTCCTGCTGGCCCTGCCTGCGGAGCAGAGCGCTCCAATCTCCTGTCCCCATTCAGAGCTCTCCATCCCTTTCACCCCGAGGTCCCTTCTGTGGGTTTGCCAAATCTCTCCTCAGATGGAAATCTCCACATCTAAGCAAAGATTTCCCAAAGCACTGGACTGAAGTGTTGACCACCCTTGCTGGATGACACCTCTCTGGTACAGAAGAAATAATAACCACACTTAACAGCCTCCATCAGCCACTTTGGGTCCATTGCTTGAGTGACAGTGCCTTGATCCAGGCAATTGGAGACTTTCAGACTTAAGATACTCTGAAGGCCACAGGACCCCACCAGGCAATACATTATGTGCCACTTGATTTGGTTAGAAGCATTGGCATGCAATAAAATAGTCATGTTAGGAATGGCAAGGAAAAAGAACACTTTCCGCTGACCAGACAGCAGAAGTTTCCATTTTGAATGGCGTGGTGCTTGAGAAGAACTAAGCAGTCTTTGAAACCCAGCCCTTAACCAGGAGCTGTCTTAGGACACGTTAAAACTAGGGGCACAGATCTTAAAAAGCATCTAAGTTTTAGCAAACACACACAAAGAGCATAATGTATATGCAACAACCCTTTAAAGAGGAAGCAGTATTTCAGTTTCTCCCCAAGTTCTTGGCTCACAGGAAAACATCTGATGTAAAAAGGGAACCAACCCAATCTGCTCCCCTGCCACCTCAGGGCAAATTATCCAGGCACCTATAAAAAAAGCCTCCTGATGCTTTACAGCTTGAATGTTTTATATAGTTAAACTGAGTTGTCTTGAGTTCACATACTTTATGTTATTTGATATGTTTTAACTAGGAAGCTACCTGGATCCATTTCAAGATTTTCTTTTTTTTTTTTCCCTTTTTTTTGAACTAACCTGTTTTTGAGCACAGACTCTCTCATGCTAGCACTACACAGATGTATTCAATCTCTCTGCATGCTGCAGAAGTATTTAAACAAAGTTTGAAACAGAGTAAAAAAATGGAGGGGGAAACCTGACTGCCAGACCACTTGGTTTGGGTCCTGCTTTTGTGTTGGGTTCATTTATTTATTTTGAAACACCATAAATTTCAATGTATTTGCAATTTCTTCTGCATTTTTTTTCCTGCTCCATACCAGACCCGTAATTTTGATCAGGTTGATAAAGAACAAAACAAACAGCTAAAGAGGGCTTTGCTGGTTACAGACATACTGAGCTTTACAAAACATTGTACTAGCCATTATTAAAACATGCATCACAAGTCCTCTTTTCTTCTTGAGATGCTCAGAATTAAATCTCTGCAATAAAAATATTTATGAAATTTTGACTGCGAGATCTACTTTGGACAGTTTGTCTTGGAAGATGGAGTTTTTTGTTCCAAATCATGCACACACAGAGGTATCTGCCAAGCTCTCCAACTGTGTCACTCCAGTCCTTAAGCCATTTAACACAGAACACGCACGTGTCCTTTGAATGCCAAGTCAGCTACGTGTCAAAGACAAACAGCTCTGCACAGCCAACCCATTCCAATCAGCACATCAGTAAGAAATCTCATTTTGTATTCAGGATTATGCCCACTGGTGGGAATGGGGGAAAAAAAAATTAACACATACCCACAAATGCTTTTACAACCTCAGTACCTTTAGGAATAAGAAAGTTACACAGACTTTGGCCTGAAAAAACAGAGTTTGCTCTAGGGAGGAACAGCTTCTATTTAGTGGGTGAATTAAAGACCATGAACATCTTTGCCTTCTGCCTTGATGGCTGGGTCCAAAAACATTTGGGTTACCAGAAGCGTTTTGCCTTTGCCTATATGTTTAGACATATTTAGGCATTTAAAGACAGTTGCAATTGAAAGCCAGAAATTGTACAGATTAACTATGAACACTACGAGGACAATTATCCCTTAACCAGGTATTTAGTGCAAAGCTTCATCTGCAATCAAGATCTGAAACAGGATGATGGGCTTGTTGTGGGTATTATCACAATTTAATCAGAGTAACAGAAATATATATTGAACTAGGTATTAATTTATTATTGCAGTAATGCTGTAACAGGAGAGCTGCATAGGCTAATGTAGCATAGGCATGACAGGTATTATTTTCATATACAAGTTCTTACACCCTAAATCTCAGCACCTTCAAAGAACTGTAGTCAATACAGTTGAAAATAATCATTTGAGAAAATCTGATCTGACCTTCCACAGGGCACGCCTTCAAATACTGTATAACATCTGTATGTTCCAAGAAAAAAAAATTAGGTTAGGTTTTGGTGGTTTAGGATACACAGCAAATATGGTATGTTGCCTGGTGTGTAGCAATAATTTAAATAATATTAAAAGGCAGCTTGCTTAAATTGTGTTTTATTCCTGTTTTAGCACTGACCAGGAGCCTAGAGAAATTGTTATGCAATTCATTAACACTCCTAAAAATGGTTGTGTATCTGAGTCAGGAAAAAACAGAGGTACTTGTAAGGTCAGTACTTTCAAGTTATTGTATTCAGTTCTAGACAGAGATGGATGCACTGCCTAGTATTGTCCACTGTTTCCGTCCCAAAATTCTATTTTCAATTTCACCTAATTTTTCATGTTAGGCTGAAGGTTGCCTCTGCTAAGTGTCTGCTAGATCTGAAGCATCTGAGCCAAAACACTTCTCTCTTTCTGACATCAGGGCTCCTAAGTGTACTTTCCAATGCTGTAATTTAATTTTTAAATTGAGGATATTTTCTTTGGAAAGCACTACCCAGCTTTCAAATACTTGACTTCGTGGCCTTAGTGATGCTCTTTATAAATACAGAGGTTTTTTGTATATACATCCATAAAGACTAAAACATCATATGGGTTGTTAAGACAGTACTGGGATACTGGATTATATGAAATGACTTACATTAATACCAGCAATCTCTTTGAACCCAGCCAATTTATAATTTACATTGCTCTAGAAACTATTTATTTGAATCAGACAGACAACTTCAGTACCAAACTGCTCCCAGAGCATTCTGCCAAGACTTCTAGAGCTGTCCAAAAAAAAAAAAAGAAAAGCTGGTCTACATTTGTAGGGGGGAGATATAATATATATTTCAAATTATATTTTTCCTTCCTTGTTTTGACTGTATTGAATAGTTAAGCGAGCTTTACCCATCAAGTAAGCTTTCCTATTTTGCACTCCATTTACCACAGGACACATGCAGGTGTCCTTCCAGGGCTGACATTTACTGTGCATTTGCAAACAGAATATGCGGGTCCACCTGGCCTCTAACCTAGGTTGTGTTCAGTGTAATAGCAGTGGATAATATGCACAGGGATACTTGTTTTCTAAAAGAAAAAAAAGCCAAACAGAAGCAAAACAATGAAACTCCTGTATAATTTTACACTTGAATATAAGCATTAATACTTAAAAAAAAAGTTTGAGATCAGTTATTACAGGTATAGATGAAGACAACAGGCAGAGATTTTCAAAGCAATTCAATGAATCCTCTTTGGCCAACACAGCAGAGTTCAGCTCCTGGCTGAAGTGCTGCAGTAACACCAGGTACTCGTTCAGGGCAGCAATGGGAACAGCAGCAAGCTGCTGTCAACTCTGTGCTGCTCAGGGCTGCCACGTACTTCAGCTGCAGAAGTAACTTCAGGAGATTCCAACTGCACAGGGGAGAAGGGATTTACCAGCTGTCAGCCGCTGTGGGTCAAGAAAACACAAGGTGAAATGCCACAAAGCAAGCCCCAGCTCTCACACCAGCCTGCGATTTACGGATTTCACCTCAGCCTGCTGACTCACATGAAACTGCCTCCTGCTTTGATGTCACTTGGATTTTAACACGCCAGACAACACAAGGCAAGAAAAGAGTTTCTTCCTAGCCAAGACCCCGACAGTCTAACAGAGAGAACAATGAATGAGGCTATTAGAATATTTCCCTAATTAGCACTTTGTAACAGCTGATTGCATCCTTGTCGAGTGGAATTGACATTACCACCATAAGACACAAACGATGTTTAATATGCTCCCAGAGTCCTAAATAAACAGATACCTACATCACATTCACCAGACTGTAAAGATCCAGGGGGCAACACAACACCTGGAGCCATCACCCTCCCACTGAGGTGTGATGCTCTCAAGCCTTCTCCCACTATCCAACTTCTCGATGAATCTGTAGATCATGTCAAGTTTTTAGTAGCCAACATTTTCCAGTTTACTCTACAGTTTTGAACTGCCATCCCTCCGCCACCAGCCCAGATTCAGAGCATGCCATAACTGAACATACTTTCTTATCTAACCAATTAAAATTTGTTTCTCTTAATTAATAATCTGGATCACAAATTATCTGCAAAAAAGCCATGTACTTGCTAGGATATCTTTAAATGAAATACCTCAAAATCCCATTTGTGATGATGTACAATGACATGTGTTATCTTGAATACAGAAAAGAAACAAAAGTGTTTTCCCACATGTCAAGTGACTCAGAGTTAGTGTAGAAGCAGAGTAGACTCTGTGGGCAAACAGAACTAATATTAGCACACAATGAGTAAGTTACTGCTTGTTCCCTAAGGGTCAAGTAGTTTTGATTCATCTTCATCTGCCAAAAAACACTACACAAAAGACAACTAACCCCCAAGAATCCTACCAGAAGCCACACCACCATCTCTCATATGGCAACAGACATTTCAAAACATAGCTTGAAGAAAAGCCTGTGATGTAAGGGGAAGCAATGCCATTAAAAAATATAGATTGCATTCTTCTAAGTCAATACCAAAACAATGACCAACTCGGTTTTTGAAACAGCAGCACTATGAAAATGCAAAATTGATTTACAAGGGAAATAATAGCCAGAGGTTACTATGGCTGCTAAAGTTACAGGACATTTTTAAAAGAAACTAGAATTCATATCCAGTTTAAAAAGCGCTAGCAAAAAGGCAATTTTATGTACCATCTCAAAGTGAAGCAAGTTATTCCCCTAAATTAAAATTGGTTTTTTTAAGCATTATCATTCCAGCACCATCCACAGCACAGCAAGGACAACACTGCAGTTTTAACTGGCAATGATGATTTTAACAAGGGAAAAACCAGCAGCCTTTTGCCTTCTTTCAGTTCAGTTCTTGATCCGTAAAACATTCCCTTACAAAAGGAAACAAACTAATGTCGGCAGTTCTTAAAACAGTTTTCATTTCTCGCCTCTTACACGTTAATTTCTCACGATTTTCACTCTTACATGTTAATTTCTCACGATTTTCACAGCAAATAGAGTCTAATGCCAGGTCATTTGGCCTCTAACAAGTGGAGCTGAACAAAAGCAGGCGGCCCCTGTGCGCAATGTCACCTCTAACATCACATGCAACAGGGACCGTTCCAGCACAGCTACACCGAGCCCAGCTGGGCTCAGCCAGCCCTGTCCACCAGCTCATTTCATAACCAGCAAAGGGGCACTGCAAGGGCTGCAGTACACCTTGCTGGCCAAGGCAGTGAAACTGCTCTGTTCCCCCAGGTCGCTCCAGTCCAACCTCCCTGAAAGCACTGCAAAGCCTGCGGAGTCAGAGGCAGCTCCTGGACCCTCTCTTTGGGTTACATGATTGTGGGGTACATGGCAGCTTGAATGCACCACCCTAAAATCACCTTTCCCTTAAATAATGTCAGCTGCCTCAATCCTCAGGCAAGAGTCAAGGATAATGACTGATTTAACCAAGAGACCATTAAATCCCCAGATATCCTAAAACATAGCAGCACTCCATCTATTGGTCAGGAATTAAGGACGTGCTTAATCATCATCATCATCATGCACTAACCTCTATCATTAAACACTCAACCCCTAAGCAGCCCACCCCTTCCTGCCTGGGACTTCACATTCTTTCAGCAAAAATGAAACTCAAGAAATAATATCTTCTGAGAAATAATGCAACTAACACTAAAAGCATTAACATGACAACATCTAAACTTAAAACCGGTATACTCTATTAGTTACACAATTATCATTTTGTTTCATTGAGAAATACACACACTTCTTACTCAAATCAGCATTGAGGAGCTTGTCTGATAACAGCCCAAGAGCTCATGCTGTCCCCTGAGCTGACACTTTCTTTCCTGCAAGGACTGGATGCCACCAAGGAGGTTTGTACAGTTCGTTCACACGCAGTTTCCAGCCAGCAAGGCCACTGAAGTGACGGGGTGTGTAGCCCTGAGAAATCCCTGGTACACAGCAAACCCTGGCAGGGAGGCAAAAGGGAGTTTTTCACAGCAGAACTGCTGTCAAAGCAGACACATGCAGAACCTGCCCTGTCTTGCACCACTCCCCCCAAAAGCCACCACCATCCCCTCCCAGCAGATCACACACAGCCATGCTTCTGCCACACCTGTGCTTCACTCCAGTCATCAGCAACTGGACCAGAAGGTAAGCGAGACAGCTGCCCCAGGCACACCAAAGCGCTCTTTGAAAGGCTGAGGTTACATATGTCAGCTTCATTCCTCTGGTACCAAAGCTCATTTAAGCAGCAACTTCTCCCACACAATTCAGCAATTCCATACATTCATGCTTTTATAACCTTTGGCCATTCATTTTTTGGCCCAGATATTCATTGCCATTGATTTTATCTGTTGTTTTTTTTTTTTTTTAAACTAAACTCCTCCACATAGTGGAACTACACAGATGAGGCACATGCCTACACATTTTCCCTCCACTTGGTATCACATCACTACCCTCCAGACACGAGTCCAGGACATGTGAATGAAAACCAGCAGATTCAGGCTCAACCTGCCTGTAACATAATGATGCTGAGACAGAAACAGAGGCAAGCCACCTCCACGACTGTGCTGTTGCTTTTTGAGGCGTGCTCTACCCTCTTTACAGAGCCACTCCAAGGCTTCCCTGCCAAAATCCCATCGTTCAGTCATGCACACGCTGCCTGCCCTGAAGTCTGCAGTGAACACTGACTGAGAACTCCGCTCTGAATTCTTAAATAAGCTTTTTAATGCGAGATGAAAACTGACCAACACCGAGGAACAAACTCCCAAAAGGCCCATCGTAAATCCTCCTTTCTGGAGCCTAAAGTTCAAGGCAGCAATCCTGAATTTCCTCCTCCCTAAGACAGGCACAGAATGGAGATAATTCCAAGCTGCGAGCAGGGCAGGGGGCCGGGTGGCCACGGCGAGCCCGCAGCAGCGAGCGGCTGGGGCTGATGCCGGTCACGCCGGTGGCTCCGCGCTGCCGTGACCGGAATGCCTGAGCCTGCACCGGGCAGCGCAATCCCGGGCTCTCCGCACCGCGATCCACGGCCAAGGTGGAGCTGCGCGCCACTATAAAAACCCCAAATCATGTGGATTTTAAGAAGTTTTCCGAGAGGCGTAGGGAGCCCGGAGCCTTGCGGTGGAGCAGGGACAGCCCGCAGTTACAACACTCACTCCCAAGGTTTTATTTGATTAGCGGAGTTTCGAAGCGGAGGCGCAATTATTTAAAGCCCCGTCCTCCTCCTCAGCCCAGCGCCGAGGCAGAACGGCAGCACTGCAGCATCTCCCCCGGCGGAGAGCTGGCGCAGAGCCGCGGGCAAGCCCCCCTCGGCCCCGCGGTGCCCCCGCTCGGCCCCATCCCGCCGCCGGCCGCGGCCCCGCGCTCCCCCCGCAGCCCCGGGGCGGCCGCGGCAACGCGGGGAGCGCTCGGGGCCTCCGGCCGCCGCCGCCCCCCTTCCCCGAGCGCGGCTCCGGGCCGGCCCCGGCCCCGCGCTGGGCGGGAAGGGAGATCCCCGCTGCCCCGCCGCCCCCGTGCCGGTGCCCGCAGCCCGGGCAGCGTTACCTCAGCGGGCCCGCGCCTTTGTGCTGCAGTCCATCCCCGCGCCCGGCGGCGGGAGCGCCAGCACCACCGGGAGCGGGCGGGGAAAGGGGCGGCGCACTATGTGGCAGGAAGGGACACCTGGGCTCCTCCTCCCGCGCCCGCCCGCCCGCCAAGGATCACTATCTGGCAGCGCGCGGGGTCTCGCCCGCCGCCCTTCCCCGGCCGCCCCTCGGCCAAGTTGGAATCTCGGCCGCCTTCCCTCGCCCTTCCACGGCTTCCAACTTGGCCGAGGGGCGGCGGCACCGCCAGCGTCCTCGCCCCGGCTGCCCTCCATTGTTGCGGCCCGCCCCGCGCCCCGGCGGTACCTGCAGTGCGGGGCTGAGCATCGGTCCCGAGGGGCCGCGCCTCCCGAGAGCGGCTCCGGGAGCCAGCACGGCTGGGACCTGCAGCGAGGGGCGTGCGGGAAAAATGAATAAAGAACCCACGCCCCCTGAACAAACAACAACAACAAAACCCTGGGTTGGAAGTGAAATTGTGAGAAATTTAAACAGTTGTTGGGGCTGGAAGGCGGCAGACGGCTTCTCCAGATGGCTCGTGCTGCTCAGGAGAAAGCTCTCTTGCCGAGAGCAACCCTGGCTAAAAAAAGCTGCACAAAATGCTAAAGTCGTATTGGCAAACACTGTCCTTTCTTTCGCTCTCTTTTTTTTTACTCGTGTTTTTTGTTTTCTTGGCTTTCTGTAGTTGTTCCGCTTTGCGGCTGAAATCATCCTTGTTCTTGGTTCCCCACCCAAAGTTACTTGGTTTCTCGGTTTCAGGGCTGGTTTTATTGCATCTGAGCGGCTCTGATCAGACGTTTGAAGCCACGAAAGCACTGGGTGATAGTTCTCCTTTTTATGCAAAAACAAACAAAACGAAAACCGAAACAGAACAAACAAAAAAACCCTCTGTATTTTAATTGTGTTTTTAATTATTTCTAAGACGCAGAAGTCCTCAAATTCAACAAGTCCCCATGATCCAGGCTAGGAGTGAATTACAAGCAGGATAAAGTAGAAACTTTGTAAAATATGCTTGAAAAGTCTTAGAAGGTCCCTTTAAAATCAGCACTGCTGTTTACAGGTGTAAAATTACACATTAACTAACTCCATGGAGGTTCGGGGGACAAAACCTTTTAATTCTGGGTACTGCTTGCCTTTAAAGAGCCCCTGGAGGACTGTGGTCATGGGGAAAGCAGCAGGGCTGGAGCAGGGCTGGATGAAGACCCTGTGGGCCAGGAGCCTCTTCTGATGGAGTCGCAGAGGCTCCAGCCCGGCCGGCTGCTGCCACCACATCAGTGTCGGAGCTCCAGGACCATCACAGAAAAGTGAGCAAGGGCCCTTGGGAGCTAGAGAGGTCCTTGGAGAAAAAAGTGCCTGAGGGACCAAACTGTCCAGCCATGGGGTGTCTGATTTGAATATGGAGAGGGTGCAGAACACGTTTTAACTTTGCAAATGTGTACCCAGCACTGAGATGGCTCCACCTGACTGCACCAGCACCACGGGAACCTGCAGGTACCAGCCACTAATAAGGGGATGAGGTGGCACAGCATATGTTATTTAATACAGGACTTTTAACTATCTGATGGCTGTTGGAAATTAAAACTTACCTTGGGCACAGGAAGAATAAGTAACTACATGTGGAGTGTGCTCTGAAGGTTGGAGCAATTGGCTTTCTCCAATTTGCCTCTTAATTCAGCTTAACACTCATGGAATTAGTAGGGCTGTTCATCTCCTCATTTTTATTTCCTTTTGGAAAAAAATTTACAGCTGTATCATGTTTTAATAAATCTTGAATCTGAAGAGGCCAATAAATTACAAACTTTAGGTGTGGTTTTGAAATCAGTGGATTGGGATTTGCCTTGAATTCTGAGCTCTGGCCCAGACAACTGCTGAGCTAGAGAGGGTGCAGGCACATGAGTGATTGAATAGGAACTGGCCACACACGAATTTCAGCTGGAAACCAGAAGAGAGTTGTTAACCATTAGAGCAATCAAATACTGCCTTTTCTAAGGGGGGTATTTGGAATGGAAATCTCACTGCTTTTAAGCTGTAGTTTATTAAAGTCATTATACAATGCATTGTCTGCAGCAGCAGGGGACAGACTTGATGTCTCAGGTGTGCTAAGGTGCTGTGTGACATTGATCACACACCCTGATATTTGAATTTCAGAGGCAGCAGTTGCTTATCCCAGCAGGTTTATTGTAGGGTGAGTTTTCTTCTCCTGGGCATGTAGATGAGTTCTACTTTAGTCTAGGAAGGATTATGAAGCTGACATGTACTGATGATTCAGGCTATAAATGGATTACAAGCATGATCAAGGAGAGACTTTCCTGCATGGAATAGACTTCTCCCATTAGTTCTGGAGCTTTTGCTCCCTCCTTCAAAAGAGCTGCCAGGTGCTTCTAGAGAGTCAGTGGTGTGGACTCTCTAACTCTCTAGCTAGACAGATCTCTGTGCTGCAGCTCCTGCAGGTGGTGCAGCAAATGGACGCCTCTGCCTGTGCAGACATCCTGCTGTGGGGTGGGACAGGTCGCATCCAGAGCAGGGAGGACAGATGACTGAGCAGGCAGGACTGTTCTTTTGGGGTTGGACTGTATCTTAGCATCAAATCCCTCCCTTAACAAGTGAAACCAAACACGCAACAAGCTGCAGCAAGAGAGATCTGTCTAGCTAGAGAGTTAGAGAGTCTCCAACTTTTGGGGAGTGACCCCTCAGACATACACCTGCCTTTGTTACCATCTCTGGACCTCACACTGTTTTTCTCTGTTGGCCATGTCAAGGAAACCCTCTCTGTGTACATTTCTTGCTAAATACATTGAAAAAAAATCCACAGAAGAAGTAAAGTGTTTCCTTCTCAGGAACCCAGTGTGGCAGAAATGCTTTGCCACTCTTTGCCACTTTACATGCTAGGGCAGCCTTTTCACCCTCCATAAAGCCACGTGTCTCATCAGTGGACCTAGCTGAGCTACTCATTAGAAACTTGGCCAAACCACAAACATTTGTTTCCTTGCTTTATGCCAAACTCAGAGAAAGGACGAGGGAGTGGCATGGAGCTCATGTTAATGAGTCCTTCATTCCCCACAGAGAGATAATCAGAGCACTGCTCAGAGATTCATCAACTTTTTTTTTATTAGCACTTTAATGACCTACATGTTTGGGTTTTTTTTGAGAAGTTACTTCAGCTAAGAGCCGGATAATTCCTCATGCAGCTGTGGTTTAGGAAGCAGCTCAGGGGACACACATGCCAAATTACTTTAGCTCTAGTTAAAAAAAAAAAATACACCACAAGGTTTCCTGGGTGCCTCCCTTTTCAATCAAGGGCATTATGTCCTCAATCCATCTCTTCTGGGTCACGTGTGGGGGGTTGGTTTCTTTTTCAATCTTTGCAGCTCCGTGAGCTGTACAGCAGAATGCCAAACACTGGTGGTACTGCATGTTCCCCACAGACAAAGGGCTGTACAGCTCCCTGACCCTGCTCACTCGGGGAGGGAGGCTCCCTTGGGAGCAGTTAAAGCATTTCCAGGGACCAGCACAGATCCCACAGAACCCAGTGGCTGCCTGAGGAGCAGAGCTGCTAAATGCTGGGAGCTGGAACCTTTTCCATGTTGCTGCAGGGTGAACCTCTAACCAAGGGATTCTGCAGTGCCTGCTGAGGAGTCTCTGGCCCTGCCCGTGTGGTGGGAACTCACTGCAACCATCAACACGTTACAGTGAAGGCCAATGGCAACAAAAATCTCTCACAGGCTTGGCAGAGGCTACTCAGAAATTATCCAAAGTTTGGTATTTGCAGCTTTCCTCATGTAAGGAACTGCTTATGGTGGCAGTCAATAATGGCAGCTGCTCAGCAGTCCCTTTGGTTTAAAAGTGAAGAGCTGCTGGCCTTTTGCTGTCACTCAGGAAGGCCATCGGATGGAAAATGTTGTAAAATCTCTTCCCATGCCTCCCCTGCTCCCCAGTGACCAGATTTCCTTCTGGTCTTCTGGAGAGAGCTGTGAGAATATATACATTAAAGACAGGGACGTAGCCAGATACTGCAGGATAACCAGGGTTATGAGAGTGTTATAAAGGGATAGGATTTACTTTTTCCTGAATCAAGCCCCAAGTGTTTCCTGTCAGACCTCGGTACAATGGGATACAAATACACAGTCCATTACGTTCACATTTCCTCCAAACTGCTGTCTCTTTCCTTGAACACAGAGTACAGGAAAGGATGCTTTCTGCCCCCACTCGTGTCTCTCAACTGACTTTATCTCATTCGAAAAGGGAATTGAGACATTTAGCATGCACTGTCTTCAGTAGGTTGCCTCCCCTCTAATGTCTTTTGCCTTAGGATGAGAGAGGTTGTAAACATGGAGGAATGCCTTTGATATCAGAGAGTTTCATTGGAGTAACATCAGCATGAATGAATGCAAAATTAGGTCCATGGGGAATGAAATGCTAAGGCTGGGGAGAAAAAAATCAAGATTCACAGCACTAGTCCAGAAGAATAGTAGCTCATACCATATAAGAACCCCATAGTTCTCATTTCCTCCTTATCCCTTCAGGACAGGAAAGAACATCCTGCTCTTCTAATATGAACAAAATAAAAGTTATTTTTGGAAGGAAAAACTCATGTTCAGAGCACATTTTTAAAAAGGCATTGCTAATCTGTGATTCTGATGATGCATTTGGAGCACAGCACACCCCTTTGCAATAAGAAGCCCACATTTGTTGGCTCAGCACCATCTACACCCAGGCAAAACGTTTGGGTTGGTTGAACAGCAAGGTGGGGATTCTTTGTCAGCACATGAATGGTGACTTGAACCTCAAGTGCCATCTCTGACATGGGTGTGCTGTCACCATACACACACCAGCTGGGAGAGAGGAGAGTGGAAGTGGGGGAGCCGAAGGTCATGGCACACTGATAGATGTGCATGCTGACTCAGTAAGTCTGAAAAAGGTTCTCTGTAACTACCCTGGAGTTCCATTTTCTTCTTCATTACCCCAAGACAAATTGAATATGGGACAAAGACAGAGTCCCCTGTCCTCAGTTTTGAGGTATCTTGGCATGCTGAGCTTTTTGTGCCATATCAGGGCTCACAGAGGAGTATGTGGTGTAAATTCCTGGACAAATGTTTCGAAATTTAGAGCATCAAGTCAAATTCAGAGCTGTTTGGGGCAACTGGTGCTTTTCATATTTGATGGATCACTTGAAAGGACAGCAAGGCAATGAAATCAGCCTCAGATTTGTTAATATGCCTAAACAATATTAATTCATGAATAATGTTTTATTTTGGATTTTGATAAGTAATCATCACTCCCGCAGCTTCTTAGGAGGCAAGAAAGATAGAAGAATGTGTATTAGTGCAGTATCTAACAATGAGGATAAACAAATTGTAGAGGAGTTAATAGTTTACCCATTCAAGATTAGCAAACAGCTCATGTACTATAAAAAGAGTTCCACTTTCCCTTTAAAACCATTCATAGAGTATAAGATTTTGGCTCCTCTCAGTGTCAAGGGCCCCAAATACCTAAGCAGACTCTTGGGAATGACCTCATCTGTAGTTTCTGAGTGTATTCCCAGGGATGTGTAATGCTAGGAATGGCTGGATCGAAAGCTGGGGGCAGGAGCTCGCTGCCCCAGCACAGCAGGGCTCCCCAAATTGCAGCACAGGCCAGCAGTGCCTACAGAGAGCCCCTGGCACCAGCCTGCAGCTGCCAGAGTGTGCTCAGGGCAGTGTCCTTCTGTCACTGCAGCCATGGAGCAGGCTGAAAAAAAACATCCCGAGATATTCCTATGAAGTCAGTGGATTACTCACATTCTTAAAGCACTGATTTCCCTGGTGAGACAAGTTGTGTTCAGTGGTTTTCATATGAAAGGATGTGAGATTGCTGCTGCTAACTGTCTCCATTTGTTCTCAGACAGGAAGTGGAGAAGGGCAGCGGGACCGATGATCAGGTCTGTGCAAACAGACACTGGAAACTCAAAACAAATCAGTCACAGAAGTATGTGGATAGAGAGAAAATAGAAAAACCTTTGCTTCTCTTTGCCCAGCAAATCCTGGTAATTCTTCAGAATGTGTACTAACCAGTTCCAAGTCTGTCTCTTACCCTGTGATGATTTACCCTAAATTGCAAAGTCTGTGGTTTTAACTGGGATATCTGAACTCTCTGGGACTCCACAGGGGAAAGATAAATGAATCTACAGAGCAGACTTCAGTGTCACAGCTGAGGGAGATAAAGAAACTGTGGAGAAGTAAAAGCACAAATTCCCTTTAAGAAGAATGTGTAATTCTACGTAGCATCACTTACATACCAGAAAATAATACACAGATCCACTATCTAATTAGAGTTCTGAATGTGTGTGTTATACAGCAGATGAAGCAGCTCAAGCTACTGTGCAGAAAACAGACCTTGGATTGTCTAAAGATAGATGGTGAAAAACTATCAAACATCCAGAGTTTCCTAGACCTCACCAGAGTGAGAGGTACATCAGTACAAATTGTCTCTGGCCTCCTGGAGCTCTGCAAATCATCAAAAAGGACATTAATGTCATTAGCAAAACCAACAAACGTGCCTATACTTATTACTTGTTTGTAATAAGATTTGGCTAGTGTATAATGAGCAGGCTGCAGAAGTCTTTTACGACCTCTGAGAACAGTCTCTGCCATACTGAGGCTCACCAG
Organism: Molothrus aeneus; assembly: GCF_037042795.1. Lineage (NCBI taxonomy): Eukaryota > Metazoa > Chordata > Aves > Passeriformes > Icteridae > Molothrus > Molothrus aeneus. Next base: position 25,921,616 of record NC_089653.1, on the reverse strand, counting down.
AAAATTCCCATTCTTTCCATGTAGTTACAACTTCCCCATTGGTTTCTACCTCATCAGACAGACTGACATAAGATAAGTATATCCAACATGTCATATGAATCCATGTGAAATATATATATGCATATATATATATATATATATATATATATATATATATATATATAATTTGGATTCATATGACAAATTGCATATATATATATACATATATATATATATATATATATATATATATACACATACACATGCATTAGTTTGGTTTGATTTGGTAGAATAAAATTCTACAAGGATAATCTTTGACCAGGAAGAAGGCTTGTTCCCCAAGAGGCAATAACACTCTTCTGCCAAGCAGGATAGTGAGTTATCTTGTGTATTTGTGGTAGGTAGACACAGGATTACCCATTAGTTGGCTTGAACACATCTCACTGTGCGTGGTTGATTGAGCTGGTTCTCTGCCCTGCTGCTGGGATGCTTTTTTCTCAGGGCTTAAGCATGGCTGTAGTGGGTTCTTTAAACATGTCTAACTAGGGCAAGGGAGGCTGGAATGGGACAAGTCACTGAATAGCTGCTGAACTGGGGCCCTGATTTGGATCCCAGTGCCAAATGGGTGCCAGAAAATGTCACTGAACAAGACAGCAATTCATGTCACAACCCTATAGAAAGCTGGAGGAACGTTTTTCTTTGGTTTAGGCTTGTATGATGCTGGATGGGAAAATGGCACACAAGTGTTCATCTGACACTGAAGCAGATGAGAACAGTGGTGTTGGAGTTGGCCCTCTGTCAAGCTGAACTGCAGCTACAGATCAGGCATCCTGCCTGGCTTTCAGATAGGAAACCAGCTCCAGACCTCACAGCTCTGCTGCGCTTTTCTACAACGGGGGGCTTTTCAAAGTTGTTGAACCTATACATGAGAACCGGCTGTTCCACTTCCTTTTCCAACACCAGAGGTGTAAAGAGGCCAGCAAGCAGCCAAGAAATGGGGCCCTGAGTCAGCTGGGATTTTCTGAGCATCTGACTGATAGCTACCCTTCCTCAGACAGAGCACTCCAGCTGCTGGAGATGGCTGCTGCTGCTAGGGGCCAGCTCTCAGGTTGCTTTAATGTTCTCTGTGCTGTGCTCTGCAGCTCAGCTCAATGATACAAGTGCTTTGGGAAGCTGGTGTGGAGGGACCTGTTTTGTGATACACCTTCTGTCCCTTGCACCAGTGTTGTGCCCCCCATGCTTTGGGAAAACTGGTCTTGTTTGCAAAATGTGTAACTCAGATGTTGCCTCTCTGCCTTGCAAGCGGGTGCTTGGGACAGCAATGCGCTGGGACTGTGGGAGTGATCCCTTCCCATCTCATGGATGAACAATACATTCCCTTCACTTGTGATATTGTTATCAATGATTCAAAATGAGATAGCACAAATTCTTTCCATGCTGTGTAACGAGCTTCCTAGCAGAGAGATCCAGCTGCAGATATGATACTCATGCTCTGGTGCTTTCAAGGATTATCAGTGTAATGTTGGCTGCTAATGGAAAGATACACTGAGTGTTAAAAAAAACCCAAAACAACTGCAGAAATAAAAGAAGACTGTAGTTCTGTTGCTGCTACAAACTTGGTGTATGAACATGGGCAGATCTTCAGGAGAAAACATCAAGTTTGCATACCCATCTCAAAATTTTCCATGTCCTGATAGCTGGTCTTTCAAATCCCATTACAGCAGGTATGGTCATAATTCATAACCTTTCTTCTACCTGGGTGCTCATTTTCCCAACCCTTGACTAAAGTGTCCTGAGCCACTGATTTGTCTGACTGGATCCAACACTATGCTTCTGTTTCAAAGCCTGCTAGCAGGCAGGCAACACCAGCCAACTTTACTTACAGAGCCCCTCTGGTTTCTGAGGAACTTTCATTTCTCTCAAAGTCAAACTGGCGATTCAAGACTAATGAACTGCTGTGAATACTCTGCTTTATCAGAGGAAATAGTTGGAGGCTGAAGTCTTGGTCCCTAACAAGTCTTTGCGAAGATATTAAAGTGTCTTGCCAAGACCTAGTAATTCCCTCGCAGCCAATGCAACATTCCTCAGAGGCCATAAGGCAAGGCTGGAAAGGGGGATCATGTGGCTGGGCCCAAGCTGAATTTGCTACTCCAGAGAAACGCCCTGAGCACATGACTTCTTTGCAGACACGGATCTAAAGCAACAAACCCACCTGATTTTGGTGAATCCATTCAAGACATCTATTCTCAAGATGTCTTATGTAAGAAAAATAAGAATAAATTTTCCAAAGTGAAACTAAGAACTGTATATACAATGTTATAACCATAAGAAAAGAAAGAGACTTGATGATTGGGGTAAATAAAAGGAAGTGGGGAAGAAGACATTGCCCAGCTATGCCTACATTTTATTTGCTTGTTCTCCTGTGAGGAAAGTGTCAGGAGAAGAAAAACAGAAAGATGCTACATGTATCCCCTGTAACTGATTATGCAAAATACTGTTCTTCTGGGAGCTGCGTACAATAAGTTAAACCTGACTTTCAGGGATGAACAGCAGGATTTCAAAAAAATTATGGCATTTGAGACCTCCGGAATGAGGATTATGAGAAGACAGCATAAGTCAGATGGCCCTTTTGAGACGTGCTTTTTATTCAGTGACAGACGAGCCCTCACACTGGTACTCCTGCAAGCACTCAAGGTATGTACAGTAAAGGGCAGCACCAAGATCTTCAAACAGGCTCCAGGAGCAGTGGAGCACGGTTTGGGCTGGGGGAGGATCAGTGCCTTGGATCCCAGGGTGTCACCATGGCTGTGCCTCTGCTCAAATGCCATGCAGCTAATTAGTTGTGGGAGCAGCCTTGGTGCCTGCTGGTTACCTCTGTGCCACATGCTATTGCTGAGCTATTTCTCCAGCCTGAAGGGCAGAAGGAATTTTAGCAGCAGGTTCAGTGAAAACAGGCCAGCAGGCAGTGCTTTGCATCTCCTACACTAAGAATCTTTACTTGGTTCACCACTCATTGTTCTGACAGTTGTCTCGTTTATTCACTTTTTACATCAAAATCCATTCCTCTGAAGCTTATGTTTAGCCTAAAGCTTCAGCATGTGCTAATAGTATTAATCATTCTGGAAATAGCTCTGTCTGCTCTGCTATCAGTAGCTATCTCGATGACACACTGTCCCAGCTCCACATTGCTTCCCTGCTCTCTGGGGGTGTCTCTCCAGCAAGGGCACAGCAGGGAAGGGGGACAGGAGGCAGAAGGAAGCAGAGGGGGGTGCCCTTGGGCTGTGCATCCATATTTTAGAGGCTGTGCCAAGGTGCATTTAGCTGCAGTGCTTTTCAGCCCTGGCTCTTTCTGGGGGTTCTGAGCTTCCCCTGTGTGTCCCATCTGTCCTGGAGGAGGCATCACACAACAGGTTCAGGCTGGTTAACATGGTCTAGAAAGCTTCCAAGAAGGATCCCATTGTCACAGGCTTTAGGGGCAGATGGGACTTGCAGATAGGAGAGCCAGGTCTTGGAAGTGCTCCGGGGTCCTGCAGTTCAGCTAAATGTTGGTATTGCTGTGTGACCTGCCCATATGGTTTTGCCTTTTTGCTAGCCTGACTTCTGTGTATGCTTCCCTTCAGAAAAAGGAAGGATATTCTGGAGGGCTTCAAAACCTTCTCCTGAATATATTAAGAAATAACACCATGTGTGGAATCACCAGCAGAGAAATTAAACTAAGACTAAAAATAGAGTTTCCTCTTGCTTTCTTATTAAAATAATAAAAAAATGCAAATGCCCAGATCTTGGACTCTCATGTTTTGTTATCTAATGGACAGTCTCCAAACAAAAACATCCTCTGGGGCAATGCCATGTTCCCTTCACAATTGCCTGAACCAGTTTTTCCCTTCTTTCTGATTGTATAATATCTCACAGCTAGCTATGGCAATTGTGGAAAAATGCCAGTAACAGTAGTAAGGGTGCAAGTAACACATTGCCAGCTTTTTTGAATATAATTTAGCTGCTAAAAACCAAATGATGGCTACAAGCATATGACCAGTCACCTGCCTGCTTCCTGGCCCATGGCTTAAGAACTTAAAAATAGCACAAAAATATTTGCCACTTAATTAAAAAACCTGACTTTTATGAAGGTCAATAGAGACGGCTCTGCTGAGGAATGCACACGCAAAAAAATTCCAGCACAATTGGCAAACCACTTCCCATGTCTTAGTTTCCCATTTTAATATAATAGAAAGTACTTGCAGACCTGACTTTTCCATGATCCACAGCAGGTGCCAGAAGAACAAATTCCCACACAGGGCATTTGCTCAGGTGAAGTACTACTGTACTGAAAGTTGCACATGATGGAGTAGTCATTGAATAGGAAAACATGAGGTCATTTTTAGCTATTGATAATTCATGGAAATGTAAAATATATGGGGAATAAGTGGGAGTGGAACAGAATACTGCTATGGTAATTGTCCAAGAACTTTTATGCTTTTATTCACAAATCAATTGACAAGTCAGCAAGTTCATCTGAGATTATTGTGTATCTGAGTTACTTCTGCAGTACTTGAATTTTAGAACCCTAGTATCCCATAGCAATGTAAAAATATTGTATGTGTAGTTGAAATTAATGTAATTACCTGACTTCTTCAGCACTGATCATTTATTTTGACTCTGTGGTCCTTGGGGTAATATTCTTCCTTCAATTCAGAGTATACTGTCAGCATTAACAGTGAATCATAGACAGGAGAGAATAATCAGCTTGCAGCTTCATCTCTTTTCCAGCTAACCTTTCACTATGAAGCATTTTTAAAAGGCTGGAAATGAACATAAAATTGAAAGTTGACTGAGCTACTTCATGGTTTTTACTACAGCAGCAACAATATTTGTGCCACTAAACAAATTTACTGAGAAAATTATTTTTGCTGTCAACACTGTTGGGAAAAAGCCAAAGTTCCCATTCAAATTACAGCAGCACTGCCCAGGCTAAACAAATTTAAAAAGTGAGGATTTTGTGATTTTGTTTTCACTCTCTCCAAAAATGCATCACAAGCTAATACATCCTGTTCAGCCACATTATTTTTTAATCAAATGCTTTCCTTTACCTATTGCTTGACATTAACCCATTGCTCCTCCTCTGGATCCTCTCCTCCATATTTGTGCTCCCATTTCCTTTCTGCTGCTGTGCTTTTTAAGTTAACATCAATTTTAAAAGTTCCCTTTTAATCAGCCCAGGCCTGCTGGCATGAGCTGTCAGCAGTATTCATTTCTCTAGGCTCTTGCCTTGTGTTGCATTGCCTTGGCAACAAGATTTAGCAGCAAGGCAACAGTCTTGAACTTGTCAGAGTCTGTTGCAACGCGCCGAGCATGTATTACTCTCCAGCACCTCCGGTTGCTATAACAACTACTAACAATAAAACTCATCTCCTGGCTTTTAAATACAGGAACTTCTACAGTCTGTTTCCTGGCAGGGCTGCAGCAATATTATGTGATTCCTGGCTGTGCTTGTTTTGCCTTCTCCTTCCTTTGTGCACATGACAGCAGCCTGCAGGAGGGAGGCATGAGGCATGGGAAGGAGCTCGGCATGGGCAGCACAGCTGTGTTGGTGACCACGGGCACTGCCAGGGCTGGGAGTGGGGAGCAAAATGCCAAGGGATCCCAGGGACAGTGCAGGGCACAGAGCCCCAGCAACAAACTATAAATGCTCCAGACTGGTGATGCCCAGCACCTGTACCAGGCCCTTGGCTGTGGCATTTTCGTTTTTTTCCCGTTACAGCAAAATACACCTTGTGTAGTAACAGCATCCTGGGGAGGAGACTGCAGCCAGAAGAGAGGCACTTTTGGTCTCTAGCAGCACAGAGTGCTTTCTCCCATCTTTGCAAATGTTCTGCTGGCAGTACTGATGATAATATAGGAGCAGTGTAGTGTGGAAAGTTGGGCAAGGGACCAATGACAGTCATAAGATCATATAATATCTCCAGCTGGAAGAGACCCATGAGGATCATTGAGTCAAATTCCCTGCTCCTCACAGTATTACCTACAAATAAAGCCTATGACTGAGAGCATCCTCTAGATGCTCCTTGAACTCTGGCAGAGTTGGTGCAATAACCAACTCCCAGGGAGTCTGTTCCAGAGATCAACACCCTCTCAGTAAAGAACCTTTTCCTAGTGTCCAGTCTGAACTTCCCCTGACACAGCTTCATTCCTGTCCTATTGCTGGTCACCCAAGAGAGATCAGCACCTGCCCATCTCCTGCCTGCTGTGAGGAAGCTGTAGACTGCTATGAAGACACCCTTCAATCTCCTCTTCTCCACGTCTTCTGCAAATTAAGTCTGAATCACTGGTGCTAGGTATTTAAAAAACCTTTTAGCACAGACAAGACTGTTAGTGCCAGAGGAGCCCTTTATGAGGAACATTTTCAGTCAATGAAAATGCAGGATGAGGATGCAAATTGAGCCAGTGCAGAATAACAAACCATGGAAATTTCTCAGCAGCTCACCCAGTGCCCTGTCACATCTCCTTCCTGTGGCTTCATTCATGAGGACAGAGCAAAGCACTCGTCCTTTTCCTGTATGTCACATCCATGAGTATCTCGTGCAGACTCAACACCATTCTCACTTTTCCATAACATGGCTCATATTTCTTCAAAGGGACAAAATCCATAACCCGTGACGTGAACAATGGGAAGGCTCGTACAAGAATAACTCAGGATACAGCTCATTTCAAGCGTGGTGAGGGATGCAAACAGGAACAGAAAAGAAGCAGCAGATTTTCCTCCTTTATGAGTGAAGCTCAGGTTCTGCAGCCAGGAAGCACTGCCTGATACAGCAGTGGGATGTGGAAGGAGGCAAAGCTCTCTCTGAGCAAAGGTCTGTTTGTTTAAGCAGATTTTATAACGTAAAAATGGTGCTTTCCATTTTCTGCAGTTGCTGCCAGCTGAAGGACAGTGGTTGCAGATGACAGGGGCTGCTGGAGATCTGGTCACACTGCTTTGCACTGGCTGCCTTCCTGTGGAGCCAAAGGCTGAGATCCCTCAGGGTCCCCGAGCACAGAGCACAGCCTGGACCCTCAGGTCTTCTAGAATTGACCCCAAACAGGACTCATGTGGGTAATGCTGATGATAAAAGAATCACTGCAGGCCACAAAAGCTGCAGGCAAGGAGCATCCCTGGATATGCATGATCTTTCTACAGAGAGAAAAGTTATCTCATTTGCTTTCTCAGGCTCCTGCTTTCTCCTGTACAGAGTTTTGAGTAAACATTCCCTGTATGAAGTTGCTAAGAGTCAAGGGGCCAGTCTGACAGAGACACCCTGGCCCCCAGATTTCTCTGGAGTGCCTCATATTTCATGTTTCATTTGGGAAAAAAAAAAATCAGCCCAGGTTTTCTCACTCCTAATCTAGAGTTTTGGTTTAACAGACAAAACCAACTAATCAAATATAACGAGCCTTTATTTTAAGGAAAAGAGCTAATTTGAAAAGACCAGTTCTGCAGTTAGATCTCAGGACATCAGTGTCTAAAGAATTGAAATGTCATAGGTGGGGTCTCAGATGTCCCAAATCTCTCACATATATCAGCTATGGATCACTGTCCCTTGGGCATGAGTTAAGGAACACGGCCAGACACCAAAGTAAAGCACCCAAGCCTCAGTTTGGTGTCATGTGCAGGGCATGTGCCAGCATCCAGTTTGTGCCCAGGTGCTGATCACAGCCTGGGAATGCCTCATGGCAACTGCAGGTTTGTTCCCATAAGGCCAGGCACACAACCTGGGCTACATTTTTAAGGTTTAAAGTTTCTACACTGAACACATGTAGAATGTTTAATCCCAACTTTTCTCTGCTTTGTACTGTTATCTGAGACAGACAGTAACCCAATACTTTGTGTCTGGACTCCTGCACTCACTGGAATAAACATCTGTTTCTTGTACTGTGATTCATTTAATATATTATACAGCTTGGGACACCAAATTATTTCAACACATTCAGGCTCAAGGGATTTTTCAGCAGGTGAGTGGGCTTTGCTCACAAAGGCAGTGACTTTAGGTGGGAACTGGGCTTGTAAAATGTGGCATTTTTATATATTTATACAAATAAATGTCTACTACCCTGCAGATATTAATTAGAAACAAAATCCACTGGCAATCTCAGATGCTAAACTGGTGTTAACACTGGGAGGAGTGCTGCTATCCCAAGCCATGGCAGGAGCTCACAGGAGGGCTCTCATTTGCCTCCCAAGCAGACAGGACCTAGCAGACACCTGGCTCCATTAGTTTTATTGCTGGAGCAGATAAGGAAACCCTGTGTAATAAAAATATTTCCCAGGTGTCAGGCTAAAACACGAGCAGGTCACTGCAGCCTGTTAATGTTTGTGCTAGTGAAGACTTTGAGGAAGAATGGCATCACAGAAACTGGATAAAGTCTCTGTTGTGCAATGAGCATGATTTTAAAATTTAGACATGGAATATTTTCATAAATATATGCAATTCATCAGGATATACTTCCTTGGCAGAATGGAGTTTCATGCAGGCTGAACAAATGGTCTCCTAAAGCATTTAACACCAGTGCTGTACCAGTGACCACTGTAGTCTCTTTTGTATACATTAGATCTAGCTTTCCCCATCTCTTTTCCTGCTAGAATGGACAAGGGAAAACTAAGGAGTCCTGGAAATAGCCACAAGGCTCAAATCTGGGCCATTTGCAAAGAGGCAAGTGCAGGTGACAGGGGATGTGTGTGCACTATGTGGTGTTGAAATGGAGCCAGGCAGAGAATGCAGCAAACATTTCGTTTTCCTCCGAGTCGTTAAAGGTTTGCAGGCAGAGCCTGAACATCTGGTATTTCACTTAAAGGAGCAGACGTGGAAGTACTCAGATATCTACCTGGCCTACTGCTGCCTCCCTTTCCTTTCCAAATGTGGCTGCTGGGAACCACCCAACCATGATCAACTTCCAGTGCTGGCCAGATAAACTGTCCTCCCAAGAAAAACGAAGATAAGATCTCCAGATAGGCTTGTTTCTTCTCTCCCTGCTATCTTTTCCCCCAAACACAACATTTGTTGTTGCAGTTTCTAGTTTCACTGTTTCCAAACATACAAAATTTATTTTAAATATGATCCAAGAGGACTCATGCCACATGTTTGAAACCTTCATTTAATTCAGAGCTGAGAACTAAAAATACAAACAATTTTTTGCTGTTCTCAGGCCCTTCCTTGTCTTGGCACATTACAGAACTGCTGTTATATGCTACCAAAACACTGGCATTAGTTGTTGTTAGGTAATTTTCTAGGGTGAAAATAGGAAGAAAACTGGACTTGCTGTTCCCCACATGGACATAAGTGTGCCCCTGGGCTGGGAGAATGTGACCCTGCCCAGCCAGCACTGAGATGCTCACTTGGGTTGTTTTGAGTAAAACTTTCACGTGACAGTTTGCAGGACAGTCCCTGGAAACACAAACACAAGAGGGTGGGATATTGTCCAGGCAATCCCAGCACGCATATCAATGGGAGGGACTGCTCAGTCATGTGTGCAACCTTGTAAAAATGTGTTTTGGACCTGTGTTGGCAGGGAGGAAATGATCCCACACTTCACCTCCAACCCCCTGCGTGTCTCCTGCTGCGTTTCCCAGCTTGGAAACAGTGCTGAGGCTGTGGCACTGTGGGGCCATGGCAAAGAGCCCAATGGTGCTGGTGGCACTGGCCTCTGTGTCAGGGAAGCTGGGCTGAGAGCACCCTTTCATCTGTCCTGTGGCCAGGAGATGTCCCAAGCCACTGGCAGACACCACTGGCATCCCCTGTCCTTGGTGAGAACTGTAGATGCTCAGCCCCCTGCTACAAATCCCCAGTTGCCATTGCTCTCTCCCACAACCATCTGCATTACTTTGAGGGGGAAAAAATAAGTCCTGGTCACAGACTGGTTGCTGGGTCACTTCTGACACCACAATCTCACAAAGGTGCCAAAGAGCATCTGCCATCAAAAGGCTGTGGGATGCTCGAGATGGGCAGGCGGCATTTTTGGTGATTAGATTGCAAAGCAGGAGTCTAAATATCACAGGTGCCCCAAAAGAAGAAGGTGGAGGAAATGAAAGTTACAACCACAATAAAGGTATAATGGGTATAGGAGGGTTGATAAGATAAAGCAAGTTCTTTTATGGCTTATTTCCTGGCCTTGATCACTTGATACAGATCAAGATTACAACAGTTAATGGCTGTTATTTGGTGACGTTGGTCTCTGGGAATTTTGGTTGCTTCTCTTCAAGTCTTTCTCCTTCACTCCTCTCTTTTGTTATCTGATGCAAAGCAGCATCTAAAGGACATAAAAGATAGCCCAATTAGGAAAATTTAATCCAAAGCAAGGTAGATTGAAGTGCTCCCATAAAATTCTTTGCATCAGAATTTTCACCATTTTATTTGAGGTCAAACAACCATTTAGAAAGGACATTTTCATCTCTTTGAACATTTAATAACATATATCATAGACAGCTCTGCCTGATAAATTAATTATTAAAGATTTTACATTATCTACACTGGCAAGTTCATTAGGACCACTTCAAAGCTTCCCAGAGACTCAAAATGCCCAGGAAACAAGCATCAAACCTTTTGGCTTAACCGGAAAGCTCACTCTGCCTTCTCTTATTTAACTTATTAGCCATATATTATTCAAATGAAATAAATAGTGCTGCTTCCTCTGCTCATCCAGGCAAAGCCTGTAGCAGCAATCCACTGGCTCATTCAGCCTGGGCATGCACCAACCCCCATGCAATCCAGAGCCCCTCAGGGCTCACCCATGGGCTAAACACTGCTCCTGTTGCCTCAGGTGGTACTGAGATGCTCACAGTGCTCAGAGCCAGGTCCCTGCAGACAGGCAGGACAGCAGCTCACATGGCACACTCACACCTCCACCTGTGACATGGCTGTTCACTGCAGAGGACTTGTCACCAGCATAGGCAGGAGATATCTGCACAATGCTTTGTGACATGAAAATATCTTTTCTTACAAGATCATTAGTCTTCTGGAATGAGGTTCCCATGCAGAATACCCATCAGTTTGTCATTATTAATTCTATCAGGAAGGAAAGCAAATTAGTCTAAATTTCAGTGCTCAATGAGTCAGAACCAGTTAGGAGTCACCTCTGGGTACAGAAACCTTAACAATGTGGCTCTGCAATACCAGGCACTCTGTAACAACCTAGAAGCTCTTCCAGACATCAATATTTTCCCTTCTGTTTTCTGCTTCCTTTAGCACATTTTTTAGGAGATGGGAATGAAGCTTTTTTTACCTTTATTAAATAAAGAACTTGATGAGGAAGACAGAATGGGGACACATTTTGGCCACCAGACAATGCAGTAAGGTGCTTTTGAGTGGTGGCTTAATTCATTTTAAATTACATAGAGACATCAATATCACATTGATAGTCTGTCCACAGTGATGCTTGTTATTTCTGCCCTGAGCTGGGTCCAAAGTAGAGAAAGTTAATAAAATTCAATCCTCCTGGTTTGTTCTCCTCTCTTGCTGAGGCTGTAGGAGGAGGGACCTGCTTTCACACTGTAGCTGTTTTCCTTGGACTGGCTGTGGACAGACAGAATGGCATCTCTAGACCTGGAGCAACTGGGCCAAGTTCTGTGCAGATGCTGAGCTTTCCCCTTCCCTGTCCTCCCCCTGGTACACTGGGATCTGCCAGCAGCTTGATTATTTCATACTGTGCACGCTCCCCAAGTCACACTCCCACATACAAGAAGTATTTTCTTTCCTCCCTGTATTTGATTGCCACTGCTCCCACGGTCCATGAGCTAGCCCAAAGTGATATAATAATGATTTGCTGGCAAAAAATAATCAAACAAACAATTTCAGAGGCACAGGCTGATTACCTTGTGTTTAGCATCTGTCCTAAATTCAAACAAACTGAAAATGCTGCAGAACAGGAGAGGAGAAGGCGTCCCCACTTGGAGAGCTGAAAAGGCACATGACAAACATTTGAAATGTTTTGGACAGATCCTTTTCCCTTCCCTGGGCTGGTGCACAGCTCTGGCAGGTGCAGTTTTCCACAACCCTCTATTAAGAGCCACAGCCAAATTCAAAATCTAACCCCAAATTATTATTATTACTGTTATTGTGAGTCAGAGGAGGCTGAAAGGACTATTTCACAACCCTGATTGGATTCAGCTGCAGAGTTCACCATCAGCAAATGATGGTGATCATCGTGCCAATGTTGCAGTGCTTTTAAAAATGTCCTGACACGTGCTTTAGTATGAACATTGCTGGATTCTGGCTGGTTTCCAAGAAATTAATCTTCTCAGCAAATATTCTGCAGGGTGAGCATAATGTGGTCTGTAACACAAATGCAAAACACGGCTGTAGTTTACCCTGAGGGGGACACTGATGTGTGATGAACTAAATGGGCCTTTTTGGCCCAGACTGCCAGGATTGTAGGAGTCCCTTGTGGGCAAGGCTGAAAGATAAGGTGAGAATAATCGAGAAACAGCAATTAGCTTCACCCAAGGAGGTTAATGAGGAAAGAAATTTTCCTGTTATAACAGTCCTGGTCACCAGCCTCACCCTTCCCTCTCTCTTGTCCCTCCTCAGTGACAGTCTGCAATGCCAGCCCCAGCCAATGACCCTTCCCAATGCTGGGATGCAGGTTGCAAACAGACCTTTTATTCTCTTCTGTTGGATTACAAGTTTTGCTGTGCTGTGTTGTACCCTACATTGTATTCCAGGGACCTGCAGTGTGGAGCACACCACAGTTGCTGGCCAGGCCTGACTGCAGGGGAGCTGGAAATGCTGAGTCTGGAGAACAGTCTGAGAGAAAAAGAAGCCAGACCCTTTCCAGATGTGCACAGCAAAAGGTCAAGGAGCAAGCTGCAATGCGAGAAATCTGCTTGGGTATCTGAAATAAACCTTTTTGCCCCAAGGTAGTCAGCACTAGCACCAGCTGCCCAGGGTGGCTGTGCTCCTTTCTTGGAGATACTCAAAACCCCAAAGGACAGTCCCTACACAACTTGCTCTAGCTTTGAAGCTGGCCTTGCTTTAGCAGAGGGTTGGACTGGAGACCTCCAAAAGCCCACTGCTGCAGGCAAACCCCTCTTGTCTGGACACAGTTACAAAGCAGAGTTTTTTCTTTTGCTGTAGACTTTCTTGGTGGTGATCTTCTCACATTTGCATTTCTGTAACAGCATCCTGTTTCTCTCAGTAGGGTTCACTTATAGCCTATGATACACCGCCAGGGCAGAGCAGGGCCATGGAAGGTATTTTCATTAGGAAGCATGCATAGGAAATGACCAGATTTTCACAGAATCATTTAATAGTTTGGGTTGGAAGGGACCTTAAAGACCATCTAGTGCCAACCACGGGTACTGGACCAGGTTGCTCAAAGTCCCGTTCAGCCTGGCCTTGAACATTTCCAGGGCTGGAGCATCCACAGCAACCTGTTCCAGTGCCTCACCACCCGCACAGCACAGAATTCCTTCACAGAATGGAGTTTCCCCCTGTCCATCAGAGTGGTGCTGGGGGAGCCGGTGTGAGCCCCCAGCCCCTCCTGCCCTGCCCCGGCTCCTTCTCCGCCCGCCTTGGGCCCGTGGCCGGGCGCGCTCGCTGCGAGGCTCCATCGCTGCTCCACGCTGGGTTTTGGAAGTTCAAAGGCGAAGCGGATCCCGGAGGCGAGCACAGATCGAGGTGTGGGACAGGCGCCGTGCTCCGCTCCGGTCCCTCCCCACCGGCTGCAGCGCACTCCGGTGCCCCGGGCTCCACAGCGCCTTCCCCTCACCGGGACACGGAGCCCCGCACCCTGTCCGGACAGCGCCGGCGGGGGACAGCGCGGGACGGGGCGGGACGGGACGGGACGGGACGGGACGGGACGGGACGGGACGGGACGGGACGGGACGGGACGGGCGGCCCCCGCAGCGTTCAGCCGAGCGTTCAGCCGGGCGGTCACGCCGGGCAGCGCGGCGGCGGCCGTGACGGTGCCGGGGCTGACCCCGGTGCCGGTGCCGGTCCCGCCCGCGCCCCGTGACATCAGCGGTGACGCGCTGGGGGCGGCCCTGGCGGCCCACGTGGGCGCTGACGTGGCGGCGGCGGGCGGGCCGGCGGCAGGTGAGGCGCGGCGAGCGGGGCAGCCCCGGGTGGGTGCCCCAGGCTGATGGCAGAGAGCGGGATCTGTGCCCGGGGCCCGGCCTGGGCACGGCTTTCCCCTCCAGCCGGTCTCCGGAGGGTCTCCAGGCCCAGCCCGGGTGCCCAGGCCCCGCAGGGGAGCCGGCACTGACAGCCGGGCCCGGCCGGGGTGGCCAGGCCCAGGCGGCTCTGTCAGTCCTCTGGGGGGCTGGGGGAGGCTTTTAGCCCAGGTGGACACGAACATCTCCCTTACGAGGAGATCCGGTGGGAGCTGGGCCTGTTCAGTCTGCAGAAGAAAAGACTGAGAGGGGATTTCATCAGTGCATGTAAATGGTTTGAAGGTGGGTGCAAGAGGATGGTGCCAGGCCCTTAGAGGTGGTGCCCAGCGACAGGACGAGGAACAATGGCCATAAGCTAAAACACAAGAAGCTCCACCTCAACACGAGGAAGAACTTCTTTACATTGAGGGTAGCAGAGCACTGAACAGGCTGCCCAAGGATGCTTTGGTGTCTCCTTCCCTGGAGACATGCAAAACCCACCTGGGTGTGTTCCTGTGTCACCTGCTTCAGGTGACCCTGCCTTGGCAGGGGTTTGGACTCGACCAGAGGTCCTTTTCTCCCCTAACAATTCTGCTGTTCTGTCCGGTGAGTTTGAGGTGCTGCAGGTGCTGTGGAGAGGGGACAAGCAATGGCCTTGTGCCAAAGTGTATGGCTGCTTGGGCTGCCCTGTGTGCAGAGAAGCAAGAGCAGCCTGGCTTTGAGGTGGTGCTGCTGGCTCCCGACTATCCAAGCCAATGTGCTTATTTTGAACAACACTGTTCATAAAAGAGAAAGTGGAGAGGAAATTATCACAAGGATGAGCATATCTGAAGAAAACATGACATAAACGCTCAGGGTGGTCACAGCAGCCACAGGCAGACCCAGCTGCAGCCAGAGCTGCTGGCCTTGCCTCTCTTCCCCAGTGTGGCACTGGCACACACCCTGACACAGGGAGCCTGGTGGCCCTGGCCATTGCTGGCACTGGGGCTCACAGCAGCCCATCACTGTGCATGCATGTGGGAGGCAGGAGGACGTGTCTGCTTCCTCTGGCAGCATTTTCGCGGTTGCTCTTTGCCCCATGTGTCTGATGGAGATGCTGTCCAGGCAGGATCTGGTCTGGGCTCTTGGAGAGCTGCCTCCTGCAGTCTGAGTGAGGTGTAGATAATATATGTCTAGACAGTGGCAGATTTTGGGATCCAGCTCTGACTCTTGTCATGCTACAGTGGTACTTTGCATGTTACTCCTGCTCTGCCTTAATTTCCCCATCTGTAGTATGGGGAGTGGGCCCTGATAGAGTGACTAAGGAAACAAATTGGCATAAACCAGCACATGCTTGCAAGATTTAATCATAAATCTTGACAAGCAAATGCCTGACCCTTGACATTCCCTGTTCCCTCATGGTTCACCCTCAGTGCATCTCTAATCTTACCACCAAGAACACAGTGTTCATGCATGTTCAGCTCAGGCTGGGGGATGAGAATGTTTTATGGGCGGGCAAAGTTTGTTAGCCACTTCAGTTTTGCCCTTTGCTTTCTCAGGCCTGGTGGAGCTTATGAAGGCTGAGCAAAGAGCTGGATGGTATTTTGTGTGAGCAGAGACAAGTGGCATCCAGACGTGGGGAACTGCAGACACAGGTAACAAAGGAGCCTGATACCTTGGAAAAAGTTAGGGCAAGAAATAGGGGTGGTTCTTGTACTGCTACAGCCACTACCTTAATTTCACCTGTGTTTTGTTTTAATCTGATTAAATAATGATAGAAGTAATGATAGAAAAGCTGTTTTAACTTTGTAGAGGCTTGTAATTATGGCCAAGGGAGGAAGAGTAACCTGTTAAGGCTTATAGGGGTGACCAGAATATATGGCTACCAACTATCTCTGAGAAAATGGCTTCTATTTCTCCGGAAACTGAAGACAGCTTTTATTGTAAAGTTTGTGAAGAATCTTTTGAAAGCCATTTCTTATAATGTGGGGGTTATCCAAAGTAGAAGTACTCCTTAAGTTGGATTTTGATGCTAATCTACCTTAGTTGTGTTTTTAATATTGAAAGCAAATCTTTCAACGGTTAGAATACTTTTAAAATTATTTTTTTTTTGTCCTTGAGAGAATCTCATCTTGCTAAGAAAACCATGGCTTGTCAGCAAGGAGCTTTATTAAAAGGCAAAGCCTTGTCATGCCTTGCCTATTTATGTGAGACTTCTAGACTCCTGGAGACAAAGCACAGGCCAAGAAAGGAAGCTGTGTCCTTATGAGTTTGTAGAAGGAGATTCTTTTCTGCTGGCTAGTCACTATGTTGTTGTTCTCTCTCCTGTGTGTTTCACTCTATCTGAACATAAATCAGCAGCAATGTTATAGAGTATTACAGCAGCTCATTGTGGAGGACAAACAGAAACAATCACAGTATTATAAAGTTCAGTGTGGCTTGCAAACGCTGTATAAAACAATGATATTTGTACTGGAAATAAATCTGAGGTGTAATCCCCTGCAAAGGGATGAGATACCAGTTTGAGGATACACTAGTATGGTGCCTTTTGAGATTGATTTGCTTATTGTGTTCTGGGTTTTAAAAGACTGTACCTGTGTACCTGACTCTGTGGGCAGAGTCAGTCTCACACAAGTCTGGTATGCTCTAAAGTTCCTGTGATGAGACATGTGAATGGTGGTCTTGGGTTTTCTTTACACCTGAATGCACCAGATCTTGGTTCAGGTTGTGATTTGGTCACAGGGCTACTGTGTGACCTCGGTCAAATCAAACCTTGTGAAAGGGAGGCAGCTTTTCTGCCTTCTTGTTAGATGGCAAACATCTCAGGGCAGGGACTGTGCCTTATTGTGTTTTGCCATAAGAGTGTAATGTCATCTGGGACTCCTGGTAGCTACTCAGGTGTAAATAGAATAAGTGCCTGGATAAGCAAAAAATGTTTGAGACTTGCATGCTGTTTGCTTCTCCCCTCTATGACCCATTTGTAGACATGGCTGTGAAATGAGCTGTGAAATTAACTGGTCAGAATAAAATACTTCATAGCATGGCCTTCAAGCAGCACATAACCCACCTTGCCCTGGAAAGCGACAGCATTAAAGTTATAAGAGTTCTTAAAAATGTGAGAGGCCTGGGGAAAAAACTGGGAGGGGAATTATCCCACTTTGGAGATATGAGCGAAGAAAAAGGTGGAGAACCTCTGAGGTTCAGGCTGCTTGATTTTCCTGGTTTTTCTGGCCAGTCATCCTCTGCAGCCAGTATGTGCCTCCCACTGCAGCCATCTCTCGTGCCAGCACAGCAGCAGGGCCTGGTGCGTCACTGTGCTGGCGCTCACAGCGGGCACTGGCTCGTGAGGGTTTGGGGGAGCACATGGAGAGTTTGGTGTTCACTGCAGTTCCAAAGACTCATCCATTGCAAAAACACACCCAGGGAGGCTGGCCTGTGCCCTTGGTTTTCCCTCTGATTTGCTGTGTGCCACCCAGGCTGTGCCCCACTCCTGCCTGACACCAGCTGAGATCTGCAGAGCATTTGCCAGAGGTCTTTAGAGAATATTCCCACATTCCCATAAGCATCCTTGGTTGTCCTCTGGCAGTCACTTTGAGAGCTCAATGGGCTGTTCCTCCTGTTACAGCTGGGTTCTTGCTAGGTGAACTAGTATGCAGCCCTGAGGTCAATGTAGCCAGTGAATACATCCCTCTGAATGTCCTTGGGAGCAGATTTCTTTTGTCTGAGTTAATTCAGTCAGCAGTTCACGATGAAACTCTGGGCTACGTAAAACATGTAAAAGTTACATGTATAATTGGTCCATTTCTGAGTTCCTAATGGGCATGTCTTCCTCTCCCAGCAGCCTGTGCTGCTGTGGTGTATAAGCCACAGCATCCCTAGCCCTAAAGTGAAAAGACTGAGAGTTTCTCTCAGTGCACTTGTAGGTGGGGCGATTCTGATCTGTGTGTACCTGGCTCCCATGCCAGGACCTTTCCTGGCTGTCACAGGGCATGTCTGAGGTGCTTTGTTCCTGATGCTCTCCATGTGCAAGAAGGGATTGACCAGTGCATTAAGCTTATGTGTATCACCACAGGGCATGCCATCCTTCACCAGGTGGGAAGGATCCTTTCCAGGACAGGCCAGCTTCGACTCTCTGGCCTTAACCTGATTTCTTGTTATCAAGAAATGAAGAGACAAGACAGGTGAAATTCTGGTCTGAGAGGGGTGATGTTGGCACAGTTGTCCTCGAGGGGAGTTCCCAGTGGAAACAGCTTCCTCCAGCCTGTGCATGTGGGTG
Source organism: Molothrus aeneus (assembly GCF_037042795.1). Taxonomy (NCBI): domain Eukaryota; kingdom Metazoa; phylum Chordata; class Aves; order Passeriformes; family Icteridae; genus Molothrus; species Molothrus aeneus. Next base: position 25,903,266 of record NC_089653.1, on the reverse strand, counting down.
ACCTGGGATGGCTGGGAAACACTGAAGTTTTGTGCTCTGTTTTAGTTGCAGGTAGGAAGATGAGTCCGAAAATTACAACAGAGCTGCTGAAGCACCTGCGGCAGGTGATGAAGAACCCCAGATATGTACAGGAGCCTGTCCAAGCCTACGTAGTGCCCTCTGGAGATGCCCACCAGGTATGGATGGATGCATTATGGGAATGGTCATACTTTCCTTCCCTGCAAAAATTAAAAGCCAGGTATTACTAAAATCGTCCTTCGTTCACTCACTTTAATGGTTCTAGCATAAAAGTCTGGGAAACCTGAGAAATATCATGTTGGAAAACATTTCTGGGGTCTGTTCAGGAGATGGAGGTTTTTATGTTCTTGTAACAAATCAGGGTGGGTGTTCCACCAACAGCTTTTCATCACAGTGTCTTCAGGGAGCTCACATGGCAGAAAAGGGAGGTTGCCAGGGCACTTGCTGTGCCCATCCTGGCTGTTGGGAAGAATGGGTTTACTGGGGGAGGAACAGGCCTTATCTGGGCTTTACTTTCCCCAGTAGCATCTCTCTCAAGCAAGGTAGCAAAGGTTTAGTTGCAGAATTTTCTCTTTGCTAGATCCAGTTCTTGGTGGAATTTGTTGCCTTATGCTGGAGCCCTTCAGATCCCAGATGAAGGGGCCTTAGGAGAGGCAGGGAAAGAACAGGCCACAGTGACAGTTGCCTTTCCATGCTGCTCTGTGCACTAAAGACAGGAGGCAAGTCTGGGCCCAGGGTGGTAACCCATGGCAGTAACTGTTGTGTGCTGCTTCCACTGTTAGGAATTTTGTAGTCCATGACATAAATTTTAAATTGCTGAACTGCCTTTTACCTCCCCTGCTTGCTCATGTGTAAGGTTCACTCTGTTAGGAGACCCAAGAACTGCTGAGGGTTTTCCCCTCCTCAGCCATTTTCAGGAAACAAAAGACCTGAAGCTTTACTGGCACACACCCAAAGCTCCCTTTTACCCCAGGGTGCACAAGAGCAAAATGCAACTGAATCAGAACCTTTGCCCTTGACTTGGCACTGGGGTGAGCCGGGTCCAGACTTGCCTGTGCCCTGGGACCATATGTGCAGCATCGTGTTTCCTCACGGGGAGATCCAAACTTGGGCAGGTAGGGGGAAGGCGTTTTCTGCAGCTGCTATTGTCTGCTGCATTCCTGCCTCAAGCTGCCTCTGTCCATATATAACTCTGGTTTCATTTCACTAGACATTAAATGCTGTCATGTGAGTTGAAGAATGTGACCCTCAGGACTTCTGGGTTTTTCTGTTGCTTTCTTTTCCTTGACAAAGTGCAGTTAAGCAGAGAACCCCATGTTGCTATTTCCTGCCAGGCGAGTTGGTCAGGTTTCTCTGCAGAGGGAATCTATCTGAATAGGAATGATTACTAAAAACTGCTGATTCTGGTGCCTCCTGAATAGCTGGTGCAGGATTTTTTCTGTAAGGGTTGGGAATTGATGCAGTTTTTGCCAATGACAGAAACCCATTGATCCCAGAACAGCCTTATTGATTCCAAGTAAATTGTGATGACCTGTGATTTGAAGCTTCCCCATGTTCCAAGCAAGGGTTTGTTTCCTGTGTGCAAACAAGAACTTTACAGCCTTGCAGTCAGATTTTGCTCTTAGGCAGCTCCCTCCATGAGTCAGAATACTGTAGTTTAAAGATACCCAAGTGTTTGGTGGCCTAAGCCATTTCCTCCCTACAGTCCAAACAAGATATGTATTACTGTCCTTGCCTCTCTCAGCTATTCCTGAGGCTGTCCTGGCATCTGCATCACAGAACTTGTCAACAAATAGGGCTTTCCCTCCTGTGGTGTTGCCACAGGGTTTAGATTGCGGGAAACTTTATTCCCTTCTGGGTTGCAAAGGAACCCTTGGATTGGACTGATGCTGATACACCCTGATGCTGCAACTTGCTGACTAATTTCACTTTGTAACACTGGGAATGTTGATGAGCTCTGAGTTCTGTGATGCTTTTAATATTGGTTTTCCTGCAAGGCTCGGTGGCTTAGATTATTATACTGCCAGGAGTCTTGCTACCAGTTGTATCCTTTGCTTTCCATGTTTAGTTGTGTAAGGAACTGAAAGACTTGAAGAGCTTCTCAAACACACCTGCCTCTGACTCAGACTTAACCAAGGCTGCCTTGGATTTGTGGCTCTTACACTCAGCCCTGGATATTGGTTGGCTGTTTTAATTTTTGAAAACTTTGATGCTAGTGATAAGAAGTCAGAGAAATAGTCTCTTTCCTTGGGGGCCTGAGTGGTCCAGAGGCTGATGAGAAAGGAGGACGGTCCCAGCCAAAAGTGGAATGAAACTCGAAGAGTCCCAATTCCTTTCATGAATGCTGGGTGGCTACAGGTACCCAAGGATCATGAAGGAATGAAAAACCATGCTTTTAGGAATGAGGTGCCTAAACCCTCTGTGGTTTGGTTAAAAATGTCAGAGCTTTTGGGATGTTGCAGTGGTAAAAGCAGGATCCATTTTTATGTTGAGTCAATGTGTGTTTACATTGAATCTGGAGTCTGCCCATATGGGACTATTCAGAGACTGGAAGAGCTGCTTCTTAATGGGAGGGAATGAGGTTTGGATTACAGCTTGGGTTTGGAGCCAGTCACAGCTTAACTGCAGCTGGCTTCACCCTCCAGGCCTTGACTCAAAACAAATTTGGTCAGATTTGGCTGGTTGTCCCCATGAAGGAAGCACCTGCCCAGCTTAGGGCCCCGTGTTTGGGTTGGCAGAGGTGCTGTCTTCTGCTCAGGGCTGGCTCCTCTGACACACACTTGTGCTAAGCTGAGGAATCAGCCAGGTTATAAAGCAGGAGATGGCTTGTGCACAGGTTGCTCTGGTGTGTTCCAGATCTTAGCAATGCAGTTGGGTTTTTGGCAGTGAATGCCTCCCTCCCTCCAGGTACACTGCAGTGTTTGTTCTTTAATGACACCAGTGTCGTGCCTCTAAGGGTAGCCAGATGCACTTTGCATTGCTGACCTTGGTTGACATTAGACTAGAATGAGCTTCAATGTGTTTACAGCACAACCATGCAGGCTCTGGGGATAAGCAGCACTGATTTTTTGGGGGTTCTTCCTGGCTTAGATGAGGGGCTTTTGTGATGTAACCCCCAGTTTTGTCTGTGTGACTGACAGTTGTGGTGAGAAGCAGATGTAAAAGGACTGAGGAGGGCCAGGCTGAAGGCCATCAAAGCTGCAAGACAAGCCCCAGGGAAATACCTTGTTCTCACTGTGCTGTGGTCTATGCTTTGTGTGGCATACACAGGTGTTCCCCATGTAATTTTAGCTTGTGCAAAACATGGGCTCATCTTTACACAGTGGGGGTTACTGCATGGAACAGAACAGGTGGGTGTGCAGGAACTCAGACTGACATGAATGAACTGTCTTTCCCTCCAGATCCCTGATACTCCCTTTTAAAGCCCTTCTGCCTCATTGTAAACACTCAAAGCACTCCCTGGTCTGTGAATGGGATGGATTTCACAAGCGTGAGGTTTTCACAAGCAAACTAGCCTGTAGTCTCTTCTGTGTTGGTCAAGAGAAATGGAAAATAAATCACTGCTCTCATTTGTACATCATTTGGGATGTATTTAAGTGATGTGATCCATGATGGGAAGTTTCCAGGATCTCCTGTTGGCATTGGACCCTGGGAGATGATGTCCCACCTTTGAGCTAGGAAGTGTAGGAGAGGGGAGGCATAGCAGTCAGCAGGCTGAATAGTGTGAGTGTTGAAATGAGGAATCCTCAGGTCTGGCTTCTCTCTGCCTTCATGTTCTGTCCTGCTGCTCTGAGGCGGGCAGTGGGGAAACAGACACTTGATTCTGTTCCCTCAACAGCTTTGTCCACTCTGTCTCCTGATGCCTTTGCCATTATTTTAAAGGGGCTCAGAGGTGATCATGTGCTGTGTGGGGCTGAGGGATCCACCCCATCAGCTGGAGCTGGCTAAGGGCACTCATCCTTTCCCAAGGTGGCTATCCTGACCTTCCTTCTCCCCACAGGAGACATGTGACATGCTGAACATATCACAGCCCTGTGGGGCTGAACAAGAAAAGGCACAGGAAACTAACTGGGCCCTCATGGTCTCCATACCCCCCTCCTTTCTGCAAACTTTCACTAGTGTTTGGATAAAATGGAGGATTTCTTTGGAGTATATACCAGGAATCTTCCCTGGCAATTGGGAGCAAAAGCCACTCAACAAGATCCTCTAAGATTTGCTGTCCCAAGTTTCAGTTTCAAAATGTTAGTGGTGGATGGTTGGTTGGCTTCTGCCAGGAGGGGACAGACATGGCTGTTGTGGAAGGGGTTTGATGATGGAGTGATTTGGAGCAGAAATAAAGGTCCCAGGTGCTGTAATTTGTGCTGCTCACTCATTCCTGTGCTTTGAACCCTGTCTTCCTTAGAACAGTGAAGAGTAACAGATTTGAAGGGAGTATATTTTAACAATCAGGTGATTCTATCACAGTAGGGACTAAAAGCACCTGAGAATTGGGCTGTGATTTCTTAGCTCAGTTCCTAAGATGTTTCTTTTGCCCCAGCACAGCTGGGGGCAGAGAAACAGACTTGAATTTCAGGCCATTTGTAAGGTACAAATCCAGGGGTTTTGCAGCTCAAACGTCAGTGCTGTCAGCCTGGATTAAGCTGATTTGCTGATTTGCACTAGTTCATTAACAGGCCTACTCAGCAGTTCTGACCTACAAACTTGCCAGAATGGAATCCCATAAAAAAGTCATGTGGGTCATGTGAAGGTTCAGTTGTTTTAATTTTGGCAGTTCCTGTTAATATCAGGTGTCTGTGCATTCTCAGGCTCTTCAACATTTTGAAACGATGTATCCAGAAACACAGGTTGTAACAGGTTTAGGATGAAGATGAACTCTTATTCCCTCTCATCCATCAAACCATGCTTTTGTGGTTTTGGCTGTAGTCTGATTTTGAGTAGGCAAGGAAGAAGTGAAAGCATCAGCATCTATTTGTCCCAAGTGTTAAATTTTTTACAGTCTTACCACCTTGATGATTTTCTTTCAGTGTCACTATTGCAGGAAAAAAAGTCTTAAAGGAATTCTTATAAATGCCTATAAAGTGAGGGGGCTTCCGTGGAGATAGTGAATTTTACAGATTTTATGTGCTGATTACCCCAAGAACAAGGGGTGCTTCTGGTTTCCCTTCCCTTCACATTGCAGCTTCAAAGGCATGATTTGTTTGTTGCCCAAAGGGGAGGCTGAGTGTGAAATAAACATCTGCAAACTCTGAAGCACTTCAGTGTTTACAGATGTTTGTGGGAGAAAAGTGCTGCAGCTTAAAAAAACCCACCAGTTGAACATAAATACAGTATAATCACAATGGAATAGAGCCCAGGAATTTTTAACTCATTTTGTTCTCTCTGTGGTGTCCTTTAGGAGAAAAAGCTTATCAAAGTATTTGTCATCAGCTGATTGTTTTTTTCCCCTGCTGCTATAAATAATTGCTGCCTCTTTTGTTTTCTAGAGCGAGTACATTGCACCCTGTGATTGCAGAAGGGCGTTCATCTCTGGATTTGATGGCTCTGCAGGTACCTTTCCAGAACTTGGGTTCTTGCATAATTTTCCTCTAAAGAAATAGTTCCTTTCATGGCATAGAGGCAGGATGGAAAAGAAAATCTATCCAGCTTTTTTGGACTATTTTATTCCCATTTCAGCATCTGCAGAATTATGTCTTGGCTACCCGCTGGAATTATGTAATATCAGCGGAATAACAAGTTTTCACAAAATGTGTGACCCCTAAATGAACCTCTCATAAAGTAAAATCCTGTTAACTGTTTCATGTGGTGCCTGTAACCTGTGGTCATTTCTTTTGATGTGCAGCCAGTATGAACAGATTTTTACGTTGCCCGTTTGGGCTGGGTGAATAGTGGATGGGCTTTAGCTGGCCTTTCTGTTTGAACAGAGCCAGGGCCAGAAGCTCTGCATTTGGAAACTGAGCACTGTGGAAAAGTTTGCTTATCTTGCCGAGACAGGATGTTTTCTTGGCTGTAGGATAGGTCTGTGTTTCAAGAGACCTAGTTTTTACCCTAGCTCTACCCTAAGCTGTGCAAATTACTCTGTTCTGTGGTTGTTGGAAAGTCACTTTAGTCTGCTGAAGTTATTTTCCCCTCTAATTGTATATCATTTTAATAAATACTGGTACCTATGTTTGGAGGGTCTATTCATCAGTTCCTATGAGCTCTGGGACCTCATTTGGAAGGTGATAAATCCAGGGCTGTGGGCTGCTGTTACTGGCTAACATGAATCCTGTATTAATTCTGCCCCTTCTGCACAACCTCTTCATAACCTTTCTCTCTAATTGTGCCCTTGTTATGTACTTGGAAGGTCTGTTCCCAGCCTAATGCACAGTGAGGTTTCACACAGGGGCTCACCTTGTGTTTCTTGCTTTTTTTTCTTTTCAGGCTGAAGCAACTTAAATGGGGTTTGTGTTGGGGGAATTTGGTAGAAGACAATGAATTAATAATTGGAAACTCTACTCTGCTAATCTGAGTATCAGTTTTTTGTGACAGAGTATTGTCAAGATACAGACTCCAAAGACTTGGATTCAGTTTCAGTTTGTGCCATGGTTTGTTTTGTTTTGTATTGTCAAGGGCAAAGCAGCTTGAGTGCCTTGCTGGGATGTCGCTGCCCCTCAGCTGTCTGTTTGCATCCCTCCATCTGGAGTCAGTGGAATGGGACAGACAATGAAACCAGCAGAAGTTTATGTTCATGTTTCCTGTTCAGCCATCTCTGCTAGAGCTGTAACATTTGGGAAAGGGGTGCAGCTGACATCTGGGGGTGATACCCGTGTCTGCAGGCCTGCTATCAGCTGTGTTTTGTGGGTGGCCAGAGCCCAGGCTTCCTCTCCAAAAGAGGCTGGGATGGAATTCAGAGATGTACAGTATATGTTACTGTGACAGCAGCCAAGTTAGACCACAGTCTCTGTTGCAGAAGGTTTGGAAAGCCCCACTTACCCAGTTCCACTGGCTGGCTGAGATTTGCTTAAGTTGAGTTCATCTGAGGCAATTCATTAAGGTGCATCCTTGTGCATACTGTCTCCAATAGGATTTGGAAGGTCAGAGGGCAGGGGAAACAGTGAATATCTCCACTGAAAAAGGAGTAACTTGAACAGTGATCAGAGGTGCCTTTTAGGGAATTATGGTGAATTTCAAACCCTGTCCCTGCTGTCTGTGTCTCTGCATGGTGGCTGCCTGACCTGAATCCCCTTTCTGCCTCCCTGCCTAGGTACTGCCATAGTCACCGAGCAGCACGCAGCCATGTGGACTGACGGACGCTACTTCCTGCAGGCTGCACATCAAATGGATAGCAACTGGACACTCATGAAAATGGGTATGCAGGAGCTTGGGGTACTGCTCCATGATCAACGAAGAACAGACACTTCCCACTAGTACAGCTTGAGCTGTAGGGATATCCCATCTTGCAGGGACTTTGGGACATGTTGGATACACAGCTTCTGCTTTAGTGTCCTGTGAGAACTCTTGCCTGTGGGTCTAGACATTCATTAGTAGACATATCTAATGCATTACCTTGGACTTTTTGCATAGTGTGGGAATGTTTCAATGTGCCTGCTTCTTTGAACTTTTTTTTTTAATCCTTGAAGGTCTGAAAGATACACCAACTCAGGAGGATTGGCTAGTGAGTGTCCTCCCAGAAGGCTCGAAGGTGGGAGTGGACCCTTTCATTATCCCAGCAGGTTGGTTTTACTTTATACTCATAACTCTGGGTAGTGCAGCTGGATTTTTCTTCCTTTCTTCTCTGGCTGAGCTGTTGTGTGATGGTGTGCAGCTAACCATGTTTCAGATGTAGTGGTGGTTAAACTGTTATGCAAAACAAGTTGGATTTTGGTTTAACCACATATCACAAGAATTACATTGCAGTGCATTGACTCCAAAGCACAAGGGATGAGAACTGCTTTCTAGGCTTGCAGTGACTTTACCTGAAAAGCAGAATTCTGATCACCTCTTTTTGTCTGTGCTTTGGTTTGTCATTTTGTCAGTACAAAAGTGATGAGTGCCTAGGTCAGCATGTGAGCAAGAACACCCAGGCACAATTCAAGCTGTAATTCCTGCTTGGTGGCCTTGGGATCTCTGCAGCCTTCCCTGTAGGAAACACAGGGAGAGATATCATTTATATCAGAGTAGCCATCTATTCATGCTTCAGAACATGAGGCACAATGCAAAGGTCACTGGAGGCAAGGAGAGATACTTACTTGTTCAGATGGATTAAGGACCTGTCTTGTGGCTGTGTGGAAGTGACTCTTATCTTGTCTAGCTTAGATCTAGCATGGTTCTGCACTGAGGGAGAGGACAACCTTAGGGCTTCTGCTGGAAGAAGCTCTCTGTGCTTCTTCCAGAGACTTCTGTCTCCCAGCTGGAGCAGTTCTTCTTCAGCTCAAGAATGAGGCTTCAGTACCTGCCACTGGTTTCTGTGGCATGTTTGTGGAACTGTAACTGCAGTAGATTTTGCTGCCTTTTTTAAGGAAATGGGAAGAAAAAGAGGCTGGAAGGAAAGGAGAAGACTGAATTTTGAGTTTGACCTTTGTGAAGAGAGCTGTTGTTGAACATATGTGTGTTCCTTAAAGCCCCCACTCTTGACTTTCTTCCCTTTGGCAGACCAGTGGAAGAGAATGTCCAAAGTCTTGAGAAGTGCTGGCCATGACCTTGTGCCTGTCAAAGAAAACCTGATTGATACAATCTGGACAGATTGCCCTCAACGCCCCTGCAAGCCTCTCATCACACTTGACCTGAGTTATACAGGTGAGGAGCTGAACTCCCAATAGACATAGGTTGTTCCTATTGCCCTATATCCCCCTTTTGCTCTTCTCTTACAGAGGAGAGTTAAACAGTACCACAGCACAATGTGGTCACTGTGAATAGGTGAAGAAGGTGATCAAACCTTAGCTAATGACCCCTCTGTCCTCAAAACTTCAAATAACCATTTTCTAGAAGTTGGATGACTTCAGAACAAATCCATGGGCATCTAGAAGGCAGCTCATTGGAGATAGTTCATATCACTTATTAGAAAGGAGTGAGGAGCACAAGTATGATATGTTGGTCTGTGTTTACATCATCATCCCCAACAAAGTTAGAGACTGTAGCTTTTCCTGTTGTGTTTTGCAGGGGTCAGCTGGAGAGACAAAATTGTAGCCCTCCGTTCAAAAATGGCTGAGAGGAAAGTGATGTGGTTTGTGGTAACAGCCTTGGATGAAGTAGCATGTAAGTCTTTGCATCTCTTTTCTCAGTTCTTTCTACAAAATAAATGTTCTTCCTGCCTTGGAAAGGAAGAATCATGCCAGGGTGAGAGGCCCTTGTGAAAGCATGTTCGTTAGACATGAATTAACTTCCTAGCAAGTGCAGCGGTGGTAACAAGTCAAAAACAGCAAGCCTGTATTTCTGCACAATGCCTCATTACACCAGTGCAGCTCCTGAGTACAGTTTTGGCCCAGGAAATGCAGCAAATCACCACCTTTGAAAAACAGCCCAGGCAAAGGGAGAAGGTCACAAAGCCTGAGGCAGTGTGATGGAAAGAAAAAGACCTGTGAGATTTTCTGGCTGTTAAATATCCTGATGCTGCCTCACCCATTGGAAAAATGGAGACTGTTTTCTGCTGTGGAGTCTGGGCTATAAACAAAGCAGTGCAACATGTGGCTTTGTATACATAAAGCAAGGGTGGGGTACACCACGTTCACAGTAATCTTCCTAATTGTCACAACTTCTTAAGTCAGTCTCTACTTCTCCAGTGTTCAGCCACTGCTTTGGTTAAAAGAAGTATGTCAGGGCTCAACTTGTTTTTCCAGATCATTTCAACCCAGGGTCTCACTAGAGTCCCCTCTGTGTTGGGGCCCCAGGATGGCTGGGTCTCTACACCCTGGCTCCCAGCCCAGTGTGTAGGAAGGAAGAATGGCCAGAAACAGCAGTGATTTCCCCAGAACTGCTGTTCCTAGGACTGTGTGTCCTTTTTGCAGAAATCATCAGTGCACACACTGCTGTAGGGGGAATGTAACACTGGCAGGATGTGAGTGCTGCTCAGCCTGGGCCCCGTGTCTGATCTGGAAAGGTAGAAATGGGGGTGCTGTTTTCCTCACTCCAGCACTGCCAGCACAATGTCCCTGGCACTGGGTGAAGCCAACCTGATGAGGTCCCTGGGCTGTTCTGGATCTGGGACACTGAGCAAAGAGCTTTTTTTGTGAAAGAACTACTTCTGAGAGTAGTGAATATGACTCCTCCCTGGGGAGGCCTGCATGAGCAGAGATTGTATGTCTTACCTTTTCAGGCGCATCTCCAATTAAATTAATGATAAATTGGTGCCCTGAGGTGGTTTCAGATTAAATGTCTCCAGCAAAGTGAAGCTTGGTTATGAATCAAGTGTGTTAAGATGAACCAGAGAAGGCCACGAGAGCAGCTCATTTTCGGGTGCCTGGTTGATTTCTTATCCTACAGGGGGAAGGGGAGAAGTTGTTTTAATTTTATCTAATTCAGTTCACTGTGTTAAACTCCAGACAAGTTTCTGGGGACAGAAAAAGAGCCACAAAGGAGATTGTTGCCTTCTTACTGCATTGGGAGTTGGCTGAGCGAGGAAGTTTGTACCCATGCAGTAAAAAGTTCTTTGTGTCTCTTTCCTGCATTCAAGTGACCTGCTGCTTCCCTGGAGAGAATTAAGCTCTATTTTTACTTTCATGGCAGAATTTGCACAGTTCGATGAATACAGTGCTGGGTTGTAATTTAGGACATGTTGGTTCTTTTCCCAGCTGTCCTGCTGGCTGGCCTTATTGGCTTGAGTAACTTATTTCAGCTAATTGGATACCCTGGAGTTTTTATTTGACCCTAAAATCAGGATTTTAGAGATGCTGGATATCCACTTCTCTTGACTTTGCCCGGAGTTGTGTGGGACAAAATCTTTGTGAAAAATAGCTAAGATTGTACAGTCTGAATCTGAGATATTGGAGGGGCCCAAATGAGAGGCCTTTTTGGGGTATTGTAGTCTTGCCTATTGTGTTTTCCTCTTACCTCAAATGTCAAAAGGATTGGAATGAAATGATAGTTTGTAACCTTGAAGTTTTCTGGCTGTTACAAAGTGAGCTTTTATTGCATTGCACGGACCAGAAAGGGCAGACCCTACCTTTGGTACTCGTGTCCTTGTCTTTCCTTGCCTGTACCTGCTTTTTTCCAAGCCAGGCCTCCTTTAGAAGTTAAACACCAGTTTAAACACCCGGGAGTGTTCATGCTGTGGTTCTGGTGCCATCTCCTGGCACAAATTTGGGATTGCCAGGAATGAAGCAGGCTGTGGGACAGCTGGGTGGGAGCTGGACTCACAGCCTGCACCCACGATGTCTCATTGCTTGCCTGTGTTTTTGTGAGATTATTTTTTGCTTTCTCTGATGTTGCAGAAGATGAACCAGGACTGTGATTCTTGGTGTTCTTATTTTTCAGGGCTTTTCAACCTCCGAGGCTCTGATGTCGAGTACAATCCTGTGTTTTTTGCATACGCCGTCATAGGAATGAACACAATCAGGTGCTTGTATTCCCTTCCCCAAGATGCATTTTTTTGGGGGAGAGCTGTTCTAGCAAAGTATTTGTCTTTTCAAAACCACCTATGCTTGGTGCTTTAGTGTCCTTTCTGAACTCTTTTGTCTCCAACACTCATTACCCTCCTCCCCTGATCAGAGCTAGAGAGGCAGCCAAGAGCTCTGCTGCACTCCTCAGAACCCTGGCTGGCTTGCTGGGTGACCTTGGGCATGATGGCAGAGTCCTCTGTCTGTCACCCTGAGATAATGTGCAGGGCCTTTGGAGCTCTGGGTGAAATGTGGCTGGCCTGGACATTACAAACTTTAGGGAAAAGTCTAATTGCTGAGTCACTTCAAAACTGCAGGGACAGTGCAGGAAAGTTTCAGGGCTTATAACAGAAGGCTTCTTTCCTGTGACTGCCCCATATATTGAGCCTCAGCAAGCACAGTTCCTTTGGAGGCATCTGTAAGCTGCTACCTAGATCCATCTAAGGTAAAACCTAGCTGGGTGGGTGAGTACAGGCTGTATGAAGATTGAGCTGAACTTTTCAACTTGGTGAAAGTGAGAGCGATGTGATACTTAGAACTACAGTAGCTTTTCTCTTTCCAGATTGTGCCTTTAAAAGTTAGAGAGAGGCTGTTACTTGCCTCTGTTACTTTCCTGTTTCAAGCACAGTGATGGGATGTAGCCATTTTGACTATGTCATACAAATAGAAATGCTATCAGCTCCTTCCTCTCATTGGGGTGGCACATCTTAATTTCAAGCTGGGATTTAAACTGTGTTAAAGCTGGTGGTTAAAATGACATAGGACAAAGTAGAGTGCATAATTCATTATTTCCTTTCTCCCTGAAATGTTGCCAGAATGGTTTTTCCTTCCCTCCTTTACTCCAGCCACTGTTAGATGTTGTCTCACCTATTTGATCTCTCCAATTTGTTTCTCAGGCTCTTCATTGATGGTGATAGGATGATGGACCCAGCTGTGAGAGAGCACTTACAGCTTGACTCCACCCTGGAACCCGAGTTCAAAATCCAGGTGCTGCCCTATGGATCTATCCTGTCGGAGCTGCAGGCTGTTGGTGCAGGCCTCTCACCCAAGGAGAAAGTGTGGCTCAGTGACAAAGCCAGCTATGCTCTGACTGAGGCCATTCCCAAGGTCAGTGGCCCTAGCAGGGGAAAATGCTTTTCTCTTCTCTGCTCATTGTGGTTAGCAAGGGTGTTAATGAGGGCAGCTGGCCTCAGTTTCCCCTCTGCAAAGCCCAATGCAGGCTGGAGCTTGTGCAGAAGGGACTCAACCATGCTGAGGTATTGAGGGGTTGTTAATCCTGGGGTTGCTCCTGCTGGAGCTGCCCTTCCAACTCGCTAAGCCGATTTATCCAAAGAATTGTCAGCTTAAGATAAAACAAGTTCAGTGAGAGAGGGAAGGGAAGAGGCAGCAGGGTGAACTCAGGTCATTCTGCCCATGGGTGGAGCATCAGCCTCATGTGGATGAGCAGCAAGACCTGGGAACTTGCAGAAACTGAAGCAGGAAAGTTAAGCAGGACTTGTGGGAAAGTGCATTTGGCTTGATTTAAGTGTCTGAGGGTGGTTGCCCTTATTTAGTTCAGTGGCTTGAGGATATCAGGCAATATGTGATGTCCTTTACTGAAGGCAGGAGGGAGAAGGTGACAGTTGTTGTAGCAGGGAATCTTGTGAGGACACAGATAACCTGCAGGCACTGGTTGTCCATGCACTTAGTGCATCTGCTGAGGGACAGTTGTAGCATCAGAATAATTTCTGCACAGCCACAGATGCTATATCTTGCTATCCTTTTGAACTTGCTGTCTGGGACTTCCTCTGTCCAACTAATATTCTAATAACCATGAAAGATACCTGGGGAAGGAAAGACACAGCAACTGTGGACAAATGAGCTGGTTTCCATGCATTCTTGTGTACATCTCTTTGTTTGCTAGAGATCACATTCTCTGGAATACCATCCAGTTTACAGTGATGTCTAGTAACTAACAGATACTGTGAGTAAATACACAGGTTTTTGTCCCTGTCCAAGGTTAAATATTCAGACACCATCAGTCTATTTCTAGGCCTCCTAATACAGAATACTGACAGCATAGTGTCTATGGAGCATTCAGAATAAATTGTTGTTCTTTTGACTTCAGAGTAGAAAGCTCCTTGCTGTAGTTGCAGTCAGTGGTCTATCCCCAGTTTGGGTAAGCTGCTATAGTTGATTTTTGTAGAGTATCCATATGGAGAAGTACAGAAGGTCTGACCTAGAGAAAGGAATATAGTGAGTTGGAGTGACATTATTCTGTGAGCACTGGAAGTTTTGGCTGGTTCTGAGTCATTACAGTGCTGCATGCCCTGTGTGCAATGGGGAGAGTCCCTGCCTCAAGGAGCTCTGTGCAATAGAAAGCAGGCAAGGAGGACTGAAATGTCTTGATTAAAAGCCACTTAGAGAGTCACTGAAAGAGCCAGAGTTTTTCTAGTTCCTCCCTGGCTCTCCACCACTTCAAAGCACTCTAGGCCAGTTGCTCAGCTGGTGTGGAGAACACCAGTACTGGAAGTCCATCTACTGTCTGTCTCCATCAGAGCCAAATATTGACACTGGCAAAAATCCATTCCATTATTAAACACAGATCTGCAAACCCTTTACAGATTTGTTTATAGCTGCCTGTAAATATACTTTTCACAGAAGATTAATAGTACTTACCAGTATCTATAAAGGGCAAGCCAAACTAAGAATCTGACTATTTATTCTGACTGATAAAAGGACTTTTCTGACTTTCTTGTGACTTCTTCTGTAATTTAGTTTCTGCATTATGTAGTGTAGTTGTTTTGCTGTTTTTAAGAATTTGGAAATTGTAAGCCTGTAGGATTTATGTGAATTCAGTCTTTGCAGAGGATCTACTGGGCCTTTCCTTGAATTTGAGTGATATATTTGTATGCTGATGCATTTAAAGTAGGAAACAGCATGTTGCTTGGGCTGTGCTTCTGTAGGTGTCATCCCATCTCCTGATATATAATGGGTAGGGCAGAGAACTGGGCAAAAGACTTGGTTCTTTTTCTGATGCCAAGTGTGATGAGATTTGGGCAAGTCACCTCAGCTGGTGAATTTCTGAAGATGTGCTGAAACCAGCCAAGCATTCCTGCTAATCTAAGGACAGCTGGTGTTTGGGGAAGTGTGCAGTAGTAAGGGATCAGTTACTAGTTGTTAATGCAGGGTCACCCCATCCAAGCACAGGAGAGCTTTGTCTCAAACCACTGATGTAAGCTCCTTTCAGAACTGGCAGCGTGTAAAGCTGAGCTTTGCAAGGGCCTTTCATGTTTCCTCAGTTCTTGATGTGTTTGTCAGAGCTGCTGATCATTAGCAGTGGTGGTGCTCAGTGTTTGGTACCTGGGCTGGGTACCTTTGCTCCCTGCTACTTGAGGGTGTCTGTCAGGTAACAAATCAAGGTGTCTTTTAGGTCATTTCCACAGCCTACCATAGCATCAGGGATTAGTGTTTCTCATTGGCCTCTGGGCCTTCAGTGTCCATCAGCAACAGGAATCTATGGCACATTGATATAGATATATGGTATTTAGGATATGCAGGTCTTCACCCTGCTTGACAAGCTGTTGTTTAGTTCTTTGGATTTCCCTATGGCTGTTCTTCTTTCAGTCAGGGTTTCTCCTCTCTGTTCCCCAGTGCACTTAGCTGACTGTTGGCAACCAGCATCTCACAGTGCTGAAGGTTGAGAGAGGCTGCCAAAGTACAAATTGTGGCCAGGCTGAGTTATTAAATCTGTAGGATTATGTAGTCTGACTAATCCACAAGTAATCCCTGTCCTTCTGCTGCAGGCTTACCGATACCTCACCCCATATACCCCCATCTGCATTGCAAAAGCTGTGAAGAATGCAGCAGAAACAGAAGGCATGAGAAGAGCACATGTAAGTGAAGCCTTGAGTGTCTCCTTGCACATGGCAACAGGTTTGCTTTACTTTTAGGGAAAGAAGTAACATTTTCCTTTCAGTTTTAATGTTTTGGATAAAAAGCAAATAAGAATTTGGATGGCAGGATAAAAAAGGTCTTCTGTCAGACATCTACTGCTGTTGAAGCAGGTTTTTTGCTTGTTTTGCATTCCCTTGAAGAACAACATTTGCAATAGTGTGAGGAAACAGCTTTGCTCTGTGGGAAGACTGTGCAGACTTGAGAAATGTTTTTTGCAGTGTGGGCCCTTAAAGGGATGTTGTTTCCCCTTTGCTAGTTCTGTTGTCTTTGTCAGTGGAGTCTTTAAATTGTTATCACTTGAATAAACACAGCCTAAATAACACACAGAAATTCTTCGACACATGGTGCAAAGCTCAGGCCAAGATGTTCAGAAGCAGCCAGTGTCCTCAAAGCACTCTCTTAGTCTTGCCATCATGACACTGGAAATGAGGCTGATTTTCCAGGAAGCTTCATATTTTCAAGCAAGGAATCTGCCTGTGAGACAGTTCATGGTGGGGCTGAACTTTTCTCTTGTTTATCTCCTGTTAGTTTTCAAGCAGCAGTTTTCACAATAAGAGAAATGTGCCAGTTGAAGCAGGGCTGACAGTTTTGGGCTTGTCCCATATTTTCTGCAGCTTTTTGGGAACCAGTACTTTCTATTTTAATGCTTTTCTCTCTCTATTAGTTAAAGGGAAGTAAAAATAGTTGTACTGAGAAGAGACACTTTGTCACCTGCCACCTGAGGACAAAATTGTGCCTTGTTCATGTACACATCTCCTGCTTCTTGCCCCAACATGCTGCAAGCATGCAGAAAAAAAAAAGGAACAAAAATGGGGATCATAAGGCAAGAGAGCCAGAAGCTGTGTGACAGACTGTGTGGTGGCTGTGTGCCCAAAGGACACGTTCCCCTGTCACATCACCAGATGTGTCGTGTGGTTGCCTTCTGCCATCTGAGATGCTAGATCTTGGCTGCTAAAGGAAAATAGTCTTGAAAGTGATGTATGGGGTAAAGCCAGACTTCACACAGTAAGATATGTCCCAGCAGTAATTATTAACATTCTTTTAGCTCTCCAGGTAAATTTCCAGTGTTTATATTAATTACATGGTGAAAAACCTGAAAATACCTCTTGGATTATCTCTTAGTTTGTGTTTCTGAAACTTACAGGTTGAATACTTTTGCATCAAAACCTGTTTATACTGAGGCTTGATAAATCTTCTCCTTCTCAATTGCCTTTTCTTGTGCCTATTCTAACACAGATTAAAGATGCTGTTGCCCTGTGTGAGCTCTTTAACTGGCTGGAAAAAGAGGTATTGTATAACTTTTTTTAACTTGAAGGTTCTATTGCTGTGTAAAATTATTCATTGGCATAAACTTTGTTGTTAGTCTTTATAATGCCTTTACTAAAACTGGGGAAACAGTTGGGCGTTTATCTGGTGGTTTGGGTTTTTTTGTGAAGATTTCAAACATGCTTTTGTCCAAGGCTGAATTTTTTTTTTGAAAACATTCTCCCATTCATTTTATACAGACAAGTGAGAAATTACCTGAACAGCTTTAGTGTAGTGTTAATGCTGTCTTGTGCTGATTTGGTAGTGTAAATCATGAAATAATACTCAGCTTCATACAATACTTTGGAGTTATTCTCATGATAATCAGTGTTGTCTGCCAGTATGAACAAATTTGGCATTTATGAATGGGAGATGCAGTGAAAATGGGATAAAAACAAATTATTTGTGTATTTGCTGGGTTTGAAGTACTCAGTGGATGTGCAGAGTGCCAGGTGTTACACAGCAACTTACTACGCCGTGCCACTGCATGTCTGACTCTATTGACTTTATTTATGGAGAAGGCTTGATGACTTCCAGAAGGTGCCTTTTTACATGTCTGAGTACCTCAAGAAGTCAGCCTCAGGGGTTATGAAACCTAGCTCTTGCCTTGCTTCACTTGTTTTCCAGTCCAGGGGAAGCTGGGTCACCGGTTTGAATTTATCAAATGCCTAAAGTAAAATTTAACACACTTTGTTTTTTCTGCAACTGTTTCCATTCCTGATTTAAAAGCATAAAATTTCTAACAGCATGGGCTGTTAAAGAGAACTATTTAAGCTTAGTGTCACTTGACTGTGAAGAGATTCTGCCCTGTGAGATGTTGCCTGTGCACATCTCAGTGAAGTTAGTACTGCAGTCCTGCTGTGACCATCTCCACTTCCTTCTTCTCAAATGCCCTGCACAATGTTGCTGGGTTTGTGTTTGTCATTACTGAGGAATGAGGACAGAAAACCTGGAAAGAAGCCACTTCCAGGGTTTCATAAGGCACAGACAAGACCCAGTGTTTAAGCATTTAGGGTTTTCTTTGCTTGTTTGCACTAATCCAGCCCATGTTCTTGTCCACCAGGTCCCTAAGGGAACAGTAACAGAAATAGTTGCTGCAGACAAAGCAGAGGAATTCCGCAGGTAAAAAGTAAATCTATTCTGAGGAGGTTTTCTGGGTGGCATTTTTTATCCATTGTTTTTATTTTATTCTTTAGAAATGCATCTCACTTGCAGATATATTTTAAATATATATATTTATATATAAATATATAAATTAATATTTTTCAAATGGATTTATTTGAAAACTTGAAAGAGTTGGGAAGAATTGGGTCTCTTGGGAAATACAAGTCCCAGCCCACTGGATCCTGTCCACTTTCCTTTTGAGATAGCAATGAGGAGTACTGCAGGTTAGGACACTTAAATACAAGGCAGTTGTTTCCTTACCACAGAGAAATGTATATTTCAAAGCCAGATTTCTTCCTCTTCTGATAGAGAAGGAGCACCATTTATTTTGAGAGTTACTCCCATGAGTACATCAGCAGGACCTCTAAAATGCCTTTGAGTAAATAAGTAACAAAGTAGAAATTGTTCAGCACATATATTCTTGGGTGATTTGGGTTGTGAATTTTCTTCTTTTAAGGAAAGAGTAGATCTGGAAAAACAGCTGGCTGGGAGAAGAGGGCTTCAAATTGTACATTTCTTCTACCCAAATTTGCTTGTCTAGGTGGCTTTCAAGGCCAAGGGGAAGGCTGAGGTGATGTGAAATTGAGGATGGGGCCCTCCAGGTGCCCTGGGTGCTTGGTGTGCTCCTCTCACTTGTGTTGTAGTGATCACAATCTTTTCTTTCAGTCAGCAGAAAGACTTTGTTGAATTGAGTTTTGCTACCATATCAAGCACAGGTCCAAATGGAGCCATCATTCACTACAAGTAAGAGAAACACAGCTTCTCCTTTCAACCTTCAGCAAACATAGTTGGAACGAGCTGTCTCAGTTCCCCATGGAGTCACAACAGAGTACTCCAGGGAGATGTTGCTTGCTATCTTTCTTTACTCCTTACTAAGTAAAGATCTTTCTCTGCTGGCAGCATGCATGTATTATGATGCTGATTTGCTCAGGGCCATAGGAAAAGGCTATTTTGGGGCTGGAAGTCTGGGAAGGATGAGTATGAAGTGCCACAACTGTTCTGAAATACATCCAGAAGCAGATGTTGAGGGCTATGCTGGAAGCAACAAAGCTCTGTACTGTAGTGCCATTTGCTGTATACAAATCCTCTCCTCAGTATGATCCCTGGCTCAGCATGTGTGGGATTTCCATCACTGCCACAAGAAATCAGAGCCAGCACATCCAAGCTTGTAGTTAATATGGTTTCTGGACTGCAGATGTGGGCTGGAGACCTTAAAACTGTGGAACAAAACCCTTTGTGTTTAACTGCACAGGCCAGTTCCTGAGACCAACAGAACGCTGTCGGTGAACGAGATCTACCTCCTGGACTCAGGAGCACAGTACAAGTGAGTGGATGAATGGTGCTGAGCTGCCAGGTGTTCTTTCCCCATGACCTCTGTAGGGTCAGCTCACATTTGCCTTGGCAAGCAAGGCAATGTGGAGGTTTGAGTAGACAGATCAGGGCTGCTGACAGGCCTTGCTGGGGTCAGGGACAAGATGTCAAAGTACAGTTCCCATCTGAGTCCCATCCATCCCCAGTGATGGGAGCTGTGCTTTAGCTGGTGGTTTTGGTATTAAGTTGCAGGAGCAGGGAGCAGACCTGACTGCCCTGGCTTAGCCTTGGGCTGCCTACTCAATAGCCTGCACAGCTGGGTGAGGCACCTACCCTGCCAGGATCTGCCCTGTGGGCAGATTTGACTGATGTTGAGCTCAGGACAAGGTGGGGTGAAGAAGCAGGACAGCACTGTCCTGTGGTGCTCTCTGCCTTTTCAGAGAGACTCAGAGTCAGGATTCCTCTTCCCAGTAGCCTCTTGGGTATGTTTTTGGGAGGGAATCATGTCTGAAAACTCACTCAATGCTGTTTTGACAGTGCCATTCAGTGGCCTCAGTTCCTTTACTGTGGAACTCTTGACTCCATGGAAAATGAAAGAAGTGATGTTTTTAACCAGTGTAAATAGATGAGAAGTGGCTTGTTCAGGAAGATGCAGGACAAGCCTGGCTGCTCCTCTGAGATGGGCTTTGTCTTTAGAGCTATGCCTTTTTGTTATGTCAGTCAGGAAGAGCTTTGAAAAAGAACCATACAGACATCCTTTGATAAGATTTTTACAAGGAGATCTTTTTTCCTCCCCTCTGATGGCCTAATTAACGATTTCCTTAGTGCCACTATGAAAAGCAGCCCTTTGGATACAATGTAAGCTGGACATCAATGGCACTTACCACAGCATTGTGACAGGGATGCTTTGCTTGTCCCTGCTGAGAAGTTAAACCGTGAGCTCTTTGTGCCCAGAGCCTGTGTGTGCTGGGGAAGAGCACAGGGACAGGAGCAAGTTTCAAAGGGAACTCGTTATTTCAAGAGCCACTGTGTTTTTGACAGCAGGCTGAAAATGCTATTTGCAGAAGGAACTTAGAGCCAGTTTCTGATGTATTAGATTAACCTCTGTCCAAATGCAGGGTGATTTGCAGAAATCTTAGCACAAGACATTCTGAAGATGAAAGGGATACTATCCCCCCTTACACTTCCCTTTTCTGAGCTGGTAGCTGTCATTTTTGCACAAATGTGTGTTTTAAAGCTTTTAGTGAATCACCTTCCATACAAATAGGCTGAATTTGGCCTGTTCTCAATGGACAGGTACCTGTTGCTAAACCTCAAATTAGCATCGTTTTTATGAGCAGTTTAGATTCTAATTTGGGAAGAGCTTTGGGGTGCTTGTGATTGAAAGATAGCAGTGTGAATTGTAAATCATTATTGCTACATCTGGGGCATTGTGTTCAGGAATTTTTGAGATTAGGAGCGGTTACATCATCAGCCTTGTGTAGCACAGAGCAGATGAGTTTATCCATTTATGAGCTTGGTTGGTTTGCTGCAGTGTGACTGGGTTTCCTGTGCATTCTCATTTTGATCTTTCTTTTCCCCCCATCCCTTTGGTTCCTGCATCTTTGCTTCTGAAGAGATGGTACAACAGATGTGACCAGGACAATGCATTTTGGCACACCATCAGCCTATGAAAAGGTAAGTTGGGATCACAGTGTGGTTTGTGATCAGACCCTTCTTATTAGAGATGCTTAAATTAGTAATGTGCTCTATTGCTATGCAGTCAAAGTTCTCTATGGAGTTACCATTTATTTACCAGTATGTGGCAGCATTTGGATAAGGACTGAGAAGGAGACTGTCATACTTCAGACTTCCAAAACATAAACTGTTCTAGAGAACTGACACCTTTCTATCTTAAAATGCACAGCTCTCATCCTCAAAATAACATGTTTCCTCTAAGAAATAAGAAAATCAGCAGACTGAGGATAAACATTACTGGTTTGTCCAGTAAGGGAGCCAGGGGGGTCTAATTTAGTGCAAAGCTCAGTGTGTGATGCAAGGCTCTAGTCAGATTGTGCCTAGTGTATGATATAAAAAATCAGTCTCAGACTTACCTGAAAAGGTCTGTGTTGGAAATTTAGCAATGTAGTTTTATTTATTTTAAATTGCTTTTAAAACTTTTTATTAGTCTTAACTAAAACTAATTTCATTATTAAAGTTCACTTAGTGACAAAAATAAGCTGTAAGGTGTGCCCAGGAAGTAAAAATACAGCCACAAAGAGAATCAGTCATGTAGATCAGGGGAATGCTGCTGCTAAACCTGCACTCTGAGTTTGTGATAGTCTCTCTGTAGTTACTGGAGAGGGATCTTCAGAGTGATCTAAACTCCTTCTGCTCATGGTTTGCTTTGGCATTACCAGCCACACAACAGCATGAGCAAGTTTTTCCATATCCATTGCAGTTGGCTACAAGATGCATCCTCTCTTTTCCTTCTTGGGGAATACAGAGCTTTTCCTTTCCCTCTTTACTTATGGCACACATTTCTTTGACAGGAATGCTTCACATATGTCCTGAAGGGACATATAGCTGTCAGTGCTGCCATCTTCCCAAATGGAACCAAAGGTGGGTTGGTGAGTTGGAGTGTTTTGACCTCTGAAGAACCATTAAGTGGTCTGATAACAATGTTATGGTTGACAGATAGGCAGACCAGGCAGATGTTGTTGTACTGTCTTTTTCAATCACAAGACTTTGGATTCTGGATTACTGATGCCTTCTGTCTCAGCATCAACCAGCGCTGAAAATTCTGAGGCAGGCAGTCTGAAGGATTTTGTAAGCGCTCTGTTTCTAGGGTGATAGTGACTTTCATCACTCAGTGGTGCTCTAACACATGTGCTTGGAGGTTGTCTTTATTCTTTACTAATGGCCCTATCAAAGTAAGAGGTCACTCTCCAGCTTCACAAGGACTGGCTAATTCTCTTCCAATTACTGTGGAATCTCTTGTATCAGTGGGAAAATATATGGGAATATGACACACAAAGGAGTTGTTATTTTGTGCAGGAGAAGTAGTGACATGTCATCCACTCTGGATGATATTTTCTCCCTGGTCACACCTTATACAAAACCAGCTCTTTTTAGAGATTTCTTCAAATTTGCATTCTTGGGTAGGTAAGGTAAAAGCAACAGCACAGTGCTATGAAAAACCCAAACTGAAACTGAAGGGTGTCTGAATTTGGATGCATGGGCTTGGTGCCACATGCAGGCAACAGAAATTCTGTGCCCCCTGGTTGAAACTGTGTGAAATGAGTGGCCTTCCAGGCAAAAAAGCCTGGATTAGTCTGCCAAACACAATTGGCAGGTCTCCTATTTTCAGTTCAATAAGTGCAGCTCCTTTTAAGACGGGTACTGAATTCTCTGTGGGACTTTTAACCATTAGATTATTTCCTGAAAATGTCAGTAGAACAAGCAGCAGTGCAATGTTACTGTTGCAACCATCTCTTGAAGACCTGTGTAATGGAAGAGAGAAGAGCTCTTCACCTGAGAAAGGGATTGAATGTCAGAATTGACAAATCTGCCCTGTAACTTCTAGCCATCCAATGACTTGCTTTCTTTGTGGGTGATGAGGCTTTTTGAGGGGGTGGTGGTAGATTTCTTTTTTTTTGTGGCTTTTTTTTTGCATGTTTTCCAGGTTGAACCTTCAGCATGGTTCTCAGTGTCTCTGAGGGAGCCTGACTTGATTGAATTTTCTCCCTGTCTGTCTGCAGGTCACCTTCTAGACTCCTTTGCCCGCTCTGCCTTGTGGGACTGTGGCCTGGATTACCTGCACGGGACAGGACATGGAGTTGGCTCTTTCCTAAACGTGCACGAGGGTCCTTGTGGCATTAGCTACAAAACCTTTGCAGATGAGCCCTTAGAGGCTGGCATGATTGTCTCTGATGGTATTTAGCACTGGTGATTCTCTCTGGTCACTGGGGAGGGACCAAGCTCTTCAAGATGCAGAGGGAATAAATGTGACTGATGGAAAGGCTGGATCAAAAGCTCTGGGCCTGCCTCCTCAGCTTGCTGGTTTAGTTGTCATTTAAGCTCTCTAGGTAAAGACCCTCACATCAGCTTTTCACCTTCCATGAAGCACCTTTGCAGTGGGGTGCTGCAGGACTGCTCCCTGCAGCACAGCCTCAGAAGAGCTGTGCTGACCAGCTGGCTCTGGCATACTCTGGAAGAACTGGCTGCAGTACAAGGTGGACACCAAGCTTTCAGGAGCTAATCCTGTCTTTGCTATGGGCTATTTGAGGCAGCTGTTAAATCTTTGCATGCCTTATTCTTCCAGTAGTAAATTAACAGCCTGCTGGGGTTTGCTGAGAGACTTACATTCCTTCAGGGCTGCAAAGTCCTCTCAGGAAGTCAGGGAAACAGTCTCTAAAAGAGTGTTTTGAGGAAGGGGTTCCCTGCTCATGAAGACATTAATATTTTCAGAGTTTCTGGTAGTTGAACACAAGTATTCTGTGCTCTCTTGAATTCCAAGGAGATTCTGAAGCTTGAGGGCTGTCTGTCTTGTTTCTTCTCTCTTTGAGAACTTCTGCTGTCACCTTGCTCGGGGCTTCTGTGCAGATTTAGTAGCGTCAGAAATTTGCCTCTGTGGTTGCCTGATGTCAGGATTGCTTAGTGACTTCAGTGGACTAGAGACATAGAGGGGAAGCTTGGCCATAGGGAATAAGTACTTGCAGAGTGCAGCAATGTGGCTTAGTTAATTACTGTCTGTTTCTGCAGAGCCTGGCTATTATGAAGATGGGTCCTTTGGGATCCGAATAGAAAACGTTGTCCTTGTCATCCCTGCTGAAACCAAGGTGAATGACCTGCTCACAGTGCACCTTTCTCCATGACTTGCTGCTTATAAAAGTACTGGAACTTGATGTGGGGCTATGCTGCAGACAGTTAAGTCCTACTCAAGATTCCTGGTCTCCAAAACCCCTTATTGATGAACACTGGTTCTAAGTCTCCCCTGATAGTGGGAGCACAAAAGGCAGTTTTGCTTCTGCAGAGTTTCTATGGGTTGAAATGTGTGTGTGAGAGTTGTTTTAAATTGTTTTCTGTCTGTGTGTTGAAGCAACTTTATTCATTGGAGTTACTGCTGTAGAACTGGTTGATCTCATGTTGGGATTTTCCTCTGTGGTAGGGAGCTGTCAGTGCAGTAGAAACAAAACTACAGGCAGATTTTGACATTGTAGTTGCCAGTCTGGCTGGGTTATGCTTTAGAAATACCAGACTGAAAATGATCATGTAGTCATCAAGCTGAAGTTCTGTACAGTTTTCACCTTTAGAAAGGAACCATTAAAAGAAGTAACTAAGGTTTATATAAAGATTCTTTGCTTGAGCTTTAAGAAAAATGCTGTAAGTTGCTACCCTCTCATCTGAATGTTACCTTGGTTATTCTGTAGTGATGACATAACCAAGGAGTAAGTGTGATCAGGGTGGAGCTGTTTCTAAAATTGTACAATCTCTGTCTTTCTGCTGCAGTACAATTTCAAAAACAGAGGCAGCCTGACCTTTGAACCCTTAACCCTGGTTCCAATCCAGACAAAAATGATTGATGTTAATTTGCTGACAGAAAAGGAGGTAAGTAAAACAGGTTTGCATTGCCTTCTTTGCACTAGAACCAGCTTATTTTGTTTTGTTTGCTAGAACCACTGGCCACAACAGCCATTGTTCCATTTCATAGATCCAGAGAGCAATTCTGAGCACTCTGACTTATTTTTAAGCTTGACCCACTTTGAAGTGAGGGGGTGAACTAAACCAGCTTTTCAGACATCCTTCCAATCTATTTTATATGATGAAGACAGTGAGGATCCCACCAATTAATGTTGTTTTGGTAGTTCCCTTAATATGATACTTGCTGCTATCATCTCTTTTCCTACTCCTGCCTTGATTTGCTTCTGGCAATTGTCTGTCTTACCATGCTGTCTCCCCAAGGACAACAGTGATGACTGTCCTGTCTCATTGTCTGCATCTGCTTGTCACCAGTCCCATTCAGGCACACCCCTTTGCTCAGTACACATGAACTCTGAGCAGCCTTCTCTGATGCCTGCTTAGCATCATTTGTTTCCTGAACAGCTTCATACTCTAAGTCTCCCACTTAAGTCTCCCATTACCTTCTCCATGTTTAAGTCTCCCACTACCTTCTCTATGGCATATTTCATCCTGTTTTTCTACTATACTCCTTATTTTACCTCAGCACATCGTCCTTTTTGCATTTCCATTTGCTGAATAGGGCTGTGAAGGGTACCAAGATCTGCCCTAGACCTGTTCAGATCAATAGAGCAGCTTGTGCCTCAGGAGTGCATTGTCCAGTCACAATTTTGCAAAGCCATTTATTAAGCTGTGCCAAGGTAGCTATTCAGACTTGCTGGAGGCAGTGATTTGCAGAGACTTTACTTGTCAGCTGAATTGACCCTTGGCTCCTCTGAAAGCCCAGGACGAATTCCTTCAGTTCCTACCCTCAAATGTACAAGTCACTTCCACATAATAGAGATGTGTCTCTTCAGGACAGGATCCCAGCCCAGCCTAACAGCTCAGACCCAAAGAGCACAAGGGCCTACAAATGTTTTTGGCTGTACATAACTTGTAAGGTCACGAACTCTCCTCTGTGCTCATGCTGAATGTCCTGCCCCTCCGTTTCTGCAGCGGAACTGGGTGAACGAGTACCACCAGAAGTGCAGGGAAGTGGTGGGAGCAGAGCTGGAGAGGCAAGGCCGGCACGAGGCTCTGCGCTGGCTCCTCCGGGAGACGGAGCCTCTGGCCCCGGTGCAGTAGCACCAGCACTGGCGTGCGGAGCACCAGGACAGCTCCGTGTTCCCATCACCTGCGTCTTCCTGGAGCCTGGCACCGCTGGGAGGACGTTCTTCAATGAGCATTTGGAAATCAGGAAGGGATTTTGTGAAGTGTTTCTTGCCCCACTGCACGTGCGGGTAACGCGGGGCTGAGGAGGGTAACTGTCTGAATAAGTGTTTTGGGGGGAGGGGTTAAGCATAGAAAACAAACAATAAATAAGCACGTTGCCTTTGAAACAGAGGTCTTATTTCAATAATGGTTCTAAGAGGCAATACTGGAATATTTTATACTGTCTGGTTTTTCACTGTGAAAACTCAGTATTTTTGCATACTTGGGTTCCAGTTGCTAAGATGTTACCCACACAGCAGGACTGATTACTGAATAAAAGATTCCAATCCACTGTTTGCTCCATCTGTCTTCTCTTGCAGTCAGTGATGTATGTGTTGGGTTTGGCAGCTTGAAGAAGGACAGGAACCTCATCTTTCCACCCTTATGTGTGCATCTAACTCAGACAGGGAACAAATATGTTTAGGACTGCCTGGTTCCAGGCGCTGGGCAGAGGTTATGGAGAGAGCTGGCAGGAGCAGTTATTTCTGATTTCTTACAGGTCCTGGAAGGATATGGAGACGCTCGGCAGAGGTTTGTGTGTGCAGAGTGCCTGGGCCAGTACTTCTGTCTATTGTTATGTCTTACTGAGTGCTTGTATAGCCCGTGGCAGTGCAGGATGCGTGGGCAGTATCATGGAATTGCAGCTCTTCCTGGACACAAAGCAATTAGTAAGTTAAAATAAATAAACGTGCCCACAATGGACAGAGGACGAACTCCGCGGCGGGGGCAGCGACACCTGGTGGCCGAGCGAGGCAGTGCGGGCTGAGCGGTTCTTCAGGCACTGCCGCGCTCGCTGCAAGTGTTCGATCAAAACTGCAGTTTTGATCAGTATCAGATAATAAAGGAGCAATCGGGAACAGCAAAACGAATTCCTGATCTTTCAAAGGAATTTTCTGAGCAAATGGAAATGTTTGTGTACATAGTTTTCTTTCCCTCTTCCCCCCTGCCCCCAGCCGTTTTTCTCCAAGGAGGTGATAAAGCAGAGGTGCAACAAGTGCTTTAAAAGGTCAATATCACCTCCCAGCCACTGCAGACAGGTACATGTATTTAAATAATCAAGCGATTTCTCACCACCCGCTGGAAGCAGCAGCTTTCAGCTCAGCTGTGTCTGCGGAAGACCTGCTCACACCTCAACCTCTCCCAGGTGTCTCATCAGGATCTGCTGCCAGTTAGAACGGGAAGTGGCAGCACATCCTCATGAGACGCCTATTAAGCCTCACCTTAATACCCTCTCTGCCGAAGGAGCCTGTTACCCGTGGCTACAGGGTCAAAGGACAAGGGAGGGATCTCCGCACAGGCTGTGCTGTGGCACGGCGGGTCTTTCCCCGAAAATCCCCGTGTTCGCTGGGGCTGAGCTCGGGCCCCGGCAGCCCGGCGCTGCAGCCTCCCCCGGTCCCTGGAGCTGCTCTGCAGGGCAGGGCTGGGGGCTCCGGCAGACTCTGCTGCTCGCTGCAGGCCTGTGGGGAATGCGCTGCTCACCCGGGCGTTCCCGAGGTGATTCGGCATCCCGGATCTCCCGGCAATGACCCAGCCGGGAAAGGTCTCTGCTCAAATGTAAGGGCAGCTGTTTCCACAGGAAGGTGGAAGAGGAGGATTTCTACCGAAGAGAGAAACGCAGAGGCCAGGCATGCTTTTGTCCCTGTAGCCCAAAGCCAGTGTGGCTGGCTTGGACACTGGTGTGAAGGGGGAGCACAATACCAATAGGAATATTCTAGGTTTGAATAGCCTTATTAGACCTTTTCCCCACTCAGTATGCTCCTTGCAGCCAGATGCCACCCTGGGGCCATTCCCACACAGATCACAGAAATTCATGGCTCGTTCCCATCCCAAAGCCTCCTGCACAGGGTCAGAGGTAGGACAAGCCATACTTGTGTCCTCCTCGGGGCACCAGTCCTGGAGTCTCAGCAGATCCCTCTCCCATTCACTCCCCAGCCCATCCTCCCTCACCACACAGCCCTGTGGGCTTGCAAGGAATCTGACACCAACTCTTGGTCACAGCTTGGAGATCTGTGCCCCTTTCTCGGGTTTGGCACCTCAGCAGGGGCACACGGTGACAGGGCAGGGCTGCTGACACACATTCCTAGCTGAGGCATTTATCTCTCTCCCTATTCACTCCTTGAAAACACAACTGCCTTTTGTATCCTGTCCTGTCTGAGCTTTAGGTTTCCAATGGAAATTAAACTTGGATTCTCTTCCTTTTATCAGGTTTTCATTTATTCCATTAGTGCCTGCTTTCCCTGAGTGGTTTCTCCCTTCCCCTCTCCTGGTCAAAGAAAGAAGTTAAGGAAGAGAGGAGCAAGGATAAAATTGAATAGAAACCAATGCCAGGTTTAGGTTTTATATTTTTATGAACCATCCACAGAAATAGCCACAAAATTATATTCTTCAAATGAAAAAAAATATTTAATTCTGGTTAAAAAAAAAGTCTATAGCGGCTTTTGTTGTTGTTGTGGGAAAGCAGGAAGGAAGGAAGGAAGGGGCATTTTCAATAACAACATACTCAATGTTCTATTTTCAAACCATTTTGTTTTGCAGCACTTTTAACCTAGTGGGCATCTTGTAGCTTTAGATCATGCTGCAAAGCACATTTCTGAGCTGCGAGAAAACATCTCCTGCATGGGTGTTTGTGTGTTCAGCCCATCCAGTCCTATCCCTGCACCAACCCAGGAGCTTGGTGGCTGTACCTCATCATCACCACCACCACATGATCCTGTTTGTACCCTTGGGACAGGACCTCAGCAAATGCAAACTATACTCAAGGTCCATGTGTGGCCACCCTGCTTTATGCCACCAGAGCACTGGCCTCTCTGTCCCCTTCCCAGCTGTTTGTTAGTGCTTGTGCTAGAAATTTCCAACTACACTATTGCTGTGTTCAGGGGCTCTGGAATTCTTTGTTCCCTTGGACTAAAAATGTTACAGCAGGAGACAGACCTTATTTGCCAATGAAGGAAAACCCACCTCAGCTCCACAGTTCCATCATGAATCATGATGCACACATTGTTGGTGTGCAAGGCTTTTGAGGCAAATAAACCATTTCTCTTTGAGCAGAGGGATCATTCATTCATCACCAGGTACTTGTGCTCCTTGCCTCCATAGGCAGGTGACTGCTTGGCTTCTCCAGTCACCCCTTCTTCCTCCATCTGTGTGTATTACCTTAGGTGTGCTTGGTAGCAGTAAAAATCAGTTGTTTTTAACTTAAATGGCTTGTAACTGACCTGTAATCAAACCCCCACTATTGTTTGTGTGAGTATTAAATGGTCACTTCCCACAACAGCTGTTGGAGCAAGTTTTGATTTACAGTGGAAGAAAGAAGAAAACTTTTGAGAACACAGTCACTGAGGGCCTCCTCAGCAAATCCATCAAACCAGCCTGATGTGCTGGCTGCACACAGGAAAATGATTGCCCAGAAGCACTGAAGGGCTGGGGGTGTTGTGGGGTTGGTGCTTGTTCCTGTGCTTCCTTCAGCAGGGGACAGTGAGAGCCAGGTGGTGGGAGCAGCCAAATATCAAAGCTCTCCTGGGGATCTGGAGATCCTTTGCCACTTCTGCTCCTCAGGAGTCTCCTTTGGGTGGCCTGAGGCAGAGGACAGCATGGAGCATTTTGGAAGATATTCATGGCATGCTGAATAAGGCTGTGTGGTCATTCAGGCAATGGACAAAACCCCCACCTGCTTGTTGTCACTTGATGACTGCAGAGGCCCTGTCTTTGCCCAACACCATTTCCTTTTGGCACTCAGTGGGGTCACTTGGCTTCTGGTGCTAAGGATTGTTGACATTAATTTTTGTTGACTTGTAGCAATTCACACCTTGTTCCTGGAGTCCTCTGGCTTGTTTTTGGAGAAGAAACTGCAGGCCTGGACATCTGGCAGTGGTGTCTGGAGATCAGGAGTTAAATAACTTGCATGGTGTCACTGCCCTCAGCTTGTTTTACATGATTAGGACAAAACTCCCCATGGCTTTGGATGTAATAAGAAAAAAAAATTAAACAAGAACCTCTGGAGGGTAGAAATATGAACTGTGTTAGTGCTTAATTAAGTTGCCTATTAACAGTTGTGTAGTGGCCTGGAAGAATTTTAATGTACCAATTAAAGCAAGGAGCTATATCTCCTCGGCTTTCCACCACCTCTGGGGACGCTGTCAAGAGCAGGGAGCTTGCAGATCAAGTGTTGTTTATTTTGTTGCTTCCAGCTTGTTAAAAATTGTTCTAAATTTGGGAAGTGGCGGATGCCCGTGGATGTGTTTGCTTCCACGAGGCAGCAGTGATGTCTGTCTGATGGGAATCCACATGGTAAAGAAGCAGAAAAATGCTGTCTGACCCCATAAACCCCCTCCTGTTTCTTAGGGTTCCTCTGAGTTGCTGCAGGAGGAGGAGGGGGCTGGCAGCCCTGGGTAGCTCCATGCTGACAGTGGGGTGTGCTGGTTTGGCACATGCAACCTGGACATCTGGGTGTGCCAAGTTATCCTTCCAGTTCCCTGGCTGTCCCAAGCTATCCTGCCTGTTCCCTGGCTGTCCCAAGCTATCCTGCCAGCTCCCTGTCCCATCACTGTATCAAACCTTTCAGGAGTTTCCCCCTGATTTAAGCCACAGGGATGGGAGTTCCCCCTCCAGTCTTGTGTGAGGTGGTCAGAGTGTGGCTGCTCTGATGCCTAAAATGGCTCTGATTTACAGCCAGAAGATACTTAAGGCTATTTTAGTGCCAGCAGACATCAAACTAAGACATAGCAGCAGACAGAGAGAAATGCATTTTTTAAAAAATTAATTTAAATTGCTTGTATTTTACTGGCTTGTGAAGGTTGCAGGGGAATTGGTTCATCAGGGCTGCCCACTGCCATGGGCTGCTGAAGAAGTGTTGCTCTGCTCTCACGAGACACCATGTGCACAACCTCCATTCTCACATGGCATTTGAATTTAAAAAAATCCATTTCTGTCCATTTTGTGTGTCCCTGTGGCTCGCTCTGGTTCCTGGTGTCAGGGCAGGATTTTGCTCACAGGGCCTGAAGGTGGATGGCCTCCCACGTGTGTGCTTGACTGTGAGCCCTTCCTTGCAGCTCTCAGAGCCTGTGACTGCCACTCACCAATCTGCATTGGGCTGATCCTGTTTAGGAACAAGGCTGGGGCCAGCATGTTGTAAACATCTTCCAAACATGACCCAGCTGAAGGGTGCCTGCTGTGTCCCTTTGGCATCCCCCTGCCACCCCAGCATCCTGTCAGGCTTTCCTGGCTGGGCATCTCTGGAGCTGGAGGAAGTCCCCACTCACAGCCAGCTGGCCCTCTGTGCATCCCCTCTCCTGCACAAATGCTGCTCTCCCCTCTGTGGGAGCAGACAGTGTCCTTTGCTGCCATCTGCCTCTGGAACACATCTTCCCATAAACACATCTTCCAACAAACACTACCACATTCCTCTTGAGGCCTGAATACAAAATGAGCTGGGGAGTTTCAGACAAATGTAGCAATAGCTTGGAGCACCATGGTCTTCCAGGAGGGGATTTAAGGGGCTTAGAGTGGTTGTGAGAATATCTGTGCTTCAATCCAAACAGGCAGCTCGGTAAGTGCAAAGTTGAGGAATGTGTCCTCTTCTCCTTGTATTCTATTAATATTTAGGGCTGGGCTTCAATTATTCATTCCTTCAGGGTGTGCTTTTATCATCTCAGTGCTATAGCTTTAGCTTGTGCACTGTCTCTGGGCATTCAGAAAAGACCTTTTCATAGTATTTGTGAAATTTCATATCTGAGAGGCCTTTTGCAAGCAAAATGTATGCCATGTCATTAGTCAGAAAAAGCAAATCTTCCTCATCCCCACCCAAAGCTTTTCTAAACCCACACAGAGCTCAGCCTCAGCAGATACACAGGAGATGGCCTTGGCTGGGGATGTGCTAATCCAGCACTTGTTGGTTAGAGATTATTTCCTTTTTTTTGGGTACAAAACCAAGGATGTATATAATGATATTAGACCTAGACCAGTTCCATACACACCCATGACCCTTGGCACAGGCGGCTCATTTGTCTGAGCTGAGGACAAATTGAAATGTGCTGTGATTAAATACTCCAAATTGTTGACATCTGTGCTGTAAACACCTGACTTGTTAACAGCCCATCTTCCTGCTGGGGCACAAAGCCTGACACTCAGTTTGCTCAAATGAGGATAATCAGATCACATGTTTCTGAGTGCAGCTTGATCAGGGAAGGGACTGGGAAGAATTCCTCCTTATTTGCACAATATTTGGGCAGGAATATTTTTATTTCATTAAGTAAAGCCAACCATGAAATTAGCATTCACTTTCTCCCTTCAGGAGGCTAAATGCCTATGGGAACTCAACAGTGCAGCAATTTTAGACTTGGTCAAAACAAGGGACAAACAAAATCTTTCTTTTTTCTGCCTTTTGAAAATATTTTGTAAGTCTATCCTGTTCTTGAATGAGATGATAAGATCATGAAAAATTTTGTTTACAATAAACCATGGAAAAATTGTTGAGCTGAAAGAGTCACATCCATCAAATATTTTAATTTTTATTATTATAGAGGTGTTTTGTAAATACTGGCTATTCTAACTAAACTGAAAAGATTGGATTAGTTTTCAGAGCAGTAGAAGAAATAATAGTTAGATGTTTTTTGTTGGAACAAGGTAGTCTGACATTTTTTGAAACAGTGCGAAAATATTTTTTGACATAAACCTGATGAAACTGGCCCTAAACTCCTATGCGAGCTGAATTTTGAAGAACTTGAACTTTTCAGACAAGAAACACAAAAGCATAAAAAAATCCCCTGAAGTAAAACATTTTGCTGAAAATCTGCTAGAATGATTGCAGTGCTTCTGAGAAAGAGGAGTATGAGCTGAGACAGCCAAGTGTGGGTTCATCCTATCGGGGCTATGACCTTGTGTTTGCACAGGGAGCAGCTTACCAGGTGAGCAGCTGGCTGCACCTTGCTTGTTTGGGCATCCCTGCTGATGCTGAGTGCTGTGGGGTCTGTGGGCAGCCAGCACAGACCTGTGTGCATCCCCCCTCTGCTGCCCACTGCTGAGCTGTGTCCTGTCCAACCCCTTGCTCAGGTTATGGCAAGGGAGTCTGAAAGGGCTCCCACCTGGGGCAGGGGCAGCAGGTGCTGTTACTGTCCTGGGTTAAGGACAAATGTTTCTGCTTGGGAGCACAAATAACCCTGGGCATTGGTGCCTCTGCATTTCCCCTGCTGAAGGCTGTGGGTACCTGTGCAGCTGGCAGTGCAGGGGATGGGATGGGATGGGATGGGATGGGATGGGATGGGATGGGATGGGATGGAGATGTCTCCTGCAGTTTGCCTTGCTTCTGCTGCAGAGTGGAGGTGATGGGAGGCAGGTGTCTGGGCCATTGCTTACAAAATAGCCCCTCTTCACAAGTGAACTCTTTAAAGAAAAGAGCACTGGTTTTATTATTACCACAGGAGCAAAGTTGTGTTTTTCCATACCACCATGAAGGGTGAGCTTGTGTTTGCCCCACAATAAGCAGAGAGTCAACAACACAAACCTCTTCCTGGGCAGCAGGCAACAGGTGAGACTGTGGCTGTTTTGGGGCAATTAGCCCCTTATGTTGCCAGGCTGAATACAGCCTCTCCTGCAAAAACTCCTCTGAAAGCATTGTGGTAAAGTGAGCAGCCTGATGGAGAGATACCCAGCTCCCTCACCTTTGCTCACAGGGTCTTTCCACCAAAAGCTGCAAACCCATTTTATATTAAAGGTTCTGCATAGCTACAAGGAGGCTTAGTGTGACTCAATTTTTCTTTGTGAAATATCAGTAGAGACAGCTTTTTTGCATGCTCTCTCCTGCTCCTGCAGCAATGGCTATAATTCCTTACCAGCTCTGGATTCTGCAAGCAGCCCCAGCTGAGCACCAGGGAGGTGCCAGTATTAAAGAGGGAGCAGTGTGGGCCCTGACACCAGGGTGGAGAGCAGGAATGGTAGCTGGCAGTAAAGGCTGACAACCATAAATTATTGCTGCTTTTAAGTATCAGCTCTCAGTAGAAATAAACCTTGAATCCTACCAGGCATAGCTGTAAAATTGCATGGATCTCACTTTAATCACCAGCTGAGCACCCTGAGCTCTCTGCTGCTGTCTTGGGGAGGGTGGCACAGTGCCTGTCTGTCCCATTTAACAAAGAGTGGAGATAATGTGAATTGAACACTCTAGGAAAGGGTGTTGGCACTGTCCAAATGTGGTCTGTCCCCAGGGAACAGCCTTGTCCAAGAGCATTCCCAGTTGTACCAATGTGGCCTGCTATGTCCTGCCACTCCTGCTCTGGACTGGAAGCTGAGCTCCAGGGCAGGGCTCACCCATCCTCTCCTGCCTGTGCTCTTCCTCCTGAGTGGTGCAAACCATCTTAACAACAGTTGGGACACCCATCTTTCCCTTGAGCCTGAAGATAGGAAATTAATCATGCACCGTGTGTGATCACAGGCTGCTGTGCAAGATCTGGATAAATGCGAAAGCTCCTGAAAAAGTAGGAGGTTTTCTGCAAGAGAAAAGTACAAACACTGGGACAGAGAAGGCTGTCTAGAAGGTGTTCCAGGTCCACTTATCCAGTTCTCTGTGTGCAGAGGGACATCACTCAATCACAGATCAGATATTCTTTGTATGGTGAAACATCAGGGACACAGTTGGACCTGCAGCAGGGGAAAAGAGTTCCCAATGTGGGGTGGAAAAACTGTAAAAACTCAGAAAAATTCCAGTTGCTGAATGAAAAGGAGACATGCAATGGCATCAGGTAAGCAGCAGACTCACAACCTACCTGGTAATGACTCTGAGTAGAGCAGGTTCCCTTTACCTTTAAAGAACAAAGCAAGGGAGTGTTCTGCTGCTACAGCCAAGCACTTAAAAGTGCATTTCATAAACAGAGAATTTTTAATACATGCCATCCCACCATTAATAACAGTCTTTCAGCATTACAAATTGTACAGCAGATACATGGTTTTGCCAGTTTTGAAACATCAGCTAATTTAGTTTTAATCTGCTGTAGAGCTAGAAATAGTCCCTGTAAGGATGACACTGTTTTGCATTCAGTGCATTTCTTGAGATGAGAAAACCAGCAAGCATTAATTTAAAGTGATTAATTCAGTAACATGCAAATGTGAAGGCTCTGTGGAAGCAACAGATCACATGCTGCAAACCAGAGTTCAGTTCCTTGGCTCCCCTGGGTTCACCACCGCAGAGCAAACCTCCTGCACACAGGGAGAGAGAACACAGTCTGAAGGAAAAGTGCTGACACCGAGGGGGGTGGTCCGGGATGGGGTTTGGGTTGGCAAAAACCCATCCAGGAGGGTGCTGGGCAGTGATCTGGACATAAGCCTGGCTAGGTGGGACACTGTGGTCCAGAGGCTTCATGCACAAGGGGCCTGAAAGGAATCCTACCCAAACAGAGTGTAGGGGATCTCCTTGGGGCAGGAAGGCAGAGTGACCCAGCCCTGCTGTGTATATTGCATATTGAGCATGACTCTCAGCTATCTGTGACATTTTCACAGGACTCAACAGTGCCAAAGTGCTCTGAAAAGAGAGGAACCAGCCCAAGAAGAGGAGTCTTTCCACAGCCCTCATAATTTGCAGGAGAATGGTCAAGGGACCTATGGGAGCTCTGCCCTGGTGAATGGGGCAGCAGTGGATTCAAGCCCAGCACAAACTGGTCTCAGTTACTGCTTCTTCCTCAGGCTCAGGATGACTTTTGGGAAGGTGGCAGCCATAAGTCTCCTCCATCCCATTGGGGACCCCCTCCACCCTGGCTGCAGTAAAGGAACCACTGTAGTGATTTGCCTTCCTCTTCTGAAGGCCAAACCTTGGCTTGGTCTGTAACACACACGTTCCAGCTGGCAGAGACAAACTGGGTCATTAAGAAAATAAAAACAGCAAACGTATAGAGAAACATGAAAAAATGACCCTGGGATGCATTCACATTTTATGCAATTACTGGGATAAAACCTTGAGTCTATAATATTAAATCAGAATGTCAAAGAGATAGCTTATGCTAATTTAATTAAAGGCAGCATCCTGGTGCATATGGGTAAGGAGCTGAATTAATATTGTGCACCACCCACTAATTTTGCCTGCCATGGGTGTGCTAAGGCTGGGTTGTCCTGATGTGCTCTTGGCTTTGTTTTTTCTGGACAGGATGGGTATATCCCTGCACACACACGGTCTACCAAAATTAGGCAGAATTAAATTTAACACTTTGAAGTCCTAAAGCTCACTAAATCTGTGATAATTACACTTTTAGACACCTGGGCACTAATTTATCCACCTGTGCTAGAGAAGTGGGAGATCTTGCCTGCCCTTTCTTCCTGTCAGGGGAAAAGAGAGGGGCTTTTCAAGGAAGCCTGAAGTTAAATACTGTGAACTCCCACCCTTTCCCTAAGTATGGAACAGGATTGAACCCTTCTGGAAAAGAAATCAACTTGTTAATGGAGTTTGAGACATCATAAAGGATCCATAAGCCTTCAGCTTCACACTTCACATGTCTATATCCTAATTTTGTTTTGGGCATATTCTCTTCCTTCATATGTGTGGGGAAATCATCCTTCAAGAGCCACAGTAGGGTGTGATTTTGGAAAGTTTGACCTTTACCTAGGTGCCAAAATAGAGCTTCATTGGCTGGTGGGCAGGGACAGGGGATGGTGAGCTCTGTCTGCCCTTTGGGTGGAGACATGCATCCAGCCACCTCTCTCCTGCCTCCCAGCCCTGGCCTCCCACTCCTGACAGTTTGAAATTACAGGCGTGGGTGTCCCTGTTATTTATACAACAGACACATCTTAAATCCACAAAGCAGGAACAAATACCTCACATCCTCATATGCTGGACCTTATCAGAAGCTAGGTGACTCTTTAGGAAATAGTCTCTGGGTGCAACTCAAACCTCATCCAAGCTAATGGGAAAGTTTTGGTGGGCCTCAAAGAAATATGGATCAAATGGATCCTTGTCCCAGGGTTGGATGCAGAAAAGAGCTTTATGGCTTCTTTGTGCAATACACTGCAATGTGCTGAACTTGCAGAACGTGTTGAACTCCCTCAAAGTTTCTTGGTAGCACCAGAGCTGCCAGACAGCTTCTGAACTGCCAAGTACTCACTGCTGCTTCTTTGGCATGGTACTACCTGTGAAACAAACCTATTTTTCTTACACAGCCTGGGTTGTGAAAAGGGACAACAGGCAATTAAAACATTGTTGTGTGAAACCTGGTTATCAATCCATAATACAGATTTCCCATTTGGATCTTCAAATCTTCTTTCAAGGAGCTTATTGAATGCTTTTGCCCTCTGCAAATCAGGCAAAGAGCTTGAGTCCATTGCAGATGGAGCTAACTGGGGCTCAACCTGTGGATTAATTTGAGCCCATCAGAATCAGAGGCAGTGTGTTTGTCAGTTCCCTTCACTGGGGCACAGGCACTCCTCCAAAGTGCCAAGAAAGTGGAGTTTCATTAGTAACTGTGAGCACTGTGGAAGGAAGTGCATCTCTGAGGGAGTGAGGATTGCCTTGCTGGGGAATATGACTGTCATTATAAGCTGGGCTAGGAGCAGTTTTGATGAGAAGAAAGTAAAATAGGAATAAATTGCAGTACAAAGTTTCCTGTTAGTGCTCTTTTTCCAGGCAGAGGAAGCACTAAGCATGAGTGCACTGTAAGGCTGCAGTAATACCTTCTGCTGATAAGTAATAAGCAGAGCAAAGCATTCTCAGGATGGCACCTGTAACTCCTCTCTGTTAGGCTAAAAATGGCTTAGGGATGTGTAAGTGCCTTTGCAAAGGAAGCTGCTGGTGTGCAGAGATGTCTGTGCCCTGCAGCAGACTCGGTCACAGGGCCAGTCCTGCCCATTAGCTGTGAACCTCCTGAAAGGAGTTATCATGGAGCAAAGCATCCAGTCCCACGTGAGGGGCTAGGACAGCTCTTAGCCAGCCCAGGTGTTGGCGAGAATGAGGGGTCACTGCCACCACCAGGGACATTGAAGATGGGACCTTTCTGGAGTGTGTCACTGCTGGAGCAGCAGTTTCTGTGGTCTGTAGAGGAGGTGCTTCAGAGCTTTATGAGCTGCTATCCTCCCTGGTTTATAGAAAACCTTACTGCTGCCTTATAGCACTGGCAGAAATCTGGCACACTGCTCCTAGGAAAGGTGCAGCTGCAAAACATCTGTATTCAGCAAACATGAGGGCATTTTTTCTTCCATTAAAGCTGAGCTACTCAGGTGATAAACACCTGTTATGGGTAATATGGCAAAGCAGGAATGAAATCTGAAATACTTGGGACTTGGATTGGCACTTAGTACTGCTTCCCACCAAAGGGTGTGAATGAAGCAACCTAATACCTTACTTGTCTGAAGAGTATGTAATGTCAGACCCCCAGAGGAGTTGGAAGGACTCCTCTCATCCCTCAAAATTTCCTGCTGGCTACCAGGTATTCTTTTATCATCGCACTTTAAAGTGAAAACACTCTACGTTATTCTCTATGAACTGTATTGCAGAACATGACTTGGAAATGACCTGAATAGGAAGGTCTGACAGATTGCTTTTACTAAAGGCTCTTCAGGGAAAAAAGCAGACATGACCCTCTGCTAAATTATACCTGTGTTAAAGTAGTGCATTGCCACTGCTACTGACAGATTTGCACCTGGCTAAATGACTGTGAAAGAAGGATTGGGACCAGCATCAAATTATTTTCCACTTAGTAGAATTGCTACGGTTTTCTCTAGCCCAGGGGAGTTTAGAAAAACCTCCTTGGTTCTGACCTCCTTGCCCCAGGTTTGACAGGTCATTAGAGGTGGTGAATCATCCATATCTTCAATACAGTGATTTGGGGCACTTAGGATGTAAATAGTGTTCTAAATAAGATTTCATTATTTGGACTACATCAGTGGGAATGTGCTGTAGATGATTTGTGAGAAAAGTATTTGAAGACAATTTGTTGGGTATGAGCTGCTGAACTCATGAAAATGGCTGTTGGTCCATCCTCTGCCTGCTGCACTAAGATCATTCATCCTTTCCCCATTCTGCCTTCTCTTCCTATGTGGGAATTTGGAATTTGTGTCTGTGTCCCTGTTGAGGGGAGGACTTATAGATTCATTTCCCTAAGGCTGGGGAGGAATAGTGTTTTCCATTCATGAAAGTTCAGATTATTTGGCAGCCTGAAAACCTGAGTGCAGGCAGTGCCATGTTTTGTGTTTGGGTTGTGACCTGCTGATCCCCTCCTGCTCTGAGGTGGAGGAGAGGATGCTGTGGGGCCACACTGCCACCTGCACTACTGTAGGAGCAAGTAATCCTATGGCCCTGGGAGTATCTGCACTGTCCTGGTACTTTGCTGCCTGCCCCAGTGGGCTGAGCACAACCATGGGATCAGATCCAGGGATGAAAATCACACCTGAAAATCATAGAATCATAAAACTTTTTAGGTTGGAGAAAACCTCTAAGATCATTGAGTCCAACCATTTACCTGTCACTGCCAAGACCACCACTAAAGCACATCCCTAATCACCACATCTGCACTTCTTTCCAACACCTCCAGGGATGCTGACTCCACCACTTCCCTGGGCTCCTATTCCGATGCCTGACCACCCTTTGGGCAGGAAATTTTTCCTAATATCCAGTTTAAATCTCTCCTGGTGCAACCTGAGGCTGTTTCCTCTCACCCTGCCACTCTTGTTACCTGGGAGAAGAGGCTGACCTTCTTCTGGCTACACCCTCCTTCAGGGAATTGTAGAAACCAGCAAGGTCTCCCCTGAGCCTCCTTTTCTCCAGGCTTAGCATCCCAGCTGCCTCAGCTGTTCCTTGTATGATGAGCACTCTAGACCCTTCTCTGCACACCTCGCTGCTCTTCTAGTACAGAAAACAAGCACAAAACCAAAAGTAGAAAATTGAGTCCAGTGTTGCTGGGCTGGACCGGGGGAGCCAGTGCATCCCGGGCAGGGTGAGTGGTACCCGGGGCTCTCCGGAGCCAGCACATCCCGGGCAGGGTGAGTGGTACCCGGGGCTCTCCGGGAGCCAGTGCATCCCGGGCAGGGTGAGTGGTACCCAGGCTGTTCAGAGCCAGCATATCCCGGGCAGGGTGAGTGGTACCCGGGGCTCTCCGGAGCCAGTGCATCCCGGGCAGGGTGAGTGGTACCCGGGGCTCTCCGGAGCCAGTGCATCCCGGGCAGGGTGAGTGGTACCCGGGGCTCTCCGGAGCCAGCACATCCCGGGCAGGGTGAGTGGTACCCGGGGCTCTCCGGGAGCCAGTGCATCCCGGGCAGCTCCGGGCAGGGAGGCGCAGGGACATCCCCCGCTCTGCTCCAGCCGCCGCCGCCGCTTCCATCGGCAGAGGGACCCCTCGGACCGGCCATGGGGAGCTGCCGGCCGGGGACACATCACCCGTGCCCTGCGGGAGCGAGCTGACGTGGGAAAGACCTGCGGACGAAGGAAAAACAGATGAGGTGGAAAGGAAACAGCGAATAATCAAGTTTTCCAGGTTAACTGCTGTTTTTTTCAGCAGTTTTTGTTGACAAAGTGTTTGAAATTATGAAGGTAAAGTAGTCTTGATAAAAGTAAGGCCTTTTGCTACTAAGCTTGTTCTGTAGAGTCTTATTCATGATTTTGTGGGCCCTAAGACAAGTAGGGAGTGATTATGGGTTTAGATGGATGCAGGGTGCAGGTGTCTTTGCTTGGAGAACAACATTTGCCTCTGCTATGCTGCTGCCTTAGCCAGTGTCATACCTGTCCCTGTCCTCTCCCTCCAAAAAAAAAGGAAGAAATGTCCCATCGATGTCCTGGAAGTAATGAATGGAGTCATAGAATCATTAAGGCTGGAAAAGATCTCTAAGATCATCAAGTCCAACCATTATCCTAAATTAGCAATAGGAAAAAAAGCAGAGCAATCAAAGGGCATCTGCTGCATCCTAAGAAACTGCTGGGCTTCACTATGCTAAAAGCTGCAATTATTAATGTAACAGATAATGGGGTTGATGTGAAAGCTTTAGTGAAGTCAGCTGTAGCATTTCTTTTCACCCCATCAAGGCTAAAATATGAATTATGCACTTGTAAAGAATAGTTTTTCTTAGAGGAAGTGCAGCTCCTGGTTTTGAAGGAGAACAGAAAGTCCCCAGCTTCAGCTCTCTCTGAGAATGGCCCTTTGGAGAGGAGTTTGCTGTGCAGCCCGAGGCCCGTGTGCTCAGGCTGCTCCAAGAGCTCCCTGGGTACCCCTATGAATTCTGCTACTGAAAATGCCTCAGAACCTTCTTGTCTTTCCACTGTCCTTCAGAAACTGCCAGTTGGAGGGGGAAGAATTTTAAGTGCATTGATCAAGGTCTTTTCAGGAAGCCAAACACTTTTTTCAGTTTGTCACTCTTTCTTTTTGTGAAGGATTCCCTTTCTTTCATAATTACCAGCTGCAGTGTTGTAGGTGTGCCTAGGAGATGCCAAATACAGGTTGGACAGACCTGAAGATTTATACCCAGCTGAAGTGGAAGATGGGTCCCTGTCCTGGCTGCTTGAGTCATCTGTATTCATGTGTGCTCCAATAATCCTTCCTGCAAAGCCAGCCATGTGCCTTCGTACAGCTGCGTGACTAATCCTTAAGTAATCGTTTATTTGGGGAATGTCACCTCTGGGTTTGCAATTTATTGGTCCATAACAGTACATTTTGAAGGGAGCAGGTTGGAATAATCTAATTAGCATTTCCTGAAGGGGGATAGGACCTCTTCCTCTTTTCTCCTTGTCCCCAGCAGAGTACGAGGAGTACATGGTGTGCATGTGAAGAGATGGGAATCTGAGTTTCAAGGAGATGAGGGGTGTCTGAAGGCTGATTGCAGTGTGAAGGACAGACTGGGGAGGAAACACAGGGAAGCACAATGTGGGAAAAACTGCTTTGCCTGGCTGCTGGAGCAATGGAGTCCCAGAGTGCTTTTTGAAGACATGGTGGGAGCCATAACACCGTGCCTTGCTATGGGATGCTCTGTGGCTGGAGAACACCTGGGCTTCTCTGTCTGAGGCCTCATCATGGCCATGCTGTGCTGCATGAGTTGTATGCAGCCCAAACATTTCTAGTTCTCCTGAAATGTCCCTAAAGGTCATGACCCTCCAGGTGGAGAGTTCTCTGGTGCTGGTCCCTCAAGAGCTCTGGTGGGCTGCAGGAGTGTAGCTGGCTCTAGGGGTGTCTCTCCTGCTACAGGCTGCTATGTTGGGAAGGTCACAGCACAGCCCGTGAGTCTTTAAGGGTGCTAGGAAGTCTGACAGCCAGGAAGCATGTTGTACCTGGAGCCAAATCCCATCCCAGCAACCCCTTGGAGTGGAGAACTTGCCCTCTCAAAGGGTGGATCCTGAACATAATGCTCCAACTTTGATGTACTGCTTAACACCTGTGAAAAGAACATTTGCAGTCAAAATTCCTCCTGTTTTTTTTTTAACTTAATTTTTTTTCTCCTCTTACAAGACAACTTAGGAACTTACCAGCTTGAAGAGGAGGATGCTGGCAGTCCCTGGGGCCGGTTCCTTGCTCTGGCCTGAATACCAAGACGTGATTTGAGTTGTTGATAGGACTCAAGAAAAATCCACCTCATTGCAGGACTGGTTGCTATGACATTTTTTATATCACCATATCAAGAGCTATTGGTGTAAGAGTAACCTACATTCTGCTTTGTGTCTGTTTAAAGCCTTTTTGACAGGAACTCTATGTGTTTGACATGAATATGGATGGTTTGGGCTTCATAAACCAAAAAAATCTCTATTTACACAGTGGTGGTAAAGCATAACTCCAGTGGGACAACTTCAGGGTCCTTATGCCTTTTAAGGGATAAGTTAAAAATAAGGCTATTTTTATTCATCTGTTGCTTCCTTTGGCAATAATATTCATTGCTTATATTTTGGCATGGTGGGGAAGAATTTCTAGGTGAAGATTTGATCTGAAAAGTCAGAGGAAATGTTTCTACAAAAACTGATTCCCACAATATGAAGAGTGGGCTGTTTTTTCCTCTAGTATAAGATACAGAGATCAAAACTGGGCACTTCCAGACAAGGCTGAAGGTGTGCTTCTGTTCTGCTCACTAAAACCTGAAGATAGTCAATGGGTCCTTGGTCTTTTGTCCCAGGGGCATTATATGTAAGACAACTTTGCTGACTTTCAGTCAATCTCCTTAACACTGCTGCGGTGGAGGAAAAAATAGCTGGTTCAAATGAGGACCAAAATCTGGATGTCTGATTCCAAGAGGACTTTTAAGGCAATGCAAATGTTTCTTAAGGCTATATTTTTGCATTCTAGTTCAAACTGCTCTCTAATCCTGTGTAGCATCTGGTACTTCAGAGGAAGGAAGGGAAGAATGAAATGAAACCTCCCTGTAGACCCAGAGTATGCAAGTAAACTGCAGTTTTTCTTGTCTTAAAAAAAAGATTAACAATCATTAAAAGGACAACTGACAGAAGAAGAGTGTGGGGCTGTGGTCATTTCCATGAAGTTATCAATACATCCCTGGGCATGAAATCTTCATTTTCAGTGGTTCCCATTAAAAAACCAGCTCAGTGGGGTCATCATGAGGTCACTGCCATGACGTGCATTGGTTACTTTTCCCAGCTGATGCCATTACCTATTTTGACTTTGCCCTTTGGCTTGCCTTTGGCACTTGAGCTGTATGAACCACTGGTGATATGAATCAGCGCCCAGGACTGACAGACTCAGCCACTCAGGCAAGCTGGAGATGTGCCAAATAAATAATCAAAGCTCCTAATGAGGCTGCATAATGCTGGGGGCTTGCAGGGAACTTTCTTGCATTGTGGTTGTGTCACAGTTATTTGAGAAGAAGAGGAAAAACATAATGTTTGTTACAGCAGAGAGAAAATCCAGCTAGAATATTTTAAGTCAAGTGATGAGCAGCTATGGTGCTGTTTAGATTTTCTTGCCACATGGCTTATGATGTTTATTATTTATGATGGTACTGTTGGAGCTGCAGTGGTATGAAGAGAAGAGCAGAAAGATTTTTAGAAGAAGTAAAAGATCTTCGTTGTAAAGAAGCCATTGCCTCTATCTAAACCCACTTTTTTTCATTGTTTTCACATACGTGTCCACATCTGCAGAATGATTGTGCAAATTGCAAGCAGATCATCTGCTTTTTTTGGCTAGAATGATTCCTCAATATTGCATTTGAAAGCTATAGGCTTATCTCCTTCAGGAATTTCCATGTGTTAAAACATCAATTATCAGCTGGGACTTGTGGTAGCTGATTGACTACTGTGCTCACTGAAGAAAATGCTGCTTCTGCACTTCAGATTTACCAGGAGAGTGGAAAGAAAGGAGATGCAGAGTTCACATGCAGTACTGGGAACAAATTGTAGCAACCCTCAGTAACCTTCACCACTGGAACCTGCTGTTCATTTTGTGGAAGGCCAACATGGTCAGGTCTTGCTGTAACAAACTACCCCTGAGCACATCTTTCCCCATCTGGCCAGCCAGCTAATCCCTGC
The DNA here is from genome assembly GCF_037042795.1 of Molothrus aeneus. Taxonomy (NCBI): domain Eukaryota; kingdom Metazoa; phylum Chordata; class Aves; order Passeriformes; family Icteridae; genus Molothrus; species Molothrus aeneus. The sequence goes on along the minus strand of NC_089653.1, from coordinate 25,858,635 downwards.
CTGTCCTCAGTTGTGTGCAATCTTGCTCTAAGTCATGGCCAGGGAAGGAGGAGAGAGTGGGAAGCTTGTCCTTTCCTGCCCTGTGCTGTAACATGTATTTTCAGCCTCTTGGTCTCTCTCTCTCACCCCAGAAAGAAAGTGGAAGGGGAAAATCTGATTTGATAGAGGTAACTAGAAGAGTTTGCTATGGAATTGCAGGCACACTTCATCAGTTCTCTGCAGGAACTTCTCATCACATTTTGAATATTTCTGAGAATCCTTTCCTCTTTCCCCATCTTTCTAAATGCTGAGTTTGGAATTTTTCAGCCCTCCTTAAAAACCCCCCAAGCAATCAGATGTGCTATATAGTGCCTTCTCTCAGCCTCTTTAAATTTGCACAATTTTGATTCAGTCACAAGGACCATGGTCTCTCCTCACTGTCCTGCTGGGAGCCTGCCAGGGCTGTGACTTCTAAATCCACCTTGGTGCCTCCATGCATTGGGAGGGATGGAGGACACAGCACATGGGACATCCCTGTCCCGCCCAGCCCTGGTCTCAAAGGACCTGGATACCATTTTGCCTGGCTGATCCAGGGCATGTTGCCTTTGGGAGCAGCTCACAGAGCCCAGACAAGTGAGGCAGAGCTACCAACCAGGCATCCTCAGGCACCTTATCCAAAAGTCAATTAATTATGCCCCAGCCTCAAAATCATTAGTCAGCAGTGGCCATTTTTTCTTTCAATTACGGGGTTTAAGAGATTACTGTGAGTCATCACCCTGAGGCATTAATAGCTGCATTGCTTCCGAAACGATTCAGGTAAGGAGGTGGTGGTGCAGCAGCTGCACCCAGGGCAGCAGGGAGCTGGGAGCATGACCCTTCCTTTTAGTGTCTAGAGCAGATCTGGAAGGAAAACATGCCCTTGTGTTAAAAATTCAACTCATTCCACAAGCTTTTCACTTTGTCTCTCGAGGGGTCAATTAAAGCTTCACGTTCTTTCCTGCCACACTGGCAAAAAAAGATCTTCATCTCCCCTTCCTTTGATTAACTGTGTTGTTATAAACAGACGATGCAGCACAAGCAAGGGAAACTAATATGCCTTCCCCCCAGCCAAGGTCCTTGTAAATGAATCCATTAATTTGAACCAGGGCACCCCTGTGCTCAAAAAGGTGCAAAGCTGGCACACAGCTAAAATCCTGCTGAAATCTAGGTGCTGTGGGGACAAGTGGCCTCAGATATGGGAAGCTCCCCCTGCACACACAGACCTCACACATGCGCCTGGGCAGGAGCTTGCTGACGTGGTTTGCTGCAGATCCTTCCCCCAGTTTGGCCTCTTGGTTCCACAAAAAAAGATGCTCAGAGCAGGCATTTAAATTTTTATGAAGTGCTTGCTTTATTATCTTAATAAATCCTTGTTTGGTTTGCAGAATGCATCCCCATTGAAGTTAAGAGTTTATATGAAAATTAAAACGGCACTGTATCTTCTTAATTAGACAAATGTACAGATAAAAAGAAACAAATGTCAGCTGGCACTGGAATTTAGCTTTGCTGGAAGGGCTATTTTATATTTCTCTCTCAAGATGCTTGCAGAGGTTAATGCTGGTCCTGAAGGCATTCAAAGGGACAGCAAAACTGCCCCTTATCAGTAGGCAAAACACAGGTACAGTCTGCTTTTCTGTGTTGTGACTCTCATCAGTGCTGAATTATTTACTTCCAAAAATAAGTTACATAATTGTTATCACATAAAAATTAAGCATATTTAATCTTCACAGGTGAACAGCCAAGGCTGAGCCCATGGAACCTTTGCTCTGGCACATTATTTAAGGTGCACTAACTTACAGGCTTAATTGGCAAAAAATGGAGGGAGAATATTGATCAATTAATTTTTTATTCAGATTGTTTTTGGCTTTCAGAAGCAAGACATTTAAGAAGGAGGTCATAATTACTTCTTACTTACATCTCCTAAAGGCTCCAGCTGTAAATCAAGGGGAGTCACCCAATGTTTTCTACAAGAGAGCTTTTTATTTTTTTGAAACAGACAGGAAGCAAAATTAAGCTGAATTGTGGGAATAGTTTTCTTCTAGCTCAGAGCTGGCTGCGTTTGGATCTCAGGCTGCATTTGCTCTCTTAGCTACACATGCCAGCAGAGTATCTGGTTCTCAGAATGGAATATAGTGGGAGAAGCTACTGGGTTATAATGTAAATTCTTGTAGTTACTGGCTCTGATGTCCAGGGCTTTAGTAATGAGTTGTGTTCCATGTAATAGGTTGGGATAAGCGATATTTTGCAGCAGGTCTAGTGCAGCAGATACAGGCCTGGCTACAGAGCTCCTCATCTTCTCTCTTGGGATGAATTGGATGGAGACTTGGAAGGAGGCATCAGTCTGGAGAAGTCCCAACAAATGGTTCTGAGACACTTGGTTGTACAAGGAGCTTCATAACCCAGCCCTGAAGCAGGAAGAGACATGGCAAAGCTGTCACTGCAGTGGCTGAACTAGGGGTAGAAAGTAGAGAACAAAAAAAATGTAATACAGAGTTTAAAGATATCTTCTTAAAGCAGATCAGATACTTTCTGTTTACTGCACAGTTTAAAACACTATTGTCAATCAACTCTGCTTAAAAGGTTTTTTGTTTTGACTTCTCATCCTTCTTTTAAAACTTTCTAAAATAGGGAAATTGTCCTGCTTCTAAAGGGAACATAACAGACTTGAAGAGACTTCTAGAATGAAACCAAGACCATCAAAACAAAATCCTTGATTGGGGCAGTGTTTTTGTCTAGCAGAAGTCACAGGAAATTTTTTACAGTCCTGCTACTGGCAGGGTGAGAGGAGACCTGCAAGTGTCACTGTGCCATGGGGGGCATTGGTAAATCATCAGCCACAGGGGAACTGGGGCCAGTTCCACAAGCACTGAGAGTCTGAGGGCAGGAGTCACTGATCTGCCAGCCCTGGGGGCCCCTTGGTTTGGTGACGAGCTCTGTCACTGCTGAGGGGTGAGCAGGGGCTGGGACTGCTGTGCAGGACATGCTGCTGTGCTGGGATGAGCTCTGGGAGCTTTGTGCTGTGCAGGACATGCTGCTGGAGCTGGATGGGCTCTGGGGAGCTTTGTGCTGTGCAGGATGTGCTGCTGGGCCTGGATGAGCTCTGGGAGCTTTGTGCTGTGCAGGATGTGCTGCTGGACCTGGATGAGCTCTGGGAGCTTTGTGCTGTGCAGGACATGCTGCTGTGCTGGGATGAGCTCTGGGAGCTTTGTGCTGTGCAGGACATGCTGCTGGGCCTGGATGGGCTCTGGGGAGCTTTGTGCTGTGCAGGATGTGCTGCTGGGCTGGGATGGGCTCTGGGGAGCTTTGTGCTGTGCAGGATGTGCTGCTGGACCTGGATGGGCTCTGGGAGCTTTGTGCTGTGCAGGACATGCTGCTGTGCTGGGATGAGCTCTGGGAGCTTTGTGCTGTGCAGGACATGCTGCTGGGCCTGGATGGGCTCTGGGGAGCTTTGTGCTGTGCAGGATGTGCTGCTGGGCTGGGATGAGTTCTGGGGAGCTTTGTGCTGTGCAGGACATGCTGTTGGGCTGGGATGGGCTCTGGGGAGCTTTGTGCTGTGCAGGACATGCTGCTGTGCTCGGATGAGCTCTGGGAGCTTTGTGCTGTGCAGGACATGCTGCTGGGCTGGAATGAGCTCTGGGAGCTTTGTGCTGTGCAGGATGTGCTGCTGGGCTGGGATGAGTTCTGGGGAGCTTTGTGCTGTGCAGGACATGCTGCTGGGCTGGGATGGGCTCTGGGGAGCTTTGTGCTGTGCAGGACATGCTGCTGGGCCTGGATGTGCTCTGGGGAGCTTTGTGCTGTGCAGGACATGCTGCTGGGCCTGGATGAGCTCTGGGAGCTTTGTGCTGTGCAGGACATGCTGCTGGGCCTGGATGGGCTCTGGGAGCTTTGTGCTGTGCAGGATGTGCTGCTGGGCCTGGATGTGCTCTGGGAGCTTTGTGCTCCAGAAGCTTTTATCAGGAGAACAGCCCACCCCAAATTTTAAAGTGTTGAGCTGTGACCCCCTCTTGCTGGGGCTGGGCAGGAACATATATTTGCTGCCTGGATTATCTGCCCTTCATCTCCCCTGGAAAAGGCAGGATAGAAGCAGCAGGATTCCTTGGGAGAGAAGCCTTTTGGGGGAGATTTCCTCTCCTAGGCACACAGCAGCAGCCATCATTAGTTTTGTTGCAAGTCTATCTTCCAAATGGGGAGATCAATTCTGAATATTTTATGGCTTTAATTACACCACCCTGCATGTGATGCAGAGGATGGGTTATTAGGCTGCAGGATGCTAATTTCCTTCTAGGATGAGGGTTTGTTTTTTTTTTTCCTCATGCTTTTCCTGCTTTAGATGGCAAAATATTGTATGCAAGGAGGCAAAAATTCATGGCTGCATTGAACTAGCTGTAGGCTTAAAACAAGAGCTGGCAGAGCAAAAGGTCTCCACTCCTTTCCAATATGACTCAATAGCTGAGTTATCAGCAGCATATGGATTTCAAAGGGCAGGGAAGGAATTATTTATCACCAAGTCATTCATATCTACTGCCAGAGAGATTCTTCTGCAGTTCAGTCAGAGTTCCTGTGTTTGGATCTAACACCCAGGACACAGGGATGGTGCTCAGGTGGGGGTAATCCAGGCCCATGGTGCTGTCTGGCCCTTCCATGCCTGGTTCAAAGAAAGGGACCAAGCTTGCTGCTGCAAGGTGCCACCAGAGCCACTCCTAGCAAGTGCAGTCAGAGCCTGGGGGCTGGAGCTACACGTAGGGCTGAGTGAAACAGCAGCAGTGAGGCAGCAGCTTTCTCAGACAGGGTCTGGACTCTCTCTCTGTGCTATCTCAGCTCACCCACAGGCAGGTCAGTCTGTCTGTGCAGGGTCTGCAAGCCCTTGAAAAGCCAGGTGCAAGGAAACAATCAAGACACTGTGAGCTCAAATCAGTGCTCTGATGAAGTTTGTCTTTTCCCATCTGAGCCATCTGTCTGCCTCTCCCCTGGTATCTTCTACCAGATCTTTCAAAGCCATTTATTTTGACAGTCTGCACAATGACATGATGTAGCAGAGGCTATCTGCTCCAGCAAGTAATGACTTCAGGTATTTTGCTTTGCATATGGGTGCAAAAAGCCATTGCCCTCAGGTTGGATAGGTTGGCTTATCATCACATCAAATCTCATAAATCAAACAGGATTGAAACACAGAATCAGCAATTGTTTAGACTGAAGAAGACCTCTAAGATCATCATGTCCAACCATTAACCCAACATTGCCGGTCCACAACTAACTTGTCCCTAAGTGCCACATCTACACATCTTTTAAATACCTCCAGGGGTGCTGACTCCACCATTTCCCTTGGCAGCCTGTTCCAGCACCTGAAAACCTTTTTAGTGAAGATTTTTTTCCCTAATATCCAATCTAAACCTACCCTGATAATCTTAAGACCTTGTCCTATTGCTTGTGATCGGGGAGAAGGGACTAAGCTAGACCTCACTACACCCTCCTTTCTCTGAGAGTCTGAGGTCTCCTCTGAGTCTTCTTTTCTGCAGGTTAAACACCCCCAGCTCCCTCAGCAGCTCCTCATAGGACTTGTGCTGCAGACCCTTCACAGCTCTGTTGTCCTTCTCTGGACACACTCCAGCCCCTCAATGTCCTTCTGGTTGTGAGGGCCCCAAAACTGAGCCCAGTATTCCAAGTGAGCATAGGGCTGGACACACCATTTCTGATACAGACCAGGTGCCATTGGTCTCCTTGGCCATCTGGGCACACCTGGCTCATTTTCAGCTGCTTTGACTGGCACCTGCAGGTCCTTTTCCCCTGGGCAGATTTCCAGCCACTCTGCCCCAGCCTGTAGTGCTGTGTGGGGCTGTGTGACCCAGGCACAGGACCTGTCACTTACTTCCCTTTGCTGAATCTCATACAGCTGGCCTTGTCCCATCAATCCAGCCTGTCCAGATCCCTCTAGACTAAATTCATCTTAGCATCTTCCACGGGAGTGGATCTGGTGATTGCAGGAACCATAGAATCTCTCCTGAGACTGAATTCCTGGTCCTGAACAGCCTGAGAGGGGCTGCACAAGCACATTTGTTCTGGTATTTCCATCTGTTTGAACATACTCAAACATTTCTGGGTAAGCATGGGTGTTGAGTTTGCAGGGGTCCCCAGGATGAGGTGAGAGATGAGCAAATCTGACTCCATGTTCTTAGAAGGCTGATTTATTATTTTATGTACTTATATTATATTAAAGAATGCTATACTAAAGAAAGAGTAAGGATACAGACAGAAGGCTTGAAAAGAATGATAATGAAAAACTCGTGACTGACTTCTCAGAGTCCGACACAGCTGATGGTGATTGGTCATTAAGTAAAAACAATTAATATGAAACCAATCAAACAATGACCAGTTGGTAAAAAAATCTCCTGACCACATTCCAAAGCAGCAAACACAGGAGAAGCAAATGAGATAATACTGTTTTTTTCTCTGAGGCTTTTCATCGTCCCAGGAGAAGAAATTCTGTGAAGGGATTTTTCAGAAAATATGACAGGGACCCACGGGCTAGCTGGGGGATCCACCAGGGTTCCTGGAGCATGGCCCATGTGTGAGTGCTTGAGCTGCTTTCCTCTCCACAGCAGGTTATGCTGCAGTGCTGCTCTGTTTAAAAGGCTCAGTGCTGGCCTGGCAGAGGCTGTGCTTCAGAGGACAATGCTCTCAGGATTGGAGGAACCGGTTATGGCTGGAAAATAGCTCTCCTCAGTTCCATCATTTATCAATGACACATTGCACTTATCTTCCTTGGGACTGGATTTATAGTCTGATAAAGTAAATGGCAGTCTCTTTGTTGACTTAAGAGGATTTTTGGGTTCACAGTTAAGACTTGATAAAGTAAAAGTATACTGCCTTTACAAGTCAAGGAAAAATAACCCATATTAGACTAAATTTTACTTTCCTAAATAGTCTGCATTCTTGTCTTTTTGGCACTGTTTCACATAACTGCTATATGAGGATGTCTATTTTGTAATTGTGCAGAACAGATAGTTCTTTTCTTCTCCAAATAACTTTCAAATACATCTTTCAGCTGTGTTTTTTGCTCTTCATCCAGCACAGCTGAAGGCTTAATGCATCTCGACCTTTAGCAGATCTGCCTTTTTAAGACCTGCTTGACTTCCTTTGTGACTATTCTTTGTGGGGCAAAGAAATGCACTTTTCTTATTTCACCTCCCATAGTTGGGATTTCTGTGAAGTGTGGGGTTTCTTTCCCTTTCCGTTAAACCTGTGTGCCCCCAAACCCCTGTGAACACTGAGGGGGGGGGGGGGTGTCTGTGTGTAAATCAGGTGTTTCTTATTCACATCTTTAAAATTCTCAGTCTTTTCCTTTTTCCAAATGGTATTTTTCAGGGTTTTTTTACAATCTTGTGTGAATTAGCTGTGCATTTGGAAGCTGAGTTAAAAAGCTTATAGAGAGTAAATCTTTAACAATTTGTAGTCTGAGTTCTAATCTTGCTTACAGTGTTGAGGGAGGGGGAATTCCAGAGTGTTAGCAGAAACCTGGGAAGTTTCCTGAGAAGGAACCTGGACCAGTCTCTTCCTCCCATCCTTCCTCTTACCTCCAAAGGGCTTGCTACTTTGGTGCCTATGAGAAAGCCATGATTATTATTTCTTACAAACAGGGAATCGAGATAACAGGGTGGTTTGGCAGCATTCCTCATTCCCAGAATCATGTAGTTTCTCTTTTTTGTCAAAAAGAAGATTGTCTCTCTCTGTAAGTCCTCCCCGCTCTTCATTGATCCCCCGTTGTGGTGTGGCCAGGGGAGAGGAACAGCTGCATTTGCATCAACACAGATCATCTTCTCTCATCTTGAAGGTTTTCCCTTCCCAGCAGAACAGATGATCTCCAGCTATGCTTATCTTTAATCTCATTCCATTGCCTATGATTCCTTTTGTGATTTCATTAAGTGTCCCTTATGCTTATCTTGGAGAAGTTTAGAAGAGCACGGAAAGATCCATGTGATGAGGAGGTGATGAGAAAGTGTGCTCTCAGGGGTACATAGCAGGTAGGGAAGAAATAATGATTGCAAGATATGTGAATACTATTGCTATGGGGGTCAGAGTTAAGGTTAATTAAATGTCTTCATTGTGCATTGTCTTCCCCTTAAGGTTTTTGAGAGCCTTCTAAGAGAACCATTAACTCTGAGCAGCCAAGGCTTTTAATGAATATTTTTATTGATTTTGCTTGCAACAGGTTTGCTCTCAACTTACCTCTATGTGTTCCTCATGTATTTTGCCTTGAAACTATATTTAAATTTTCCCAATTCAATATTACTAACTGGTACATTTTAAATCAGATATGGCATGTAAATATTCCTACTTTTTTAAAAGAAAGACATCAAAGTGTACATAGTCCTTTTTTTCCAGTCTTTTTACAAACATGATATGAATAAAATATTCTGGAAATTACATACAGATAACTAATGTGGCTCCTACTGAAATAGGCAATTAAAACATCTCCATATGAATTGCTTGGCGACATGCAGAAGTATATGTTTTAGCATTTCCTGCATTATACAGGATTTAAGATTAAAAAGAACATTGCATCTAGATAAAGATCTGAAAATTGTGGAGTCTCTTGTTTATAACCTCCATGTTGCTGTGAGAGATTTAGGTGGATATTAAGTATGAGCATTTGTGATTCATTTCTTCTGTATGTATGAGCATTTCCTTTCAAAATGCCTGCTTCTCATTTTGCATGAAAACTACTGTTTCGCTGCCATGGAAATGAGAAATTGTGAGAATTAATGGAATGATGAATCTCCATTGCTTGAAGACTTTCAATCAAAGCTGGCTGTCTTGAAGAGTTATTGTTCTCAGTGTAGGAGGAACTAGAGGAGGTACTGACCTATGCCTTTCTTTAAGGCCCTTTTCTGGCCCTAAAATGATGTTTCTGATGCAAATTTCTTTTTTTATACTCAGTCTAGCAAGATCCCGGTCTCAGCTCCTGCTGACAGTGCTGTGTGTGTCCTTAGGAATGCACTTGACCTGACACTGGTGTGGTTAGAGCTCATTTAGGACAATGCTATGGGTCTCCTCCATGATATTTTGGTTTCTCACTTCCAGCAGATCTTCAGGTGGCTGCATTCTGTGTTTAGACTGTGGGGCACATGACCTACACAGAGGTGTCCAGAGTCCTCATCACTGATTCTCCAACCTGTGGATCCAGCTGGAGCATCCATGCTGCTCTGTGTGCCTACTCAAAAGACAAGTGGGCTGGGGACAGGGAGAGGGAAGTGGAATTTTAAACTTGCTAGAGGTCTTGTGTGTCTTACCACAAGTAACCACTGTGTGCTACTCATCTGAAAAAACTCTCAGGTCTCCTGTATTTACAGAAAGAAATGTTCAGTTCTGCTCCTGTTCAAACAATCTATCAGCTCTGTGTTATAAGATACAACAGTACAGATCTGAGACCATTAGTTAAAGACATAAAGAATCACGCCCAAAGTTGTAAACATAAATTTCTGTGAATTATTTTTTTATTGAAGTATGTTCAAGAGATTTGCATATAGATTAAACCCTAAATATACCAAATGTCAGTCTGTTTACATCCTGATGCCTTTGTGTTGCTGCTGTGAATGGATTGCATTTAGAGCTGGAGCATTCTCCTCATTGCCTTTCTAACTAAAATTCTGCAGCACTGAGGGTTACAAGGGATCCTTACAGGTCACAGACATGCTTGGGAGAGCTTTGACTTGCTGGGACTTTGGTATGAACATGTCACGATTTTAATGTATGTTGCCTGGAAAGCTAATGAGGCTCCATCTGGAGACTTATAACTGATTACAGGCTCAATTATTTCTCCTACCTGAGCAGGTTAGTCCTTTGTTCATACTCCTATAAAAACAACAGCAGCAGTAACACAGTGACATCTCCTCATCAGAAGGAGAAATCTTTTGCTGGAAGCAGTTATTCCATGGACTTGTATCCCACGCAGGCAAGTGTAATTTTCTTTTTTTTTTTTCCTTTTTCTTTGTCTTTTTCCCCTCTAAATTTAATTTCTTGGGTTTTTTAAATGCCTCTTCCCTCAAGGTGATCTTGTAGTGGTTAGCAGTTCATCAGGATGGATGCACAGATGATATCGATATCCTTGCCTCCACAGATGGGGCAGTCTAATCTAATAGCTGAGGCACCTGAGGGGTCAGAGCTGTGGGATAATTTAGAGTGATCACTTCTAACTAAAATGTGATAGCACTGAAGGAGAAAAAAAAAAACCTTATGGAGCAAAAGGTAAAAAGTGCATTTGAGTTGTTTGTATGATGCTATAACAGTAGGAATATGCCCACAAAACCTTGGTGACAGAGCCTGGCTGTCAAGGAAAAGGATTTGAAATCTGCCTTGTAGTCTCACTATTTTCTGCTGCAATCCTCTTCTTTTATCTTTCTGTCTTCACCTGGAAAGGAGGAAATGAGGCTATAATCTGACAAACAGAGGTTGTGCACAGCACCTGGTCTGTACGAGGTCAGCGCTGTGTGGATCCCTGGGTCACCGGAGTGAGGTTGAGCAGAGCTGATCATGGCACCCTGACTATGTGGAGCAGCTCAATGCAGGATTTGTAAACCAGAGGGAATAGAGAAAGTTCCTAAAAATGTCTTGTGAATTCACTTGTGAATTTCTGTTGTTGTGTTTCGTCCTCCATCAGTTTGAGGGCTTGCTTCTTATGGGCACTTTTATTTTGCAGAGTACCAGTTGTAACATTTTTCTTCCTGTCCCTGTTGCTTTAATCCCATGAGCAGTAGCCAGCCCATTCTGGTGACCAGGCTCCTCTCCAGTTCAATAGGAATGGAATATCACCACTTCTGCAGTGAATTGGGCTGGGCCTGTGTCAGCCTCTCTGCTGGATGATACCAAGATCACTGAACCATGGCAGGCTGATAGGGTGACAGGCTGCACTTAGCAGCTTCAGCCATGCAGAAAAATCTAGAAGATCTGTGTCAGTGAGGGAGCAGGGTCTGCACCATGATGAGACAACAGATACAGCCAGATGGTGATGGTGGTGATGATGAGGATATTAGGATCTGTGTCCTGCTTCACGGGAATGTAAGAGTGGTTTTTGACTTGCTGGGGACTGGAGGAAACTATTCTGTGCCAAGAGTAAGTGCTTTGAAAGAGCTGAAAAAGTTTTCCTTGCTTGGCTAAAACATCCATCTGAGATGGTAACTACCTATGCCTGGCTCCTGCAGACAGCCAGAGAAATGTCCCCAGGTCTTCAAGGCAGCTGTGAAATGAAAACTTTCTCCTAACAGATGATACATTCCCCCTATTAGTTACAGCCCGGTGGCCACTGTCAAACACATACTAATTATTTCTCTATTTCTTTTCTTTTTAGCACCTGCAAGAAGCTTTTCCCTTCCATAAGCAGCTCTTTATTGACCAGCAGTTTGTTATTGATTTCTATATTCAATAAAACCCGTGGTAAATGAGGACATTAAATTACTCTAGAGCTCTCACTTTTAAAAATGCAAGAGAAAATAAGACACCATGATGTGTTATGTTAACAAATGCAAGATAGGAGGAGAAACTTTGCTGGAGTGGACTGCCTGAAATTTATCTGGTCTGGTTACAAATAGACAAAATTTGTTCATTGCATGTGTGAGTAGATGTGAATACATGTGCACAGAGAATCATGTGTACATGATTTTCCTCCTGAGAGAACTGTAAGTTGCCTCTCATTTGAAGCCCAAACCTATTCATTCTCATTTGGATGAAAAATAATTTGTGAGGCCAAATTATGACATTCATTAGGCAGAACTTTGAGAACAGTATCTCAGTCTGCTATCAGACCAGTCATGAGGTGTGATGTGGGGCAGGGCTGGGGAGTAAATCTAGTTTAGGTTATGACACTGGTGCCTTTTGTTCCCTGGGTAAAATGAGGCCTTTCTTTTCCTCAAGTTTCCTTTCTAAGTGATTCACAGTTCAAAGTCCCTCTCTAGAGCATCTGGACTGTGCTTCATTTTCTGTATGATTTTTTTTTTTCTACAAACAGGGAGATGAAAAGTGGGTCAGGTAGTGTAAATGCAACTAAGCAATTTGCTCAATGGGCAAAGTCAACTGCAGGACAGGGGTATCTCTGGGGGCCACCCTGAATGCATGCCCCTTACTTCCAGTAAGTTTAGGACTGGAAAAAGAAAAAAAAAACCAAAAAACAACAATATTGCTTTACCCTCTGCTTTATTTTTTTCCTTTTAGCACTCTGACAAAAAATATGCAACTCCTGATTCTTCTTCCATGCTTGTGGTAGTCAGGACAAATAGATTTTGAGCACTGTGATTCTCTAATTACTGTGGAAACATGATGCCCTAATTACTGTGGAATTACATGGGAACGGGGGTAGGGAAACATGATTCTTTTTTTCCTGCTCTGGTACTCTGTAATTCTCCCCAGCCACTGGATTCTTAGATTTGAGTTAAGGAACCAGCTGTAGTGTTAAGGAACCAGGTCTGTAGTGACCTGGCTTCGCTGCTACACAGAAGTGGGGATGAAGAGTGGGGTTTGTGCCCTGGTAGCTCCACAAGCTCTGCAGCCCCAGCACACTTTAACCCCTGCTCCTGGGGCTTACACTGCTTCTCCATCTTTCCTTGAACTGGAACCTTGAGCCTTTTGGGCCATTTGTCATTTTTTATGAACACACCAATTCACTTGCCATGCTCCCACACTTCTTCCTCCCGGCTCTCTCTCGGTCCGTTTGGTTGATTGCCGCACGCTCCTGTTAGTGCCATGTTGGGCTGCTGATGGATGTTTAGTAACTCTCTTTAGTAGACTTGTTCTAAAAAAAAAAATAAAATACAGTGCTAAGAATTTCTGACACAGTGAGCTGAAGATATGTATTTCAGGGTGAAGCCCTGCTCTTGGCCTCCTGCTCTTTCATTGACACGGCACAATGGGATTGACAATAGAAATTTTTGTTCTGTGTCCCTGCATTAAGGTGAGTTAAACAGGGTTGGGTGTTTGGCAGTTAATTATAGTTTAGCAATCCTGCTTTGTGATGATTGGAGCAGCTCTGCATATAATAGATGTACTCAGGTAATTACCTTGTCTGTTTAAAAAGGCCTCATGGACAAATAAATTTCTCATTCTATTTTTTTCCCCTCTTTCTGAGAGGAGGGTAGGAGAGGAATGCTGAGCAAACAGGGGGTGTATTCTGACGGAGCCCTGACCTACATCACACACAGCCTGGCACACAGGCATGCAGAGGAGCTGGTCTGGCTCTCTCCTGTGCTGGGGTGGTGTGGTCAGAGCCAGGATTCCCACCCTGCAGTATCTTCACGCTGCAACTGCACTAAGTAATAGCAAAACCTTTTAATGGGTTACGCTCGCTGCTTTCATGATATGAACCCGTCAGGCTCCATTTCCTTCCCACACATATCGTGCTGTTTTACAGCTTTCTCATGCCTTGGATGAGAATAAGCTTCCTCTTGCTCTCAGCTTCGGCTGGAGAACTATTTTATCTCTTGCTTGCAGCACTCCTGGGCAGAAAGGCTTGGCCAGCAGCTCCCTGCTGGCACTGGGGCAGCCCCACCGTGCAGGGGGATGAGAATGGCAGCAGCAAGGAGGACTCTGGGCTGCTGACCCACTGTGGGCAGGGACAAAACCACACAGGTCTGGGTCTGCGAGAACTAAATGGGGTTAAACTGCTCCTGCTGAAATGATGGCTCTGCTGGTGGTGCGCGGAAATTGCTCCAGGCTGGGTTTAAAAGGGAGGGAGCGAGTGCCTCGCTGTCCGAGGTTACCTTTGAAAGGGCTGACCTGTGCTGGCAGGGGCTCAGATCCAGGCACATTCCCATCCTCTGGGTCAATGGCACTGCTGAGCAGCAGCAGAAGTAATTCACAGAGGATGCTTTGATACACACCTCGTGTCTTACACCTGTGGCACCATCCATGTCGTGGGTTGCCAAGAGAGTGGATTGGCCAAAAAGCTTCTGCTAATTAATGCAGTAAGTCATTTTCTACATTCAGTGTAGCCACAGATACAATGTTTTACATCTGGGACTAGAAGAAATCATTTGCTGGAATTTCTTTCCTTATGATTAAATTTCTAGTCTTGAAGTCTCCTTAGGAAAAGGAGTAATTATGAGAGGTCATTTGTCAAAAAGGGTTCATGCGTGTGATTAATTTACTTCACTTCAGCAAATTACGATGTATCAGCTGGAAGATGAAGACTATTTGTGTGTGCCTCGCCCTAAGCAATACATGGGGCTAGGCTAACATAGATTTACATAATAATACATTTCTATGCATGAATTTTCAAAACTGTAATGAAAAGCTGGAGATTTTTCTGGAATTACTTTTGTTTTTTGTCAATTACTGTTCTATTACTGTACTGATACTCTATTACAGAGCTCAAACTGTAACCTGGCAATATTTCCTAAAGGTGGTAGTGCTGTTGTTTAAGTTAACCTTCCCTGCAAGATGCTTTTCAAGCCATATCTTATTAACAGATGAGGTTCTGCCCCCAGCTGTCAAATATTTCATCCTTGGTTTCATAAAGTCTCTCTGTCCAGAGAAATTCTATGTCATATATAGACTAAAATTTTTACTCCAATTTATTTTGATCCCCTACTTGTAAAAACACTCTTGTCAATGTTTAATACTGAAGAAGTTTTTCTCATTTCACTAAATTTATTTTGATGATTCTTATGTAATATATGTAATGAAATGCCTTGTGCAGGGTCATTCTGGGACAGTTGTGCAGTGAATGAGTGAAGGCACCATCAATACAGTTCTGCTGAGTTCACAGAGCTTTTGGATCTGTTCCTAACTTTGTGTCCAACTCAACTGACTTCAAGAAATTCCTGTTGTTCCTTGATGTTAGAAGTTCATACACCTTTTCCCAAGACTTTCCTTTATGTGTGGTTTAATTGCAGAAGGGGGAATGTTGGTGTGTACAAATACACACACATGTATATATGTGCACACACAAGTTTTCTACACTTAAAGTGTTTCAAACAGACTGGAGAAAAAGCCAGGTTAAAGTGGAAACCCCAATTCCTCAAATATCTGATTTATTCCACTGATATCTGATTGATACATAGCCTTATACAATGTCCTTTTAAAATTTACATTCTTTACAGCCATCACAAATACTGCATTTTGCTCCATGTGTGCAAAGAATACACCAGACCTGTCAGCAACCTGTGAGATCATTGCTGGAGCCTAATAAACCAGCAGTGCTGTCCTCTTGTTTCAGGTGACCCACTTGAGTCCTCAGGTCAGAGCAGCCCTTGCAGCTGCCAGGAAGGCCAGGAGCCACCATCAAATGGTTCATTTTCAGTGGACTTAGAGCCATACTGATAATGGGAGACATTATGCATTTCTAGCATGTATTTTTTTGTCTTTCAGAGTGTGGTTTTATTACTCTTATGTATTTTTATTGCAGCAATGACTAAATATCCTCCAGTACTGGGAGATGACCCAAACAATGTACATTCTAATAAGTAAAACAGAGGAAAAGGGAATATGGTTGTGCATATTTTAAGATTGTGAACTTACTCACAGCAAATTTAAGTGGCCTTTCCAGTATTAGGTAAAAAGTGAATAATGAGCGAGGAATAAACTGAGATATCCAGAGTCTCAGGCTGGAATTTTAATCACAAGACCATCTTTCCTGGTCTAGTTGCTCCTCAGAAGTAAGAAATTTGACAGTGCATTTAGACAGCTCAGGGCAATTTTGTCCTTGTCACTCCATAAAGGAAAGTATTTGCATTCAAGGGCTTCCCTTGTGTGGGCAAGTGGTGGTTTGGATGGGAAGAGGGATCTCAGCCTAGGATTTTTTTGTATCATTCTCCCTGAATTTTCCATACAGGTAATGGAAAGTTCTCCCAACCCTGTGGGGCTTGCCTCTCTGTTATAAGGATTAAAAACCCAGCAGTGTTGAGTCCTTAAAAATTGATGAGGTTTCACCTGCTGGAACTACACCTTGCCTGTGCCAAAGTACCTGTACTTCTCAGAAAGACAGCACTTACTCCTGCTTTAGACCAAGGTACTGTGCTTATACTGAAATGCCATCAATGAAACCTGGGCCGGAAGAGACTCCCTAGGTTATCCTGTAATTGCCCACTTCACCTTCTGAAATGACCACTACTGGATGCAGAAAAAGGCTCCTCTGTCACCTTTGTTCCTCCTGCCCCATCCCTTGAAACAACCACAGGAGATGAGCAAGAGGATGGGGAAGCCTCAGGCAGAACATTTTTGGAACTCAGAGCAGCTGTAGCTTTTCAAGCAGGGTTGTGAGATGTGGCTAATCTTCCTTTAAACTTCTCCAAGCTCGACCCAAGTGGGAATTAATTGAAAGTGTTGATGATGTAAGGTCTATTTTACTCATCACTTGACAGCGATGATGCCAGGTTTTATTATTGAATAATTTTGTACCACTTCCGAGTTGATTGGCTTTAGGACAGGACACCTGATGGGAAGGGCTTAGGATTTGATTTCTCTTGGTGAAATAAACTTCCACATCCTGCAGGGTCAGAAATCACATGCATAAAAAGTGCTGCCTAGGGCTTTCAGCTCCTCTCTTTGAGCAGAAAGGCCAAGAAAAAAACAGGCACTCGTGTGTGGGAGGCTGAGAGGATTTAGCAGAGACAGGTTTGAGCTCTGTAAAGGTGAGGACTTCCAGGGACTTTCTTCCAAGGCAGTTACCAGCTCCTGCTCAGTCGAGTCAGAAAGAGTTGCTAGATGACAGTGGCCTTTTCTGGTGCAGGAAAAGAATGTTTCCCTGTTTATTGCTCTCCCTTTTTCATGAAGCAGAAGCCAGGTCAATTAGTTGGAGGAGGCTGGAAGCCTGCTGGGAAATGTGCAAAGCTAAAACCAATGGTAAGAGAGTACTTAGATAAACTGCTGAATGTGCGCTCGTTAACATGGAACAAAAATGCTTAAGCATGAGTTTAGGCATGATAAGCTTAAGGGACTTGTTAAACTACATAAAACCTAGGGCTGCACAAGCACTCTATCTTTCCTTGGAACAAAGATGTCTGTGAAGATACCAAGCAGACAATGTTATTAAAGTTCATTTGTTGCTTAGTTGTATCAATCATACTATTTCTTGACATGAAAAAGTGCAAGATGTTTCAGGACTTTTTGGTTTATATTTCTCACACCTTAGAGGCTCAACATGGAAGTAAAACTTTGCCTTTTGAAGCAAAGTGTATGAACAAAAATACAAAAATCCACAGTCAGGATTTTCGAAAAGTCTTTTGAGGACATCATAGAGCTAATGACAGGCTCAAAGGTTTTCAATTTCCACTATAATTTTTCAGATGGAGGAAATATTATTAGTTCAGAGACGACTGAAGTCCCAACATTATTGCATTATTATTTCACCTAATACAAATCCAAGATCCCTGTAATCCTCTTCTATCCCTTTCCTCAACAAACAGGAAGAGCAGACAGGGGTGGTTGAGATCTGCAGTTATGAGCAGGCACAGAGCAGCAGGGTTGGGAATTCAGTAATTCAGTGTCTGTGCAGCTGTTATCAGGAGGCTGTAGGCAGTGCAGGAATCCCATGCTTTCCCCCCTTTTCCTGGGAAGGTATATCCTCATCTGACTGTGAGTGACTGGATCAGTGCTTTGCTGTCCAGGATACTTCACAGGTGAATTGTTCTGCCTGCTGCTGTGGCTCTGGGGGATGAATCTAACAGCCCTGCCTGGCTGGGCCAGTCCCAGAGGGGGCTGTAAAAAAGCAGCTTGTTTTCAGGCCAGCAGATGTAGCAGATGAGGCATTCATTGGATGGTGATAAAGCTGGAAAGGATCACTATGGACAGACCATTGGGAAAGTCAACAGGTTCAGCTGGACCCTTAACACGAGAATCCTGACAACACTGGATTGCACCTGAGTTCTGGGGCTGCTGAAACCAAACCAACACAGCCAAACAAACAGAAAGTATGCAAAAAGAATTGTTACTAAAGTGAGGAACAGAGACAACAGAAGTTGTTTACCAAAACAGAGCAAAACAGTCTCAAAACAAAATGAAACAGCAAATATGTTTGTGCATATATTCCAGGATGTTCCCTTGTGTGCTCATGTCTCCTGCAGCCTCACCTCTGCTGCTTAGATGATGGCACATGATCTTATCAGGAAAGGGAATCACACACCTGTTGGAAGTCACCATCAAATATCTTCACTGTGATATATTGCTGTTCTGAAGGCAAAGATATACTATGGCAGCAGTGCCTTCATTTTTATCTTTAAAATAAATAAAACATTTATGGAGTAATATTTATAGGCTTGCAATTTTATCTTATTTCAGTTACCTGCAGTACAGAAAAAACCTGTACCCTCCACGTTATGCACCAGGAGGACTTACCTACTCATGATCAGAAGAGACATTTGTCTCTTTTATTTCCCAGTAAGCTCATAAAATTGCAAATATTTTGGTCTGCCTGCTAAGTCCCTATGTAAAGACATGTGTGCATATTTGTATTTAGAGTTGACTGAGTAATTGGAAACAAATCATTTATTTAACACGTTTTCCTTCAGCTGAATCTACAAAGAAATGCAGCATAATTGGGAAAGCAGCTTTGTGCCTCCCAACACAGAGAGCCTTTGAGTAGGATTGATGGAAAAGTTGTCAGAAAGCAATTTCAGAAGAAAGTATCCCTATCAAAAATCAAGGAATGAAACATGTTTTCTGTTTTTCTTTCATTCAAGCAAAAGGCTTCAATGAATTGTCATTTTATTTATTTTTTTGAAAAAACATTATGAACAGAGGAGTGGGAAGCAAAACCAAACAATTAATTTTCAAAGGCTGGGACAAGGAGCTGTTGCACCAAGGCAGAGGGGACCCAGTTCTGTAGTGAAACTCCAGACAAGCTGTAATGTCCTGGGGTTTGGGACAGGATTTGGATCCCTCTTGTACAGTTAGCAACCTGCCAGCCACTCGTAAGAGATCCTCACACATCTCTGATGGGCATGTGACACTTGCCTTGGAACACTGCTTCTGTCTGGTAAAACACAGCCCTGAGAAACACCTCCCACAATACTCAATTAATTATAGAACTGAGGAAGAATATATTTGAGGAGCCACCTTACATCATGGGTGTCTAATGACAAAAAACCCAGCTGTTGGTTTAAAGCACTTCTCAGCTCCAGTGGATCATTTTTTACTGGAAATTAAAACTCTCCATCTCACACCAACAAATATCTGCTGTTCTTTGATAACAGGGTCACTCTTCTGTTTCACTGCCAAAAACTGCTGCAGGAACTGTTGACTGTATGGTCTTATCAAGTTGCTAAATGTGGAGCTCCACAGTGAATGCACAGGATAAATGTGACTGCTAATTCAGTATCTCTGCTGGTTTTGAGCTTCCTTCACGTTGCCTTTACCTGGTCATGGTCCTTCTCATCTGAACAATATCACTTCATTACAACAGGACAAATTTAAATATTCATATGCTTGGAAAAAAGCTTGGCATTGAGTGTTTTATGCATCTCACTGTAAGTTATTTGCCATGCACTCCATTGTCTTAAAAATTTATTTGGAATGATGATTATGATAATATCTCTAGGGGTGCATTTATCATTCATGCTTCTGAAGTGAATCCTGTGGAAAACAAAAGTTGACATATCTGTTTCCCTGTTCAATTAGCAACATTAGCTGCTCTTAAAATATTAATCTTACAAGATAAATTGCAAAAGAATTTGTGGAAAGAAGACTGTCCAGAGTTACAGGGATGCAGGAATGCAAAATCTCTTTGCAATGGTGCTGTAATTCAGAGAGGAAATATTTTTAACAATAAGCATGCTGCAGTTATTTGATACATTTTTTCTTGGGGTTACAAAGCATCTCACAAGCCTCGAATCAGTGCTCATGTTCTCCTTAATGTTACAAGGCCACATAGAGACAAATGATTGATTGCAGATGGCTGGCAGGATCAGAGGAGTTATAGAAAGTCAAATCTGCACTCCTTGTCCATCAAACTCCCTTTTCTTGCATTCCCTGCTCTATTTATCACTTGAAAATATGCCTGCTCACTAATTTCACCCCAACCTGCTCTTCATCCCTTCCACTTGTGGGACTTTCTGGGAACCTATTCAGCTGACTTTGCAGACGGTATTCAGGGACACGGTCCCTGTGTGGGACACAACTGGGATGCCTTGCCCACAGCTGGGACATCAAATATAAAGTTTGCTGCTCAGGATATGGGGACTTCAGGATGTGGGGATTTCAGGATGTGGCACTTTGAAAACCAGATTGCTTATTTATAAGACCAAAAGTGGAAGCACTTTGCTTATATTAACACTGCTGTAAATTAGTTTCATTGTCTTAGGCATGGTTTGAATGTATTCTGTGAGTGCCAGATATGCAGGAGCCACTTGGACACACACACCCAACTAGTGGTTGGCAGCAGTGCTATATGATTTATGTGTTCTGAATTCCCATGCCTTCACTAGAAAGGAGTGACCAGCACCTTCAGCATCTGAAGACACAGCCAATGACAAAATCAAGGTGGAATTACTGAAATTTGGGTACTGTTCTCAGTTGCATTTGGTGGAAGCATGGCAATACTCAGGCTCCAGATGCTGAAAGCAATGTCTCAGTGCTGACCCAGATGGTCACTTTGCATCTTTATATTCCTTCTTCCTTTATCTGTTGTCTTACCAAGGAAAGCACTGAGGGCAAGGAACATATTTTCAATCTGCATTTGCAAATGATCCAATAAGGGCATGGCTTATGAATGAGCCCTTGAGGCACTGCTGCAGTAACATAAGTGGTAAATAACAATAATTATGATAATAACGGAGATTGCATCTATTAGCAGAGACACTAATAGAGTTCTAATAAGAATCACAACTGGGTGATGCTTTTTAATCAGAATTAATGACGTGTGTTGAAATATGTTGTAGCAGGCTGCCATTGATTCAGCAGCTGTGTCTCCAAGAGAATCTCAGATTTTTCTCTAAGTACATTCTGGCCAAAGGTAATTAGTTAGAATACTGACAAGGAAATTATAAGAAGTTACACTTTCCTTTGGGAGAAAAATCTGTCTGTCTGTCTGTCTATCTATCTATCTACCTATCTATCTATCTATCTATCTATCTATCTATCTATCTATCTATCTATCTATCTATCTTTCTATTTATCATCTATCTTTTAATCTCTTATCTATTATCTATTTATTACTTAGTGTTAGAATGGACATGTGAATGCATTATTTGCCACTAGAACCCTCAGAAAATTTTGATACATGTGTCGCTTTTCCAGGTGTGTACCCATGCATCATGCACAAAATATTTAGGTATTTTACCACAATGTCATCATCCTCCTAAAACACTGAAACATGGGTTACCTTGAAAGTGCTGCTAACAGAAGCCATGCATTAAGCAAATAACTGTCAAGATCTTATATGTCAAAGTAATTGCCTATGATCAGTAAAAAATAGTTGTTGTAAATACAAACCCCCATTTTACCACAAGCTGACCTACATCTCATCACTTAGTACAAAGCTAAAGAGAAGGATACCTCACAGCAGTATGGGAGCCAAGAATTCCTGTGTTTCCTGCTGAATCTCACTGCTCACTCACTCAGTAGCCTGTCAGCACCTCATGGCAATGTTAAACACCAGCATCAGTGGAAGGTGACTGTCCTTGACTCATTTACCCTTCCTTCCTCAGGGTCTGTCACCTGGTTTTGAATGGAGAACACAAGAACACAGCAACAACAGCTCCTCCATGTGTGAGCCCTCCGTCTCTGGCAGGATTCCCCTCTCCGTGCGCACTCTGTCATCGATGGATCACAATGCCTCTCTGCTAATGAGCAATCATGAGTTTTTTGATGTAAATCTCCTTGCATCCCTCCTTAATGATACCAAGTTTGTTATGATCATTGTTCTTCTGACATCCCATCTATTATGGCACCATTTATTTAGCGAGCTTTTTTTTTTTTAAAAAAAAAAGAAAATAATTATTCCACTCTGTTCTTGTTCCAGATGGCTTCTATAATTAGTTTAATACTTTTGCAGATGTTGTATGAAAACTTCAGGATGTGAGCCAACAATGGGGAGATGAAGCTAATGAAAGTGAGTTTTCAGCTGATTATTCACAATGCAGAAATAAGTATATTCTGTGTGTCAACTAAATGCAATGCAGAATGCAAAGCATGTATCTGGAGCATTTGATTGCACCAAATGGTGTGTGCTGTGTCAAAGTCTCTGGCTTCAGGTCATGTTCATGTCCCATGTTTCAGTGGACAGGAGGCAGGGAAAGGCCATCTTCCCTTCAGCTCAGAATACCAGGGTGCCATGATCAAGAACAAGACTGAAGACTCTCATTTCCAGTCCTTAACTGCTAGCCATTTTTCAGCCTTACCTGGGTCATTTCTCTCCCTGCTCCAGTCCCCAGAAAGGAGGATGTCCCTGCTTGGTTTTCATGTCTGCTTTCTTATACTTCACTGCTTTTACAACAGCTGCACCACAGAAGCAGACATCCTGCCCTCCGTTCATATGGTAATGAGATTATCATATATTTGCTAATTTTTTGGGATGGCAGTTATTTCATTAAGGGCAATTATTCATTCCCCTTTTGAATTTAGATTGCAATAAAAAAAAAAAGAAAAATAAACAGAAAAAAAAAGATACTTGAGAGAACCTCTCTTGCATTGGAAAACAGTGTTTCCCTCTGCAGAACACCAGTATCCAATTATAAGCCCTCCTGGATAGGTTTCAATGTTAATATCCTTGGCTGAAAATGCTTGGTGATTAATAGCATTGACTGGCTAGTTAAATACACGATCAACCTGGGAGCAGTCATGCTTCTCAAGTAACAACAGTAATTGACAGAATGTTCAGCAAATAAAACTAGTTTAATACTGTACTAATATATAATTAAAATACCTGTAACTCTTTCCCCCAGTGGGGATACAATGCTGCCACAGAAATGCCAAGCGTTTCAGTTTAAAAAAAGGTACCAGGTTTAAAAAGCCTGATTTTTCTTTCTGGAGCCTCCCTCCCCCTCCACCCCATAAATAGCCAGGGTGGTAATTTTGCATTCAGAGGTGCCAGCAAACACAAGACCATTTCAGTTTACAGTTGCTCCCACACATTGTGCCTGCAAACAGAAGGCGATGTATTTTTAAAGAGCTGCTTATCGGCATCCTCCCTCTCTGCCTGAAATGTATCCCACCTCCAGCTCAGGAACATGAATTATTTACTGCTGAGCAAAAAGTGGGGGCGTTTAGCCACGACACCCTGATGGTGAGAGTGGAGAACTCAGCCTCTCCTGTGCATTGCTGCCCCTCCTGCTGGGCTTGCTGGTGCTGGCTGAGCACTGTGGAGGGCTCTGGGCAGGCTGCCCGTGCCCCACAGTGCAGGGATCCTCCTGCTCCTATGGAGACATTGGCTTAATACCCTTCAGACTCATTGTCCTGCCTGCAATCTGCCCCCAGCCCTCTCCAGGCACGTCCTAGCAGGGATTTTCTGGCAATGCACATTCAAATGGAGCGCACGTCTGGAGCCGCAGAGCTCTGCAGCGTTGTGGTCCAGATCTTTCCCCATCCCTGAGAACAGGAGCAGAGAGGAGACATTAACCCTGTATCTGTGCACTACCCTGAGCTGCCTGACCCAGAAGGGTGATAATCTCCTTTCTCTTCCTGTAGGCAGCACATCTCCAGTTATAGCAGAATTACGATGTGTAGCTCCTCCAGCATTGCTGGCACTGCAGCAGATATTAATCAATGTGTGCTATCCATTGAACTATTTGTTTTTCCCAGATATGTTATTAACCTTCTTTCCATCAATCCAGCAAGGGCCAGGAGTGTTTGGAAGTATGTGTGTGTTCACTGCTTTCACAAAGGGTATAGTAAAAAAATTAAAACTCTATAAAACATCGGGTCGGACTCACGCCAGTATAATTCTTCTGCAGCTTGTGAAAAGACCAAAGGGGTGCTGGAGTCCAGCCCTACCTATAAAAAGCAGTAAATATGTGCTGAATTTTGGACTTCTGTTAGAACAGGAGAAAAAAGAAGAAATTAAAATAATTACCTTTATTAATTAAATTAGCTTATCGAGCAAAACCATAACCAGAAATAAAACGATAGCACAGGACTATTAATAGCAATATTTTGTAGTATGGAAGTAGAGGAACCAGGAGCAAGGAATGGGAGTATCTGAAATCTAAATGCTGTGCAAAAATAGGATGAAGCATGAGTCCTGTCCTAAAGACTTCATAGTCTTTGAGCAGAAGAAGAGGGATTTTTCTCATATTTTTTCAAACTAGGAAACATGATTAGGATGAAGTGACTTATTAGAAGTTAGACAGAGAGTCTGTAGGATACCATGAATTATCTCCAAGTGTTGGGAATTGTCTGCTCTTTTAAAAGATAGGCCCCTCTTTCTCTGGAGAAAAAAACTGACTCCAACAGAAATAACTCAGCAAGTGGAGAGGACATGCAGGAATGCAATGAAGATAAATTGTTGCAATAATGGGAATTAAGAAATTTGATTGATTTTATACAGTGATAATCTCATTAAGGCTTTCTCTTACTGTTAAATCTTTATATTGCCCAAAAAGAGAAAAAAAAAAAAGAAATATATATATCTGCTCACAAATATGTGAAAATAAGTCAGAATTGCAAAGTATTCTCCATTTTATAGCAATTTCTATCTCAAAACAACTCCTTTCCTCTCTTTTTATCATCATCATCATGATAAAAAGAGAGGAAAGGCTCCCAGGATGCTCCTATGCTGCTTGGGTGCTCTGTGCAGCACCGTTACAGAGCTGACACCTGTTGTGATGCATCTATTCTTATAAACAGGCCTATCTTTAGTACCAGGCAGTGCCTTTTTTTCTTATGTTCATGTTGTTGTTCTCCACTGGTTTTACTTTTTAAAGTAGAAAAAGGCAAAAAAAAAAAAAAAGGAATCAAAGAACTTTGCAGCCATTTTGCAGAGAGTTACTTGATCATGAGTGTGCTGGATCTGGTGGTGAGAGGGGCAAAGCTGTAGACCCAAGTGTGAAAGAGATGTTGGAACAGTTTTCTTCCCAGAAAATTTTTCTTCATGATCCAAATTAAAATAATGAGCACAAAAAAGCTTTAGGGGAATATTTTACCAAGACACTTTTGTAGCAATGCCTTTCATGAGCTCAGAGTGTGGTTTAAGCAAACTGTTTAATCTTTGGCTGTAGTTCTAATGCTTCCTAACTCCCCGGTCCAGATCCACTGCTTTTAAAGAGCCCTCTGGAGATTTTTACTGACAATATTCCTAGGCTGACAAATCCTTTGTGCACTTGAGCACACTGATCTGCTCATTTGTATCTACTTTCCTAGAATCCCAGAATAGTTTTAGTTGGATGGCACCCTAAAGATCATCTTTTTCCCACTCCACACTGCCACAGGCAGGGACACCTTCCACTAACTGAGGTTGCTGTAGTTAAGATCCCAGTGAAAATCGGTTATTTATCATTTTCATGGGCTGGCACTGGTGACCTTTCACTTGCCACCATCATCAAGATGAGGAGTCATCCCAGAGTGATTTGCTGCAGGTATTTGTGGAATTGCTGCAAGCTTGAGAACAAAATGAAAAACATGATGGCAGGTGAAAATAGCGAGGCTGATCAGTGTCACTCACCTTCAAGTCTGACTAGCTGGGGAAGTTTTGTCTGAAAATCCTCCTGTTGGCTCAGTATCACCTTTCTAATGAAATCTGGTGTATGATACTGAACTGCTGGTGACAAGTGATCCTTTTTAATGCAATTTTAGGCTCAGTGTACAGCCTTGCAAAGCCTCTGATTGCCTAGCACTAACTGCACAGTTCACTACCTCTTTAGACAGGCATTTTGAGCACTAGAACTCTCAATGCTCCTTATCTATACAAAGCATTCTTCAACCACCAGATAAGAATTGACTGTAAGGCAGACCCACAACATGTCATTAGCGATTTGAGTCCTGAATTATCTGAATGGTTGAACCATTTTTAATGATGCAAGGGGACTTGGCTAACAGGTTAGGTCAAGGCTGATCCTAAACTTTGAGGTAAGCAGCACTCGTGTCTGAATTTCATGGCTTCAATATTGACTTTATGGGCCATATGATGGCTCCTAGGATGCATTATTCTCTCTTTCACGTTGGACTTGTTCTACAGTTAATGGCTTAAGGCTTTTGAGTTGACACTTTAGCAGAAGTGACTGCATTTCTTTTCACATGGCTCATGAACAGACAGAGCACTGAATAATAGAGCTCATGTTCTGTAGCCATGACCTTTCTGAGGGAAAAAGGCTTGGCATGTTAAACAGCTTTTAGGGATAGTTTCTTTCAATGTGATATGAAGTCTTTCTAAGAGTCATCTACGCAACCACAACACTGGTTTTGTGGTTGAATAATTCACCTGAATAAAAAGCCTTTGAAACTGAGGAGCAAGTGTGTATGGACCCACATGTGGCAAATGGCCCCTAGAATCAAGCTAAAATCTGAGGTTCAGTACATTCAGATCAAAAATGGACGTTCTGCTACTGCTTTGGCTCAAGCTACATCAATTCCCTGTCTCATCTAAGATGAAAATATCAGAATTAGGACATGATTTAACATCTCTAACTACTACAAAATTGTGCATTGTGGTGCTTTTAATGTCATGAGCATGAGATCTCTATAAGACCTGCTCAGATAGCAGACTCAAACTTTTCTACCAGGAGAAAGTCAGCAGACCAAAATGACACAGCCCATAAAGAGAAACTAAGGATAGAAAAAGTGACATAGTTTTCTACTCATCTGAATTCAGCAGAAGAGATGAATGAACAAATGGAAGGACCTTAAAAAAAAAAAGAGC
Source organism: Molothrus aeneus (assembly GCF_037042795.1). Classification (NCBI taxonomy): domain Eukaryota; kingdom Metazoa; phylum Chordata; class Aves; order Passeriformes; family Icteridae; genus Molothrus; species Molothrus aeneus. Next base: position 25,831,850 of record NC_089653.1, on the reverse strand, counting down.
AAGGTTCTGGTATTTGAGAATTTTACATTATGGGAAGGTTGTTTCATAACCTAGGAGAGAGATTTGCTCATGGACCAATTAAAAGCTGAAGCTTGAAAATTGTTTAGTGTTATGTATAATTACTTTCCCAACTATATCAGGAAATTATTTAAATGCAAATTAAACTATGCTGCCAGAAGGTAGATGTATAGCACTGAATAGAGCTGTTTTAGAAAACAATGTAATTTTAGGAAAATTACCTCCCTTGTCCTGAAGAAAAAGCAACTGCTGTGGAGTCAGTGGTACAAATAATGTATTGGTAAGATCAGTTAAACATTGTTATTCTCCAGGACCTGAGCTGCTATAAAACTCCAGAAATGAGTAACAGAGGTTACCTAAGCAAGTCTGAAAGGAGACTTTAGAAGTGAAACAATTTCCCTGGATTTTTTTGTAAAACAAGGCATACACCACTTAACTCCTGCTGGTTGGGAGGGTGGGTGGAAAATTGGGAAGGTTTTAAAGCTTAAAACTGTTTTCTTTTGGTTCCCATAACTAGAGGCTTTGTGCACGGCAGCCAGCTTGGTGTAACTTTGCAACAATCCTCCAGAGCTGTTTGCATTTTAATTGGGGGATTCCAGTAGAATCCACCAAGGTCCCATGGTGCCTCTCTGAGCCACGTCCTGAAAGCCACAGGAGGTCCTTCTAGGACCTTCAAAGGGAGGAGAAGGATAAAAAACCCACATGAAAATAAGAAATTAACTCAGATTGATGTAGAGAGAATACCACAGCACACTGGAAGTGGGAAGTAATTTGTTTGGCTTTCATGAGAGGACTGAACTCTATTGACATTCCTTTTCCATCCGTCAAGGTTTACTGCAGGATCATTGCAGGCTGTACCACTGGTCCAGAAAGAGTCAGGCTTGAGTGAGGAGTCCAGGAATGTAACAGTTCTTGTGGTACTTTCCCTGGGGATGTTAAAAAAAAAAAAAAAAAGAAAAAAAAGAATCATGTTTTATTGTAAATTGACACATTTAGGGGATCCAGAGAAAGCAATTCTGCTTGGTTTGCTCAGCCCAATTTTACCATCTGATAGTGCACATGATCAGGTAACTCTTAGTATTACAAAGTAGGATTTACTCCTTCCAACAGGCTTGTGAAAGAAAAAGCCAAATGATTAAGCAGACACAGTGCCAGCATGTGTGGACAGCGTATGGTGTTAGCTCCTGTCCTGTTGGTCTTTCTGTCAGCCCTGCTTGGTCACAGCTAAACCAGGTTTCTTTGTGACCAGAATCTATCAAGAGCAAAATCTGAAAAATATTTTGAATCCCTGGTAGATGCAAGTCCTCCTCAAATTAAAAAAAAACCAACACAAAAAACTCAAAAACCCAAACCAATCAACCAAAAAAAAAAAACCAAAACAAAAACAAAACAAAAAAAAAAAGGCAAAAGGACCAACTCAAACCAAACATACACTTTTCAAAAGGAATACTGGAAGCTGCTATCCCCACAGCCTTTCTGCTGATGCTCAGAAAAGGGGGACACAGTGACAAAAGAAATGAAGTCTCCCCTGTGGACTGTCCCATGGACTCCAGAGCAGAGTGAGTTTCCAGGACAGCAAGTGATTTAACACTGCATCTGACACACTTGCCCTTAATGTCTAGCATCAGCTGGAGGCACAGGATGTGGGCAGGAAGCCCAGTTCCTATCTGCTCTATCTTCTCAGAAATTCTGAGAACAGGTAAGATATAGCCCCCAGCAAAGGGGGACTCAGCTGGCTGTAGGAATAACACAGGACAGGAAACAGCAAGGCAATATCAGAGATCTTGCTGAGGGCTGGCATTTCCACCAGTGTAAGGGAGCCATCAGATACCCCAGGGACAGGCAAAAGGGAGAGCAATTTTGTTTTGCAGATAGCATGGACCCAGCATGGACCCTCCTGGGCAGGAATATGTGCACCCTTGTGCAAATGCATATGGCCAAATATTTCCCTGGGGTGCATCACAAAGCACAGAGTTGCAAGGCATTTCCCACACCTCCCCAGGAACCTGCTGTGACAGCTGCTGAAGGACAAATGCCAGCAGCAATCAGCATCTGGCTAGAAATGCTTCAAGCAGTTTGCCCAAGGAAAAGTTCCCCTCTTGCCTGTGGTGCCAAAAGTGAGAGAGTGTCTGGGAAAAATCTGCACCCTGAAACCTGAGGTGCCAGTGTGCCTTGCACAATGTAGGGAACTGGGGACCAATATCCCAGCTATTCCCTTCTCATTTCCCCATTTCCAGCAGCCTGCACCTGTCTCCCTGCGTGTTAAGAAGGTGTGGGACAGTGCTGAACTTTGGGTATGCTTGGAAAACTCCCTGTCCCTCTTTCCCATGGATTTTGAGAGCCTCTTGCAGGCTCACTGCACTACCAATGTCTTCACTCAAACCCATCATAAAGACACAAAGCCATAAATGCTGATCAGGTTACAGTGGCCAGGTGTGCAAATGGGCCCTACTGGAGATAAAGGGCCCTAGTGGAGATAAAAGTTTAAATTACTGGGTTGCAGATACAGCAGTCCTGTGCCTTGCTGAGGCCTCTTTATGTCACCCTGGCAGCAGAAAGAAGTTTTAAACCATTATTTTGCCTAAAGAGCCTCCTTGAATAGGCCACAAGTACACGACTGCTTATTCACAGTTGAAATTAAACTGCCTAACAGCAAGGATTTTGCTTTCCAGAGCATGTGGGAAGTGCAGGGTGTGACAGAGCTTCTCCACAGCAATGTGAATGTGTTTCTGGGGGGCAGGGGAGGCTCCTGCTGGGGCAGGACTGTTTCCACATAAGCACTGCTCTTCCCTCTTTCTTCCAAAAGATTGTTCTAAAAATGAGACCTTCATATCCTCTGAGAACAGTTATGTGGGAAATAAAAGATAATGTGAAGGCACAGGATCATTCAGCAAAAGTCTGTCAGCAATTCGGTCAGGGAAACACTGAAGCAGGAATCACGGTGCCTGTGAAATGCTGACTTCTGTTGACAAATCAGCTCCCTGCTAAAGGTTTTTGACAGTTTGGCCCTGGATGCTGGTTCTCACAAGACTTTTGTTCTTTTGGCATCTCTCTCTGGCCTGAAAGAATTGGCAGAGGAAGGTCATGTTTACCTAGCAATATATAATTTATATATCTTGAATTTGAGGGGGACTCTTTTGATATGAAATATGTATTGTACTGCAAACTCTGACAAGCTGTCACAATGCAGGAAGGGACCCTGTCCTTTGTTTAGCTCAGAGAAAAATGCAGCAGGATGGTGACAAACACAAGATGTGTGCTGCCTTGGGAAGAAGCTAGACAGAGCATTTCAAAGGTGTGCCCAAGGCTGTGACAGATGAGCTGAAATCTTTCTGCCTGCACAACTGGGACACCTTGGTACCCCCAAGGTCCTCTTCAGCCCCCACCTGTAAATTTCCTGGCTTTGTTTCTGCACTGCTCAGGTATCTGGTTTTAGGCTGCTCACTTAGGAGAGAGCAGAAAAGCTGCCAGAGCATCCTCACCATGGAGGGATATGTATCTAGGGAGAAGCTGTGATTCAGCTTTCTTGGCATCTTCTTTCTTTGCAAGTAGCAAGAAACAGAGGACTTGGAAGTTCGGGCAGCCCTTTGCACTTAGGCAGGCATAGTAAACCTGGTGTTCATTTACTGACCACTGACAGTGTGTGAAGGTCAGGTCTGGGGTAGTATCTGCACTGTACACACTACTTTGGTGAAGTTATTCTTACTATTGCTTAATCAGGAAAGATATTTTTTAATGACCTTCACATCTGAGAGGAAAAATTTTACAAAAAATCAGAGCAATGAAATAAGTTCTCTTAAAAGCTTAATTAAAATATGAAACCTTTGATTTCTGGCAATTAAATGGGACATTTTGTGCCTTTAAATTAAGTGTTCCAATACTCTCTAAGCAGAATATGGCTGGAACTGTCTTCAAGATTATAATGGGCTGGATTAGAAGTGTTTCAGATGTGCACCTCAAAGCAAAGCTGAGATTTTGCTTCCCAAAGGCTAATGAGAGCTGAAGATGCTCTGCTTCTGGCTGTCAGCATTGGCAGCTGCTGAGGAAGCTGAAGGACATGGGTGAAAAAGCTATGGAAATTTTGGAGAAGAAAATGTAAATGACAGTGCTTCACTGGAGTTGGATGGCAGAGTATAAATGCCCATAAACACCTGACTGGATGTTCAGGAGCAACCTGAGACAGTCACTGTCCATTTGGGAGCAATCCCAAAAAGATGCCTTTTTCCCAGCTGAGCCATTCATCTGTTCAGCCTAAGGCATCCCTCAACATTTGGGTGAGGGCAAAGGGAGAAGATGAGCTTGGTTTCCAGCCAAATCTCAGCTTTGCAAAGTAGCTTTTACCTGGCTAAATGAAATCTAACTGCACATGGTTGTAGCTTTTGCTTTTATACTCTGCCCTAAAATATTGAATAGCAGCATGCTGGGTAATTAAATACCTGTCATGACTTTTCCCAGGTCTAACAATGCTTTGGGGATATATGATGCATGATTTGTACAACCAGTTAGTATAAACTTTGTAAAGCACTTTGGGATTCATCTGAATGAAAGGCATGACCATAAATGTAAGATCATTTTCATTATCATTAATATTCTTTTATGAGGGACCTTATCAAAAGCATTTTGAAAAGCCAAGTAAATTATATCTATCAGGTCACCTTTATGTAGTATTTTATTAACTTTTCAGGTGAGGAATTGCTTTGAAGGAACAATATTTCCTTACGGTGACTGAAGTGGGTTTTCTCCCTACTGTCATTTATTTGCCTTCATTATGGTGACATTATGGGGTACAGCTGAGGTCAAGGGCCTGTTGTGCTTATGGTTGCACCAACACGAAAGGAAAGAATGGTGGCACTTTAGGAACCTTGAAAAAAAAATTAATAAAAAATGTAAATAAACTTTCTGGTTGTGTCTGTGCTGAGTTGCCTGTGCCCTGTGTGGCAGCAGCTGGATGGTGGCTGCAAGGTGAGGGGCATCATCTCAGGTGTGTCTGCCACTCTGGGGGTGAGGGCCAGCCCAGGGACTGGCACTGGCTGTGCTGGGAGCAGCCTGGATGGCAGAATTCCCACAGGCACTGCAGGGCTCTGCTCCTGCAGCAGCTCCCAGGGAGGTTTCCCTCCCTGCTGTTTTACAATAGGAGCCATCACTGAATCTTCCATTTGTTTTCAAGGGGGATTTCACCCAGCAAGGTGAGCAGGGCAGCTTATTTGTCAGGTTCACTATTGTGTGGGGTGTTCTCTCTACAGCCTGGGCTGGGAACCAGCTGCTCTGGGTGATTTACTGCCCCAATGAGCTCCCCACCACATAACTCCTTCCTCAGGTCCTGTTCACCTTCCACAGTGCTAAAGTAAATCACTGCTGAAGTCACTCTCTAATTTCCCACAGAAAGTGGCAGAGACAAGGAATCTCTTTAGTTACATCCACACAAATAACTCAGGCCAAGGTTTTATTCCTGCTTCAGCATCCTCTGATTTTCAGCCTCCCTCTCTCCCCACAAAGATAGAGGGCTGTGCAGAAGAAATGCCTGCTTTAGCACATCTGACAGCAAGTAACCATGGAGAGTGGTGTCTTCCAGCAGATACATATATTTGAGTTAATTAGGTACAATAAAGCTGTCACATAACAACAGCGCTTTCTAAGTTTCACTCATTATATGCCTGGTTGGGGGTTTAATTTTTTCTTCTCTACTGCATCAGAAATACCTTGATGATTTTTTTTATAGACCTATATCTCTACATCCCTTTCCTTTGTAGCTTGTCTGCATTTACTCTATTCTCTCTTCCTCTTTTTAGTCAGATCTCTTTTTAATTTTTAAAAGAATGTTTATTTTCAATAAACCCTGCTCAGCTGTGCAAATTTCATTCTTCCTGTTCTTATTTTCAGATCAAAGGTCCAACCACCATCTGCCTCTCTAGCACAGATTCTTAAATAGCCTCCAGACTGATCACATTAGCCAAACTCACCCTTGGTACAACTCCTGGGGCTGCTAGGGGAGTTACTCTAGGAACAAATTTGTTCTAGGTTGTTAAAGAGTTTCACTATGCCCTTGAGCCTTCTGTTAATAATTTTTTTTCAGTTTTAAAATCTGGCCTTTTAAAGTTCACCCTCTCTGCATTACCCCTAGGAGAGTAACCTTCTATTATGATATCAAACCTAATTGCACAGTGATTATGATTACCAAGTGGATTTCTTACTCTCACCTCCCTTAACTCCTGTGCATAATTTAGCACAGAGTTGAGATTCAGTCCCTCCAACAAAGGACTCCTCTGAAAAGCAGTCTTTAAATAATATCAATTAATTGGCTTTTCATACCATGGACTTTTCAACTGATAGGCAGCAGAGGCGTGGAAGTCAGAGCTCTTCCACTACTGACTCAGTGCCCTCCAAAGGGTCAGGCTGCATTGTCCCAGGGGTGGTCCTCAGAGCCACAAAATCATGGAATGGCCTTGTGCTGTCCCCAGGGGTCTCTGCAGCTTATCCAGGTGGCCTTGGCCACCTGGAGAAACTGAAAAGAGAAATCCAGCCTGGCACCATCAGATAAAGTCTCCGTCTCACCATGCTCCAAGCATGAATGGTGACAGGGAGACAGAGGAACTCCTCTAAAAGCCAAAAATTAAAAAGTGTAAGGTTTGGAAATTAAAAACTCTCTACATGATAATGGGCAGAGGATAAGAGAAAGGAGGGAGGTTGTGGGGTTCAGAGTGCACTTTTGGGTTGGGTGTTTGGTGACTGCAGTTCTTGCAGCACATTGACATATGTGTAATACAGCTGCACACCCCACTGAAGCCTCCTGGACCCTGCCCTTCTTCCCACAACTCTTTATAATGAGCCTGATGGCAGACCAGATCAATCTGTTTTGTGGTTTCCATGAACTGAGACCAAATTGAATAACCTGTGGGGAGCATGTTGCTAATTTCAGAATGCAACAGCTCCTGGTGACTGCACTGGGTCATTACAAAAATGTTTCCCCTTCAAGGGCTCCTGGAAATTCAGTGGAAATATTTAGGACTGAAGACAGAAGAAAATATTCTGGTCTTTTCAGGTTTTTAAGTGGCAGTACTTTAGCTGAATTTCAGTCATTCTTTTTATAAATAGTGGTTAGCAGAAAATACAATTCACAGAACAAAAAAAATAACACTCTTTTTCTTTTTTTTAAAAAGCTGCAAAGAAATGAAGGAAATAAGAACTAGCTCATAAAGATTAATTCATCACAGAAGAAATTCCTTCTATGAGAGGTAAAGTGTAGTAGGGCTCTAACTGCTTGTGATAAATGCAAATGAATATTTTCTGTTTGCCCTAGCGACTGCTAATATACATATTTATCTTAATGCATTTGGAAAAAAAATCTAACTAAAATAAAATAAAGCTCAATGGCTTGTTCTAAATGGATTCCCAACGTTGGCAGAAAAAAGATGTACAAGGCACTTTGCTAAACACTGTTTGAGTGCAGAGCGGCGCTGCTGAAAACAGCATTTTGGGCTATTGCCTTTCACTTTGCAATTGTGGCTGCGTGGTGCTGCTGGGCAATCTCCTGCTGCATGTGTGGCACGTGCTGAGCAGAGGCTGGTGCTGATACTGGGCCAAGCAGTAGCTGTGCTTGGATTGATACCAGTCCTGTTCTTTCCTGCTTTTCACCTGCCCCTGACACAAAGTCCTCCCTGCTGATGGTTCATGATTTCCTTAGAGATGGGAGGTGGCATGACAAGCTAAAGCACTCACAGAAACATTTGGAAGCTGCAGGCTTTTATTTTTACATGGATCTGACATGCCACTTGAGTGTCCTCTCTGTTGTCTCTGGCTGACAGCTCCATATCGCCCTGGTCATTTTCTGTGGTTGTTGTTTGCAGCACTCTGCTTTCAGGAGGTGGTCATGCAAGAATTCAGATTTGTTCAGACAATCCCATCAGCCTCTCAGTGGCTGCTCAAGTTTTCTCTGTGCTCCTTTTCCTTTTGAATCATCTGTTCACCAAGATGCATCCTGTGCATTTGCACAAGGACCTTAGGCACAAATCAGTTGGGATTTCATCTCTGATATATCAAGAAAACACATTCTTGTCTTTAAGGACATGTGTTGTAGAATGCTATGCAATAAACATAGAAATAAAAATCACAGAGTCATTTAAGTCCAGAGTGAAAAAAAAAAAAATCCCACTGATTTACTGTGCCTAAAGGCTTCCTCTCCCTGCAGTGGATGTTTTTATTAGTACTGGATGCATAGAGAAATTGAAAAGAGAAATCCAGCCTGGCACCATCAGATTAAGTCTTCGTCTTGCCATGCTCGAAGCATCCTTACCACCAGCACCTACAAGTGCAGGATGATATGAAAACAAATAAATAGTAGACAGGCATCCACAAAAAGCCACATCCCACCCTTCCCATCCTTCCAGGCTGCTTCAGGCTTTGTAGGAGATGGATGCCAGTCCAGGGTAGGGGATTACATGAGTCTGTGACCAGATTCTACTAAGGAGTGAGCTATGTTACCATTAGGTAGCTAATGCATTCCTTAAAAACCTTCCTCTCCTGAAGTAAGTCTAGCTAAACCAAATCAATTGAAGAGCTTTCAAGGACTGAAGAGTGTACCCAGTCTATGCAGTGGGGGATAATTTGTACAAACGGTGGAACAGAGGGCAGAACTGTGTCTGAACCAGGAAGCCAAAGGCAATAATAACTAACGTGTATCCATAAAAAATTCATGGGAAGTTTCATCTTGGGTAAAAGAGAATGAATAACTATGTTGATTAAGTATTAAAAGTTCATTTTATTTTTAGAAGTACTCAGAAAATTGAAAACATCTGGGAACATTATGCAATTCTTTTTACGTAATAGCTTCCATTTACATTTCATCAGTGGCATCAGTTTAACCCTGACTGTGTGGAGCAACCCACAAGATCCAGTCTTCTTTCTTGATGGGCTGCAAGAAGTGGCTGAATTCAGGCTCCTCTTCCTCTGCTGGAAAAAGCCTCGTGTGTATAAATGATGTCTATGCCAGAGCATAGTGCCCAAACTTTTCTACACATCTGACTTTCACCATCCTTAAGCAAAGTTATACATCCCAGTGTACCAAGTTTGAGATGTGAATGTCAGGAAAATGTCTTAATCTGTTCAACCTGTTAAAATGTTGAATCACTGTGAATTTGCCCTGGGACACCCCATAGGATTAGATGTGTCCCCTGTTAAATCACAAGCAAGAAGCTCCCACAGAAAGCTTAGCTCTCCAAAGATATTTTGATAGGTCATGACAGAGGCTGGCACCTTGTGGGTAGTAACTGAAGTGCCTTTAAGTGCCTACTGTCACCTCTGCAGTGACAAGCCCAGGTCTGTTGATCCTTAACTGCAAGATATTTTATTCAGGATGAGCTCTGATATTATTATTTTAATTTTTCTTTAAGGAGGTGAAACACAGAGCCACAGGTGTATTAACAGTGTCACTCTGGGCATGGGGGGGTGTGTTTTCCCTGGGAGAAAACACCAGAGAGCAGCTGAGAGCAGCCAGAGGGGGTCATGTGGAGCTCCAACCCCTCCAAAGGTCTCTGGCAGGGGGCAGAGCAAAAGGACAGCAACTTTTTGGATCACCTTCCACCTCCAGCAATTGTCCTTGCTTTGGCCCAGATTTCTTCAATTTCCATCAGGTACAAATACACCAGAGCAGATTTATTTTGTCCATCATTAAAAGGCTCATTCACAGTCATTGCACCAGCTCTCAACATGGGGGCAAGACCCTGTCCTACAGGGAGCTCCATTCCACACCCCGCGGAGCAATCACCTCTCAAGGACAAGGCTCGGCATTTCCTCCCATGCAGAGAAGCTGCCAGCAGGAGGAACCTGCTTTCATTTGTGTGCATTTTTGAGACTGTGGCAGGAGATTAACTCATGTAGGATTTACCAGATGTCTCTCTGTGGAGTGGGCTGCTTTGAAGAGCAAAAGAGTTCTTGAGTCTATGCCTAACCAAAGGAATGAATCATACACCTGCACACTCGCATTTCTTTCAAGGACACAGTGCCCTGTGGAGGTGGGGGGTTCTTTTCTTGCCTGGAGAATCTCACGTCATCACAGGCAGAGTATTAGAGGAATGGAGAAGAGACAATACATTGACTTTGCTTTATAGCCTGCCTCCTTCTTAGTCTCTCTGGCAGGTCAGATAAGCCCTGTCTAATCTTGCATTAAAAAGTTTTACCAGTGTCTGCTTTCTTTCTTTTATTTCCCCCTGTTTTAATGTCCCACAACACTTGCTCAGCTAACATAAGGTCTTTCACCCTTTAAGTGCTAGCAGAAATATGCTTGTCTGGCTGATTTCCAGTGAAAGGAAAGTAGATGGCACACACTGAGGGTTATCTGAATTAAAGCAGAGGTTTCTTGGAAAGTCTAATTGCAGTAGGGGCAATTCAGCTGGTCACACTCGTATTGCTGGCTGGGATATTCCCAGTGAGCCATGCAAAGCACCTGGCACAGGTGATCATGCAGGATCAGGGGCATTTGCAGGGTGTCTCAGGAACTGAGGGCAGCAGTGAGGTGTGGACTCCATCCTCAGCCAGTGCTGAGCAGTGTCTGGAGCTCATGGTGACAGATGGGTTGGATGGGTAATGGGGTCTGGTCTTTCTCACTGCCTTCGAGGACTGTGATTGATTTGTCCAGCTTGCCATGATGAAGTCATCAGTCTTGATGACACTTGCTGCAGCTCAGCCTCTGGCATGCCAGAGTAATTCCTTTTGCACCTGCCAGCAGACAGGTCAGAAAGCTGCATATGCACTGTCTGGAAAGTTGTGAACCTGATTTCTAAGAAAGGTGTGATAGGAAGCCACTACAAGGAACAGGTTAGGAGATGACTGCCTTTGGTAGACTGGAGGCAAGGAGCTTTTTTCCTGTAGTGAAAGAAAGGAAAGCATGGACTATGTTTTCAAGAGTTCATAACGCTCCCATGCCAAATCCAAGACAAATCTCATTAATATTAAGCCTGGGTGCAATGGTTAAATGTTTAAATTACTGCCCACTGGAAATCTATCTTTTTTTTTTTTTATCATAGTTCTAACTCTGGAGGAATGAGAGTTCAAATGATTGACCATAAATCATAGTAAAGTCCACTGCTACCAAGGTTAGAGTTAATAGATTATTGATCAGTGTAATGTTAAGTGGTAAATTAATTTTTCCCCATCAGCTCTCTTAACAGGTACTTGCTTTTTAAGATGTAGCAGGGCTTTGCATTGAATTAGCTTGGAGAGTTAAATAGCATGAACAGCTGGTAGATTCAGCCCAGCTCACTACCAGAGCCCCCTGCATGCTGTTCAGGCACGTTTCAAAGCTATTTTTTCCTTTACCATTGAGACTGGTAAATCCTTTGTTGAGGGCCAGGACAGGTTTGCAAACAGTGAGATAAGAGTACTGTATCTCCCTGTACCATCACCCACTGACACCTGTTTGCGCTTGACTAATTTTCCAATTATACAGAATCTTTTCAATGCTGTGATGGGGCACCCCTGGAAGAGAGGTTGCTGCAACGGAGAAGATATCTGAATATGTGATGGCAAGCAGCTTTTGAGCTTCCACAAACTTGTGGAAATTCTCTGCTTATAAAGGGGATAATAACAGTGCTGAAAAAAATTACCTGTTCTGTGGACTTTGAGGAACTGATTGACTGAAAACATCCCTACTCCATTACTACAAACACCCATTAGACATCCTTGATTTACTGTGCTCTGCTTGTATGGCAAAATTTACAGCTTCCAGTTTTTGGATGAGACTCCTTAAGTTTTTGAAGACTCCCAGGCTCAGAAGAGGGAGTGAGGGTGACCTGGTTCCACCCAGTTGTCCTGTGACAGAATTTAGTTCTTCTTTGGGGCCTCTGGACTTTGGTGGACACTTGACACACTCTGTGTTACATGGACTTGGTCTGGCTACCAAAGGTAGAGTTGGTGTCCAGCTTTGATCATCCACTGAAAGTGAGATCAAAGCTTGTAAGTCTGGTCTAGAATAAAGTAATTAATTCCTTATACTAAGGTGTCAACATCTTGTCTCAATTTGCAAAGCCTTACTCTGTGCTGACTGATGCATTATCACTGTGCATACACAGAGAGCTCTAAGGCACCCTGTACTCTCAAGGACTTGCTATGCATAGCAGTGGATAGATGTGAGATATATTAATGTGAAGAATCCATGGAAACTAACATGGGAAATCAGCAATGACCCTTGCTCAGCCAAATCTTAGAAAAAAATGTTATTTCACCCTTGGAGAATTTGTGAGATGAGAAATTTTCCCTTCCTATAAGACAGAATGAAAAAATCAAACTCTTGATGTGGGTTTTTTTTCCCATTGAATCAATAAGCTGTAAATAAATACATAAAAAGATAATTTCAAACACTTCATTTTGAGCTCTTGACATTTTCCAATGTTTAATTCCTCTAAAGTACAATTTTCAAAGCAATAAAACTGCATCCCTTCTCCCTTTACTTCACGTCTTCAAAGTACATTTTGCTGGGACCTCTTACCTGGCTCTTAATAAGGAGATGTTAATTAGCAACCTCAGACTTAACCATCAGGCTGAGAGCAGCACTGTGCTGTGCTTTGCATGGGGTGGGTTTAGTTTAATTTTTCTGCCTGTGGGTGCCAGGACCCCTTGGCCAAGCTGGCACAACGATGTGAGCTCAGATCCAAACCCTTCTCTGATTGCCCTGGCTGGGACGCGGGCACGAAAGCTGCTCTGGCTGTGACTGCTGGTTTGTCATCACACTTCTTCCTCCAGACAGAGTGTCCTGGGAGGTGGCAGCCACCCCTGGCTTACGTCCCTTTGTGACAAAGGGCCTGGGATGACCCCTCTCCTGACCATCTCTCTGGAGAGGGCAGTGAAGTGTTGGGGCGGATGAGCAAAGCCAATTGTGAAATTCCTCTGCCCACAAGGCTCCTCCTTCCACCCCTAGCTCAGGGTACTACCACAGTGTGTGCCACAGATAAAAGTGGTACTACTCAAGAGATACCCAGTTCTGTGATTTCCCAAAGGGTCAGACACCTTCTTTTGGTGACATGGAAGCTTAGCAATGCAAACATTACACACACAGACACAGACACAGACATACACAGACACACCTATTGCAGACAATATACATGTATGTACCTAAAACTGGTGTTTATGCTTTTATTTGTGTTCATTCACGCGCAGAAGAGAAAGGTTAATGTGTGTTTTGCAAAGACAGAGGACATTTGTTTGCTCACCAGGAAAGAAGAAGGAATCAATATGTTTGGGTAGGGGAAATGGATTATCCTTAAAGATCCTGCACAAGACAAAAAAATTTCTATTTGATGTTGATGCTGATGTGAGTCTGCTCTAAAGGTCAGTCCAATCATGCTATTTTGGCTGTAGCCATCACAATGAAACACTGCATTCAATCTTTCAGAAATTTGCATGTATTTTTCTGCGTGTTACTGCCTTAAAAGCAAGTTTACTGTGTGGAAGTGGAAACAGGCAGGTTCTGAAGAAAGATAAATATTTTTGTTTCAGCTTCCACTTATATCTTTCCTTTAAAGAGATTTTTTTTTCTTTTTTTTCCCCTGGTTATTCCATTTTTAATATTGCAGGTTCCCAGACAATAAAAATCCACTCAACCCTAATTCAGGAGTAATGTAAGAATCCTAGGTCTGATATTTTTCATTTTTTAGACCCCACAATATACATTAGGACATTGAAAAATTGAGTGTATGTGCACACATGTGTTCTGTCAGTCCCAGTGTAAACCTCATCTTCTAGTAATCCAGATGTCCATGCAAATAAACTGTGCTTACATTGAGTAACTCCATTAGCAGACAGCAAGGGTTTGCTCAGACCTTGCTTCAAAAAACAGTTAAGGGGAGCACAAGATGTGCTTGAGATTGCAGAAAACCTGGCTTTCCCATCCCAGGCTAATTTTGGAAATGATTTCCCAGAGTAATTTCAGATAAAGAGGGGTAAAGCCTTAAGCATTTTAGTGAAGGGAAAAAATCAATTATTGCTCAAGGAAATAAGAAAATTTCATTTTTCAAGATTTTTTTTTTAGATTTCTGCTCTCCACAAGCAATACAATTTATAAAGAAACAGTTGTTTAACACCTCCCAAGTGAAAAAGAAACCCCAAAAATCTACACCTCCCAGCAAAATTGTGGCTGTGAAACTATCACAAATATCACTGAATGAGAGATGGGCTGCAAATGGCCTTTTCCTGGCATCTTTTGCAATTTTGACAAATTCACCAGGTGTACCGAGCTGCAAGTGCAGGGTGAGCACACATTTAGAAATGACAGTGTTGTACATAAAATCAGCACTGTGTAAAAATCCTTCTGTTCCTTATTTGTACTTTTGAAAAGCATGTAAAGGTGCTGCAGACCTTTAGGGCCCTATGCTGTTCAGCTCTGTGATGTGGCCACGGAAGCTCAATAATTTGTTTCCATAAAATATATCCAGATGTTTGCCTTTTGGCAAGGATGGGAGCAAGCTGAAACAGCACTGAAATAAATTTTGTAAGTAATAAAAAAGCCCAATACTTTGTTCCTTTCTTCAGTCCTGATAGTTTCATTATTTGTTTTACTTGATTTGAGGCTGCAAGATGGAAACACAAAAGGAAATTTTTTTGATGAAGCGTCCAAAATTAATACCACTGCCCTGACACAGCAGCAGCAGTGACATAAAAAACAAGTAATGCTTAGCTACAGAGTTTTGTTTTCAGACAGATAATCAAAGGGGAACTTGGAGAGAAAGACAATTGCAAAGAGACCTGGTGGTTTGAACGGTGTCCCAGTACAGAGTGCCTCTGCTGCAGCTGGAGGCACGTGGAATTGGAAAGTGCTGGTGGAGAGGAGGGAAACTTCTTGGGGATCCTGGTTATGGTGGCATCTGTCAACCCCTCTGCTCCCATCCAGCCACAGGCCACAGCATCTGCTGGCAGGGCTTGGTGGAGTGAGGAGGAGAGGAGGGGATGTGCAGGGGATCCACCTGCCCTGGGTGCTTTTCCTTCTCCACATTCCTCTACTCGTGCTGAGGGACCCTGGTCCTGCTGCAGCGTTTTCTGAGTGTGTCACAGAAACACTTAAAGCTGCATGAAGTGACAGAGATGTCTCCAGCCTGATACATGGGTATCAGATGAAAGTGCCCAGGGGTACAATTAGATGCCAGCAGTGGCAGGGTGCTGCACAGCAGCTGATGTAGACATCTCACCTGGAAAGCTATTACTGCTGAGGCTCAGTGTGTTGTTTTTACAGAGAGGTGGCATTTACTCGAGGGAAATGAAGAACAAAAGCAGGAATCTCAAGGTTTTTCATCTGCTGATGCTCATGCACCTGAAGGAAGGAGGCTGTGGCAACTGCAACCTGATTTCCTACCCAGCTTGGGAAGAATAGTCGAGGTGATTACCAAAGAAATGGTTCTCCTCAAGTCTCTTATGGACTCCTGCAAACAGTAGGGAAAGAGTGTTTCCCAGGCCAAACTCAGGGACAAACTCACTCTTGGGGACACCTCACTACTGGCTTCAGCTGCCTGGCAGGAGTAGGGAAGGCAGAGACAGACTTTTCTTAGCAGTGAGAGAAGAGACTGGGAATAAAAGTTGCAGAAAGAGAGATACTCAGATTTTTTCCCCCCAGTGATAGTGGTCAAACAGGGGAACAAGGGTCCAAGGAAGCTGTGAATTCTCCATGCTCAGAGATACCCAGACCTTGACTAGACACAGCCCTGAGCAACCAGAGCTGAGCTGGCCCCATCCTCTTCAGTGCTTTGGACTGGAGACATCACAGCTGTCCTGCCATTGTGGAGAACAACATTAGGCTCCTAAATGTCTCAATTCAGGTGAAGTTTTGCAGTAAACAAGAATGACAACAAGATGGTTTTCCCTCCTCCAAACTACCTAGAGCCTGAAAAGGCCAGGCTCTACATGTAACCTTTTGGTTTTCATTCTGCAGAAGTCATAATCCTCCTTCGTTGCCTGTATACCATTGGTTTAATCTGTAGCTCCCTGGTGACCCTAATCCAAGTATGACCAGGTCAATCCTTGCTAAATTAACCAAAACAGATTCCATGACAAAAACATCACCAGAGCCTCCCTCCTCCAGGAGTTTTTCTGGTTGTTACCAGAGGGCTGATGCTCACCCACAGTCTGCAGAATCACCATGTTACTTAGTTACATTAAAGTAATCTTCTTAGAAAGGACTTACTAATGACTTATATTCAAATGTGCAAATAATATGCTTGTAGAACATTAAAATGGCTGTAATAGTGTGGTAATAAATTTCTTTTTTCAATATAGATGATTAGAAATTTCAGTAGTTAGAAGCTATTAATGGACTCACCATAAAGCATGAAAGTCCATCCTCATGAAACCCTAAATGACAGTACTGCCTATAAATTTTACTGGAGGTGGAAAGAGCAGTAATTATATGGCTGGCATTAGATGTATCTCTTTCTGCAGAGTGGCAGATCTTTTCCTCCTGTTGTTAAGCAATATTTTTGGTCATAGCCAGTAGCCAGGGTATACTGTAAATAATATTCTTTTCTGTGATGTATTTCTGTACAAACAGAAAGAAAGACACTTTTTATTAAAAGAAAAATTGGCAAACAGTCAAGTGTAGATGGCTTTGAGAGTGGCAATGCAATAAAGAGCACTGAGCATCTGGTTCAATGTTGTTTGACTGACCTATGTGAATGGTGATGACTGAAAAACCCATTAGCTGCTGGCAGAGAAATGTGTCTGGTACTATTACACAGGCACTAACATGAGTGTGTTACAAAATCACCAACTCCATTGGCATTCTCACTGGCAGGAGTCCTGGAGCAGTCAGGGAGGGGGTAGTCTTGTATGGAGACCAGTTTGTCCCCAAATAATTGTCTGAAACACCAGATAAATGGAAAAATATTTATTATATTTTTCCCCTGCTTCTCCAGCTTGGGCAGTGAAATGAGAGGTAGGTAGAGTCAGGGTTGCTCCCTGCCTCCCATGCAGCAATTATTTGAGGTACCAATAGCAAACACTTTCCTTCCCTACCAGCCCACTTTTGAGCCTCTCATCCAAACCAAATATTCAGTATCCAACCTTGTACTCAGTAAAACACTTCACAGAAGTATTTGTGTCCTTCCCCAGTTTTATGACTGCAGTGTACTTCTTTGACAAAACACCTTTTAACATTCAGTTCTTGAAAGAAGTTCATTGTGGCAGGACAAACTCTTTTACTTAGCAGGATTCTTCAAGTAGCAGGATCTAATTCTCAGGCTGGCAATCTCAAGTGTTTTCAGCACAGATCATAATGGAAAGCATCTGGCTGGCAGTGCCTTCTGATTTCTCATTAAATAAATGAAAAATATTCAACACAATGTCATATATTTCTGCTGGAGCTAAAAATACTTATGAAGATATACCTTTTCTACCCCCAAGCTATCTCTCTGATAGCCTTTGATCATGTAAATGGAGAAAAACAAACAGAAAACAATCATTATCAGAAATACAAATAGTTGACCAATATGATATACAAAATAATTTGGTTTTGCTTATCAATCTTATAAACAGCAAGAGTACAAATCAGTCAGTTGGAAAATAGGTTTTAGGATAAATTTAACATGTGAAGATCATGGCAGGCTGGATAGAACTGTCTCTGCATATAATGTTGCTTAGTCTATATTATTTTTTTTTCATTAAATTTGATCTCTAATTCAGTGCAGAAGTCAGAAGAGCTGTTCTTGGGCATAGAAATTTTTGAGGGAAAATGGAACAACATCTGCTAATGTTCAGAGCCTCTTGAAATCTTGCACTCCAAAACTTTCCCTGTGACATCATTATACCATCCAACCCCAGCAGTGAAACATTTGGAAGGACTGAGGTCTTTTGACAAATAGAATGACACAAAGGAAACCTCAGTAATTTACACTTGAGAGGGTTTTTTTGCAGAAAGCATAGATGTGGGCATGGTTCATTAACCCAGTATATCTTTTCCTCTGTTTTCTACATCATCACTTCATTGGTCAAGTTATATGGTGCAGACCTCAGCAATAAAATTATTCAAGCATATAACAGAGGGAACGTGCATAAAGTCAGCTCAGAGAAATATGATTTAAGATTTTGATTTTCTGACTCTAGAAGTAAACTTCCTAGTAAGAACTGGGCAGATTTAGACAACAGATGAACTGACAGAGATTTGGGGGATCAAACCTAAAGTCTTGAGATTTGATCAGAATTTAGAAACGTGTGAGGACCTGCTCAGTGTGAAGGAGGGGGTACTGATGCCTAAAGAGCCACAGGCTAGACACCTACTTGTGATTTATGATTCCTGGAATCATCTTCCTGGAAATGTGGCTTGTGTGTTGTCCTACCCCTCAACAGCAAAAAGGCTCCCTGTGAGGCTGCTCATTTCTGTAAACTGGGGTGATGAGTGGTGGCACTGCATGACCCTTTCCTTCTGATAACCACTTTCCCTTATGATGAAAGGCCCTTCTCTCGGGCTGCTTCTGATGTGAAAAATACCACTCACATCGATTTCCAAGCTGAAAGTATCTTTTCTCTTCTTCTGGACCACTTTGTCCTTGCATGTCAGACACAGCCAAGACCAGATGCCTTTAAGAACATCTTAGAATATTTGGTGGACAAATGAGCAGCTGCTGCCAGTGACGTGAAGCGGCACAATCTCTGTGAACTCAGAGCCCTTTTCTCACCATATGTCACAAGAGTGCAACATTATTAAACACATTAGGCATTAGGCAACACACAGTGGCCTTAATTAAGGTAAAAAGAAAGCATCCACTCTTTTCAGAAAGTTGATGCCTCTGAATATGTCACTTAGGGTCATGTTCAAAAGATCTGGTGCATCATCAGCCTTTGCAAGTACATTGATTTCATCCTGGCCAGAATTTAATAACATGGAAAGTGTCCTCTTACCACTTCACTGGGGATATCACAAGCTGTAATTAGTTAATGATCCTCATGTTTTGAGTCTCTTTGGATGAATAATTTTCTTGTTGAAAACTGAAACTTCATGTAAACCAAATTATTTCTCTTTGGTTGAGGATTGTTTTGGGGAAAAAAGGAACAAAAACATTTGTTTTGTTATGCACAGAAGGTATCAAATTTTCAATTTGATGGAAACAACCCTGACTGTGTTTAACTTAAAACCTAATAAAAATAAAACAAATAACATGAAACAAATTATTCATTATCTTGGTAAACAAAATATTGCACTTCACTAGACAGCTTGTGAAAAAGAAACAATGTCTGGGATCAACCAAAGGAATATTCTGATATTATTTTTCATTTTTAATGAAAAAAATTGCTCAGAAAGCTGTGGGTGCTGGGTCTTTAGAGAGTGCTTCTGACAGAGAAGAAAAGAACAGAGAAGAGCAGAACTGATTCCTCGTCTCCTTAGCTGGAATGCTGTGCAGGCTCCCTGACTGAGCTCACTAGGAATGTTGAATGAAACACTCTCTCATAATGGAGCTGAGCATTTGCATCTTTGCAGGTCTTTAGCAAATGTGAGGAACAGTGATGGGATTGATGTCAATTTTGTCTTCTATCCTTAACTATTAAAAAAGATTTCCTTTACATTCAATAGAGCCAGGGAGAAATATTTCCAGTGAAGATTTATCTCATCCCAGGACAGACACCTAAAGGGGATTGGATTCCTCATGGACATCTCTTTCTGTATCTACTGTGTAAGGTGATGGAACACATCCTCTGGATGGGTTGAAATGCTTGAGATTAATCTCATTGTTATGCACTATTCCTTATGCCAGGGAAATTCTGTGCCAGGTATTTCTCCTCATTATTTCTAAGTAAAAATGAACACCATTAGCAACCTGACATTTTCACTGAGAGGATCTGGTTCTCTTTTTACTTACACAGATATAAAAAAAGGAGCATCTTCATTAAAGCCAACGGATTTTATCTAGTGTGAAGCTGGTGGAAGATAGTGAAGGTCTTTTATGTTCACTGTGCATATGGTATGAAGAATGTCTCAGCACAGCCCTGGAAGGTGTTAAACATAAGAAGCAGTTCATCCAGATACCTTTGCAAGCTAGAGCAAGTAATTGTTTCCATTCAATGCTTGAATTAATTTTGCAAGTAGAAAGATTTAGTGAGTTGTGGGTTTGTTCTCATGTCTTACATACATTGTGTGGTATATGCAGGGCAACTGCATCATTTTCTGACACCATAAGAATTAGAATTTTTTCCCAACAAAAAACTGAAGTTTTTGCTTTGAGAGATGATTGAGAAGAAAGCAAGATGACACTGCACACTCCCTAAAGTTTTGAGCATCTTAACATGATCTGGAGAAAAATTCCAAGATGTTTTCTACTGCACCTTGCCCTTAGAAAGTCATGATGGTGAATATGCAGCCACGAAAGTCATGGCACTTCAAGCACTCTGTTCCCTAACCATGAAGATCAGAGAGCAATGTGTGAGTGATTCAGCTGTGTCTTTGTGAGGGAATAGTCTGTCTGCAGAGCCAAGAAAACACCAGTGTCAAGGTGAAGGGATCCACCAAGTCAGTCCCCCAAGTCAGGATGGGTAAGGCATATCTTTCCTTGCTTTTCTCTCCCCCCTCATCTGTTCACTTCTGCTCCTTGGGAACAGGAGCTGTTCCAGGTGATTTGATTGTTACAACAAACAAATCTCAATTAATAATAATAATAATAATAATAATAATAATAATAATAATAATAATAATAATAATAATTCAGGGCAGAAATGGAAAATTAAAGCAATTGAGGACTGCATCACTGAAGGTTCATTTTTTGAGGGCCAGCCTTGCAGTCCTGCCCCCCAGATGGCTGGTCCCCACCTGTGTGTCACAGAGTCTTTGTGCAGTGATAAAAAGCTGAGGTGCACACTGAGATAATTATACTGTTGGTTGTGGTCCAGTGATGGCTTAAATTTGCAACTTGTTAGAGAGTTTATTGGATTGCCAACCCAAGCATTTCTTAGAATAAACAGTTTTCCCTTAGTTTTGCTGAAACTTCACATGCTTATAATATGCTGGTTAAAGGCAATAAAATTTCAGCATGTTAAATATAATAAATTTTGGATGCTCAGTAAAGCAGAACTAATCTGGTTTTAAAGTAGAAGGCTTTCCTCTAACACACGGAGTTTGCTGAGGAAACCAGCCCTTAGTCCAGCTGGAGGCAGAAAGAGCAGGATGGGTTTGGTTGTTGTGCAATTCCCAGATTGTGCTGGGGACCTTGGCACCTGGGCTGTGCCTGAGGACAACTCCTCTTCCTGCAGCAGCTCCTCTGCAGTGACATTTGCAAGAGGAAAAAAAGCCAAGAAATATGGAAACTTCTGCTCCTCCTGCATCTGAGACCTAGTTTTAACCTGGATTGGGTTCAAGCTTTGTTGGAAAGGAGGAGTCTGGAAATTGCCTGGAAATCTGTGAAGTTTTCTGCGTTTGCAGTGAGATTTCTAGCTGAGCAACAAGAATGAATTCTGATCCCATCTACATATCTACAGCTTTCTGTGGATGAGCAAGAAAAGTTTGGTCTGATTCTTGGAGGAGATTGAAAAATGGAGTTCCCTTGAGGAATTTGATATTTAGACACTTGTTTTAATCACAAATTGAGATGAAAAATTAAAAGACCAAAACTTTTGGAAAACAAACATCTATTGATCTATAAATGTCAAGTTGCATTGTTTCCATACATTTTATTCTACGATGTCTTGACTGTCACTGACAGAATTTGTTTGAGTGCATTGCCACATTGGGATTTAGTTATTGGTAGTCTCTGTGCCTTGCTGGCACCATATTTTGTACTGTCAGCCCATGCTTACAGTACAAAAAAGTTGTGCAAATCTTCATCTCAGTGCCTCATGGGGCTTGCAGTCCAATAAGGGCAAATACCCAGAAATGAATGATGAAAAAGTGATGGGGCTCACTCTGATCACTCAGACAGATACAGAGTGTTAGAGTGACTTGGTGCAACCAAAAATTTGCCTTCTCTTTAAATACAATTATATAAAAATTATTTTTCTCCCAAAAATTTAGACTACGATGGGACTGGGTTTTCTGGTGTTAAAAGTTCAACAGGTTTTGTGTTTAATGTTGAAGATTCTTATAGCTTTGCTCTGCAGTTACTCAGTTTTCAATGCAGCTTCACCTATCTATTTATTCTGTGTTTGTAAAAGTGAAATAATGCAGTCACTGTGCTGCTAAGATTGTTTTCTAGCTGGGATACAGTGAACTCATCTTTCATATTTTGCAGCAGATGTGGGTATAGCTTTTGCTTTAAACCCACTTTAGTCCTGTGACTTGCCTCCCTTTTAATCTATGTCAGGTTTACAGTGTATATCAATATACTGATATTGATATTTGTAACAGACTTGTAGAGGTACTGTGACCATGACAAGGATTGCAAGGGCAGGCCTTAACTTTTGGTATCCTAGCTGATATGACTGGAGGAGCAGAGAAGGTTTTGGCCTTCTCCCCCACAAGGCATGTTTGGTGTTTTTCAGCTCAATAAGTGGGTCAAATAAAAAGCCAATTTCTCTCCCTGTTCTCCCTGTACAAGGAATATGTATAAGGAAAGCAAGTCTTGTTTGTAGCCCCTTCAGTGTAACAGCAGATGCCATCCTGACTCATTGCAGGCTCTACAGCAAACATCATTATGGAAGTGTGAGATTTAGGTTATCCCCTTCTGTTGTCCCAGAATAAAAATGTCATCAACAAAATAAAATACTTCTCTGAAGGAGACTGTGTTCTCATTTAGCTCCTACACCATTTTTGTCTTGTTTCCAAAAGCAGATCTGCCCTGATTGCTTAAGTTTGTCTCAGCCAGATTTCAGAGGCGATGAGGATATCAAGCTTTCACATTCTCAGGGAGGCACGTAGCTGAGCAGAGGGTCTGAAGAGCTCACCCATGGTAAGAAACTGTGCAGGAGAAAGGCAACTCAAGAGCTGTGAGGTCCCTGCTCCCTGGCAGGCATTCCCAGCGCTCCCTGGGGATGGCTGGAAGCAGGGGGCTCTCAGCCCTGGGGATGGTCACCTTTGACTGTTCTGCAGCTCACGCGAGTTGGCCTCTGGTGCTTGCAGTGCCCCTGGGGTCAGCTGGGCTGAGATATGTAAATATCAGACAGATAACACGTAGAGAGAGAAAGCTTGCCCTTGTCAACAAAAATCAAGTCAGGCTTGAGCTTTCTGAAGAAGGAAACATTGGTCCCTTGTGTCTTTCACAGAACAGGGGATTTGCCCTGACCCTGGTGGTACTTGTGACCCCTCTCCAGGCCATCAGAATTTGGGCACTGTGCTGTGGCCAAGGCTGAATCATCACTCCTGGCTCTGCTCCTGCATCTTGATGCTCTGCACTTACTGTCACATTCTAGGGTACATTTCTTATTCAGAGTTAAAACTCTTGAGTATAAGTGATCAGTTCTTATTGATTTGAAAAGGCTGAACTTTAAATAGCTGTTGTTTAATATCCTGGAACATTAATATTAGATTAGAAAGATGTCCCTGACTCAGTGCCCTGAACATTAGGAAATGTATACATCGAACAATTCTGCTCTTTCAGGACCATTTGTGACAGTTTTTCCTGTAATAATGAGTTAACACTTGGGTCAGGGCTCCTTTTGCTGGGCTAGACAGAACTAGGGAGAACAATCTGACCATTCATCTCAGTTCCCTTCAATCTCAGGAAACTGTAGCAAAGACTGAAGCACCACAAGAGCAAACATCCTGAGTCTTCAGCCTAACATACTCAGAAAATGTTTGTCAGCATCCCATGACAGGCTTAAGACCTTTCGGAAATATTAGACCAAAACCCTCAAAAACTCCTTTGCATTGCAGAAGAGGGTAGTAAACATCATAAACTGTTGCTACAATTTGTTATTTTCCTTCTCTTAGCAGTTTTCTTAAATAAATCTGAACTACATGTTTATTATTATTACTGTTTTTCTGGTCCAGGAAGTGCATATGTATGTACAATATATCTATAATCCATGCATGCACACTACCTCTGAGTGGCTCTGTATACTTGATTTATGTGGATGCATACTCCTATACCTTTTAGGTGCTCTCACTTTTCTGTTAAGACAAGTAATTTTTTTGTCAGTAAACTTTCAGATAGAAGGAATGTGGCTTTTAGGTTTTATTGTCAAATGTTTTTAAGTGGTTCCAAATCTCCATTTTCCACAGTTTCCCTGTTCAGATACTCTCTTCTGGCTTGTTTGGCAGGTTACCATTTTCAGAGCAATTTATTATACTACCTTTTAAAGCAGCAGGTAGTTGGAACCCTGGTTTGAGTTGTGTGTTGTCTTTGCACATGGCAAATTTGATGAAATTAGAGTTACTTCACTGTGTCTGTAGTTAACTTCCAGGTGCTTGAGGGCTTTAACTGTTCCAAATAAAGGTTATATTCATGTCTCATAGATGCAACCCCTTTTGAATTTTTCTTTTTCCATGGCATATTATTCCACTCACTAGATAGTAACTCTTCCTGTAGTCACCATATCTTACACAAATTATTTCTTTCTAAATGTCATAGGTGGCTGTAATGATAGAGTGAAAGAAAATTGTACTACCGAAGGACTTTGTAATTAAAAAAGCATGACAACAAATACCTTCCAGCCAAGCAGAACAGCAAACAACTCATTATAATTATCAGCCTGTTTGAACCTGCCTTCCACTCATGCACCCAGGCAGAGCTGCAAGGCACTTCTTCTCCATCAGGTCTGAATCAGTCTTTTACTCATTTCTCATAGCACAGTGTAGATAAGAGCTCTTCAGTGGTAATTTGCTGGAGTTCCTAATAAGTAGAGATTTCAGAAAGCAGAGACCAGTTCAGGCAATAAGCTGAATGTATCCATATCTGTAAGTAGGCAGATCAGTGCTGCTTCTCTCTCCCCTTTTCTTCCTTCTGCATTAGAAACTGAAGCAATTAAAGGGCTTGGGTGTGTTTTGTTTTGCTCTTGGCTATTTAAGCTGTGTGTTCCTACAGTTAGCAAGATGCTCTTTTCATAGCTGTTCTCCTGGGCTGGTGGCTGTGAACCAGGTGGCACTGCAGGAGCTCGAGGCTGCATGGTGTGTGACACTGTGAGCTGTGCTGCCCTGAGGGACCTCAGTGCCTGACCCAGACAGAGCCCCCAAGAGCTTTTTAGGTATCACAGGATGCTTGGCATGCAATCTGCGTTTGGAGGGTACAGATAGATTGTTTCATTGCACTGGAGTGCTATCCTCAACCTGAGCACGAGCTTTCCAGGGTGACCAACAGGAGCTGCTCCAGTGGGGAGTTCCAGAATGAGCTCAAGGCTGGGTTAGAGAAAGAGATACTTTGAGGTGAAGATGATGAGTGATACCATGGTCAGCACTACCTCTCGTGGGTTAGGAGAGAGTTGAGGTATCAAGGAACTCACAAACAAATGAAAGGGGCAGTTTGAGGACAACATCTTGACTGCATTGCTGTATTCACAAAAAGTCGGAAATCTGTGGTGTTACATCATGATAACAAAATGGGAAGGTGAGCCCGGTGTTGCTGAGGTGTGGTGGAGACAGGTCTGCAGGATGATTTGAGAACAGCACAAGAGGCAGTTTGACACTGACCTTTATGACAAGTCATAGCTAGGAATGAAAATATTTGGGGCAGACCTTCTTAAGTGGAGGTTACCAAATTGTGGCTGTCAGGACACACTGAGCAGCAGCTGAGCTGTTCTTGAAGTGGTGCCCATTTTACCAGGGAAGAATGGTCTGGGTTGGGCACGTTCATGGCTGGGCTGAGAGGGCCAAGGGGGGAGATGGGGTTGTTTTGCAATGAGCTGTGCAGTGGGTAATGTGCATCCCTTTACTTGGAGACTCAGGTGAAACTAATCAAAAGGCCAGATATGATCTATGCACCAATTGCATTCCACTCAAACCTTTGTGCACAGGAATGAATTTCACCTTGCCTGACCCACAAAGATGGGTGAATACTTATCTTCCTTTCTTTAAGCACTTATTTTTATAGTTTCAATTAGCTAATTTTTTCTTTTTCAAAAGTAACTTTCCTTGATGTACATCTGTCTCCAGTTTAATACTTACCAGTAACTTGACATGAATGGCAGAGATGTCTTTTGATTGCAGTTTAATATGGAATCAACTGAAACATTTTAATTTATAAAGTGAAATCTATTTCTCCTCAAGTCTTCTGCAACAGAGGTAATGTTTGCAAAATGCTTTGAAGATGAAAGCACTACAGTATAAAATATTAGGTATTATTTTTATATCTTCATCATCTATGATTTTAAAATTAATACCAAAAAAAGTATTAATACCCAAATGCCCAGTAAAGTGCATATCCTTCTTCTAATCTTAATGCTTTATTTTCATCTATGAGTCCTCTTAATCTTTGAAATTAATTACCATGATTAAAAATGGGAGATGTTTTCCCAGAACAATCAAATAGTTCTGTAGCGAATTTTCAATTAGTTTTGCATCATTATTTTAATTTCTTTTTGGTATTAAAACACAGACACGCACACTCACATTCCTGGATACAGCATCTGCACTTTCACATGATTAGAGCAAGAAGAAGTCTTATTTTACTTGTTGCTGACCACAGCCAAAGGTGACCCTGTGCAGTGGTGACATGAGAAGGAGAAGGGGCGCTGCCTTTGCCATCCACCATCCAAGAGAATCAACTTCCAAAACTGAGACCTTCAACAGACAGGGCATATTCACACTGCTGATGAGAACCTTCCACTGCCAGTGGAGGGGAATCAGTGCAGTCAGAGTTACCTATAAAAATGGCAATTTGAGTTGAGCAAGAAGCCGTGTTTCTTTTAGTCCTCATGAGCCATCTGATTTCTACACCAGTAAGAGAGAAACAAATGCAAGAGTAATTTATTGTGTTGGAGAAGCAAAATGGAACAATGATGGATACTTCAGTGCCTGAAGTGGTGAACAGGGCCAAAACTCATGTGTTTCCTGGCAATCAGAGCAAGAGAAAATTCTCCTTGCAGTTGGGTTCTGTCTCAGTCCTCTCCAGATATTGGTGATATTTGAATTCAGGCTTGTGTCTTGTTTTTGTTCAATGCTTAATGCAGGTTTGCACACCTGAGCCCTGTTCCCTATTAATTGTTTATAAGAAGAAGAGGGAAAATATCAAAGACCTTACATTGTCCAGATTCCCTGATCAGAACCAGTGGGAGAGAAGGGGAGAGGAAAATCTTTTAAAATATTAGTGTCAGTATATTTCAAAGGGCCTCTATGTGCAGCACTCACAACCTGAGTCCTTAAGTAAGTCAATTGAATGGTTCCCTAGGAAGATCTTTCTTTGATATAACACAGAGAGTTCCTTTTGTTGCAAAAATGGCAAAAAAGAAAGGGGACAAAATCTGTGAGCTGAACAGGAAGAGGAACTGAAATAGAGTCACATCACAAGTGCTGAAAATAGATTTTTTTGTAGATCACAACAATACAGAATTTCTAATGCGAAAGCACTTGAGAATAGAAAAGAATGCATCCAGTGTGCAAGAAAGGCACAAGAAGATATGTCTTTTATTGCCTTTTTATTTTTTTCTGCCCCTCTCAGCAGAACAATGAGAAAGGTCAGGTATGAGCTGTGGAGATTATGGTGGCAATACAGACACTGTTGTGGTGATATGTGACAGACAAAGCAGGGAGATCATCCACATGGAGACCTCACTGAAGTAATTGTTGGTCCAGAAAATGGTGAGCTGGCTGTGAAAGAGCAGCATGTGTGTGGGGGAGAGAAAGTGAGACAGGGAGTAATCTGATCTTTCCATATTTTCCAAAGCAGGAAGTTCCAGGTTATCACTCAAATTGAAGTGACAAAGCAAGTGACTACAAAACTGCATCTTGACCTCCTTCCTCCCCTCCTCTCGGTGCAGAGAGGATTAGCTGTGAGCTCCATTC
Organism: Molothrus aeneus; assembly: GCF_037042795.1. NCBI lineage: Eukaryota > Metazoa > Chordata > Aves > Passeriformes > Icteridae > Molothrus > Molothrus aeneus. The sequence continues at coordinate 25,804,009 of NC_089653.1, read as the reverse complement.
CATGGTCGGTGCCTGGACTCCCTGCTTTGCTTCCTCTGTTTCTTTCTGTGGTATGAAAAGTACAGAAAAGCTTTTATGTAATGAAAGCTAGACCAGGAAAAGGATCTGCTCTGATGAGATTCCCCAGAAGACAATACTGACTCTAATTCCTCCAGTTTAACTTTCTACTTCCGGAGGATTTGCTAAGGAAGGAATTTAATTTTTCCCCTAGACAAATGTATTTAATACTTAATAAAAAGCAAAGCCAGATGATGCTCCTAGAGAAAATAACGAATTTATGTAAATCTTTTGCTGTATTTGAACAGAACAAGATAAATTGAAGGGACTTAACTCAGATATTTTTTTCTTTTCTCAAAAAATAATAACTATAAAATACCCAAAGGCTTCAACTTCAGAAAATGGGTTTCTATGTTACTCCATATCAATACATTGGTCTTAAAGAATGCATTACATCCTCTTTCCCAATGATGTGTCTCCTGAATCTGACTTGCCTTTCTAGCCTGTTTTTGCACCCAGCACCAGGCACTGGCAGATAGCTTACCAAGAAGAAAATATTGAGCCAAAGGAGGTTTTTCCACCTCAGGTGATCTCCTCATACTCTGCCTAAGTTACTTAGCCATTTCTCAGCAATTTCACTCATGAATGTTTATTGTTTATTGCTTGAGTCCTTTTGCAAGAGGGCCTATACAACTGTAGGCACACAGTGTGTGGTGATTGGGAGTGGGGCTGTGGCTGATCCCCATCCCCAGTAGGCACAGCTGTGAGCAGCAGGTGAGCAGTATCAAAGATAATGAGCCATGGAGTGCCCAGGGGCACTGACCAACCACCAAAGGGAGCAGAGGGCACACAGGTGCAATGCATGAACACAAGGGTATAAAAGGTTGGGCTAAAGAACAAGAAGGGCAGATTCTTGCAGCCTTCTGAAGTGGTCTGGTGTTGCTCTGTGTGGGTTGAAGCCTTCTGGACTTGCATGATGATACTCTGCGTATTGTGGCCATCTCAGCTACGACATACAACCTGTATTGTTTTTTTAAGTTGTCTGGAGTCTATAAGTTTGGTTGGCCTACAAAGAGAACCAGGAGTTCACCCCAAAAGAAGCAAAAATGAACTGTAACTCTTTCTGCTGGTGGGTAGTTCTGCCTGATTCCAATTAGTCCTTTAATTTTCCTTCAATAGCCAGTCAAGTATGAACTCCCTCTGGATGCTGGGGAGACACAGATGTCACTTTGACAATTGACAGGGATTGCAAAGGTCAAGGATGCCCTCCATGATTGCAACACCTCCTGCTTGGCACACTGAAGAAAGATTCAACTTTAGAGGGCTCTCACACCAACCTGTTTCACTGCTTTTCCCTTCTTTCTGCTTGCATGTACCCCATAGTGGCAACAGCACCAGTAAAAGACTGTTCAGAAAAAGAACATTTCCCTCCTTCCTCTCCATTTTGTTTGAAAGACTGCACAGGGACATTTACTAACTCTATTTTAGAAGGATATGTCAAGTCTCCTACCAGGACCCTGCACAGACTTTTTCAGTATCAATTCACTCTCCATTGCCAAGCTTTTAAACAAAAATAAACCAAGATAATGTCAATAAATCATCTTCCCTCCTTTCCAGAGCAGCACCAGTGGAAGACTGTGGTAAGTTATCATATTTTTAACTATGAACCTGTCTGGCTCTTTGTCATTTATCTTGTGTCTCCCACTCTGGCCTGGCTCAAGGCTGAACATTAGCAAATGATGAATGCAGGGCTGTCTCTCCTGGTTTGTACTGGCATTATTAACCCATATTCTCCTGAATATTTCATACCACATACATTAATCATGAGTTGCTGGAGTCATGGCAATTGACTCTCAGGTTAGTTACTCTGTCTATGAGGGCAGGACAGAAATGTTTGGTACTGGGTAATCCCTGTTTGGCATTATCAAGGATTTTCTTTAACCCTATGATGCTCATCATTGTAAAGCAAATTGGCTGGTGTGAATTGGCCATTCCATGTGTATGTATACCAGTATCTGTCCTAATGATGTTTTTTCAGGCTATAGCATCATGTTTTGATTTATTGTGAATCTAAGAATGCCAAGAATCAGTTGTGTAATGTTGATTCAATAATGATCCATTGACTATTGTCCTTGTTTTCCTTTCTTCCTTATATATCTATTATTTTATTTTTTTTTTCACTTACTGTTCTTTTCTTTTTCACCTTGATTCATTGTCTCAGAAAACAGTTGATATACAGAGACAGGAGCAATAGAATAAGACAGATCTTGTGTTCCCCTCTGGACATGGCTAAGCTTGTATGATACAAACCTCTGGAGGCCCAGAGTTCAGTAATTTGGTGGGGAGAATTGGACTGGGAAGGTGTGCTGGTTTCTTGTTGTGTTTGCAGGAGGCAAGGTCCTCAAATTCAGTCTGGAAGTAAAGAACCATCTTTGTGTCATACTGTTTTACTGTCTATTTAGGTGTACATGACACAGAGAAATGGCTTTTTATGCCTGACTTTTCTCCAGGGAGCTCCTCCCTGAAAACAGTTCACAGTGAGTGTCAATTATATATATATATATATATAGGCCTGGGTTTTCCTGGGAAACTGAGGCATTTCCCTGCTCATCTGACCATGAAGCAGTCTTCACTTTCAGATTGCCATACATGTGAGGTGGTAAGCAAACAGCTGGCACAGATTTCAGGATGTTTGGTTTGAGAACTACAACCTGACTTCTGCTTTTTTAAAAATTAAGTGGTGAACACTTTTGACCACTTTTTGCAAAGAAATTCTCCACAGCTTGTCCTATTTCCTCCCCAGGCTTCTGTTCCAATTGTCCATATCACCCCTGTCTTCAACCAGCAAAACTACTCAATTCCATGCTCCTGAAGAACAGTTTTTAAATGCTCTAGTAGTAACTAAGGGAAGGACCATGAAACTGATATAAATAGATGAGGCAAAATTGGGAAACATGATTTCTGAGAAATGAAAAGATGGTCCAGCAACCCCAGCCACAGACTCCTTCCTCTTGCAAAAGAGGTGGCTGCACTTCTGTTATCAAGGAAATACAACCATAAATGGATTATGTTGCCCGTGGCTGTTTGAAAATGTACAAAATTATAACAAAGAGATAATCTCCAGGAGAGCTCAGGGTGATGGCTGGAGGAGCTGGGTTTTTCTGCAGAACATCTGCGGATACCCCTGCAGTGATGATTACCAAGCTATGTGTCATGTAATGAGGGGCTAAATATGGCTGAGACTACAGGCACTGTGGGGAGATGGTTAATGAGGTGCTGATTGGGTAAGAAAAATAAAAACCAGAGGAAATGAGTAGGGGGTTAGTGCATCTGATACAGAAGAGCTCTGGATGGGGTGTTATGCAGGATATTTTTGGTTCCAGCTCTTATTCCTTCATTCTCACCTGTGTAGGAGATGAATTTTTCCCCTGACTCAGCTGGAGCCCTCGTTGTTCAGCATGATCACTCTGCTGGTGCCCAGACACGGAGCTCATGTACCATTTCATCTGGAGGCAGCTCAGCTCTGCCAGCCCTGCCCACGCGGAGGGAGCAGGTGCTGGGGTGAAGGTCTGGCAGGAGCTCCTGAGAGCTCCTCACTGATTCTGTGCTTGGAGTTCACTGCTGTGACTGGCACTCTTACAGCTGCCCAGAGGTCTTGGTGTCCTCCTGACTGTGGGCTTCAGGGCAGGCTGACATGATGTGAGGGTAGGGCAGGAGTGATGCAGGACCAAGGCTGTCAGAGCGGGAGCACTTGGAGCTGCAATCATGTGCATAAAAGGCTTCAGAGGTGAGCTAAAATATGTCATTCCGTCTTCCCTATTATCCAGCAGCCAATTGAGCATTGATTCTTGTCCATCACCATTTTGAGGACTGCTGCAGACAAGTCGCAGGCTCCCAGGGGAGGCACTGGAGGTGGCTTGAGCTGATGTGCAGCTCTGTTTGCTGCCACCTTTTCTCTCTGCCCAAGGCTCGTGCTGGTTATTACCTATGCCCACTGCAGGAAAAGCCACAGACACTGCTTCTTTCTTCTGACCAAACATTGTCTCCCAAGGTCTAAATTGCCCAGTGATTCAGTTATTGAGGGTCCCCCTGACCATCCCATTGCTTTGAGATAAGCATCTTCCCTTTTCCAGCTCTTGATGTGAAACATTCATCTTGCTTCTCTGTCTTCAGTACACCAGGGAATTGCACACATTTGGAAATACCCACTCATTTCCTCCTTTCTTCTCTGCTATGTTGTCATTTGATACTGATCTTTATGAAAACATTTCACTTGAACATCATACATTTTTATATTAAGACTTTAGAAACTGTATACTAGCAGCCTCAGTTTCTCAATATCATTTAATTAACTTTGAAATGTTTAATTTTTAAAAATATAACTGAGGAAAAACCCCTAAAAATTTAGATTTCATTCACAGCGCTGATTTAGACTTTTTATGTGCAATGAAACGGTTCCTGTGGTTTAGCTCTTTGTAGCAGAGTGTGTTATACCCTTGGTTGTTGCAGGGTAGGCAGTAAGATTATAGTAATCAATGATCATTCTTTCATTGAAGGAGCATCCCAGTTCACATGCAAAATGCTAGTGTTCCATATATTCCTGGTGCCTATAATTTTTACCTGCCTTTCAGGCTGAATTGCACTGCATTGCTCAAAGCACATTTTGATCCTCAGGGTACAGCAGGATTTTCAAGGTCTACAGCCATGTGCAGTGAAAGATGTGATAAATGCTGAAGTGGTTTCCTAAGTGAAATGAAGAAAACTAAAATGATACCGGTGCTGATGAAGGTGAGCAGCAAGCCTGAGATTTAAAGAGGGAAAATGACAGTATTATCAGTCAGGTATCATGGCAACAAAGGAGCCTAGATTTTGGTGTCAACTTTCCATTCATATTGTCTCTTTACTTGGCATGCCAAGGTACATTTTCCTTCAGAAAATTTAATCACCTCCACTGGAGGTCATTCAAATGTTTAAGGACCTGGCCTTGCTTGGGAATTTGAGGAATTTCAAATGGATACTTATGGATACTTGCATCCACCTATTTGTATAGGGAAAAATGGTCAGACAACCCTCCAGAAAAATCTGTGGAATCCAGGCAGAAAAACCACAGTTGTGTAAGACACTCTGTTTATTATTGCAACATCTTGGTTTATAGGAATTTTATGCTCAGTGTTATTCAGTGGCTGGCATTAAAATTCTGTAAATCCAGGCCTTCTCTAGAGACAGCACAGCTCACTTTTTGCACAGTGAGCTGAACCAAGCATGATAGCAAGGCCAGAGGTCTACCATGGAAACTTTGAGTGATACACTTGTTGCAGACACACATATATATATTTATACATATGCTTATGTCTATATTGCAGTCTGGAACAGGGAAACTGCAGAAGGCTTTAGAAGAACAGATTTAGTCAGGAAAATCTTGTCTTTGAGGCACAGAAATGAGATTGTGATGTAAAATAAATCAATGGCAGAATTAGAATGCAGAAAGTCTGAGGTCTGGAATGCTTAATCCTTGACCTGTTGCTCAAATGATGCCAAGAGCAATCAGGTTACGCAGGAATCCTCTTACTGGGGGTAATGTATTACTAAGTTATGAACACATAATGTATTCCTAAGTTATGAACTGCAGGGGATTTATTCAGACCTGATTTTCTTTGCTGTCTGAGGTAGGACCTGAGAACAACACCTGCAAGATATAAATGTAAGAAAATGGTTGATGCAGGTGAGGGTAGGACCCCTTCCTAGCACTGTTTCCTTCAAATCATGAAGGCATGCAGATTTTTTTATCCAATAAATATCAGTAACAGACCACACTATGATAAAAATGGCAATCCAGTGCTGTATAAAACAGGGATGTGATACTGTGCTCCTGCTTTTATGCAAAGCTTTTAAGCTTAACTGTATGGGCTAAGCACAACCTTCACTCTTTCATTTCTGAAATGAAATTTAATCAGATTGGAAGGCCTCAGCATTTTATTCAGTTACTTGCTTGCTTTTAAAACCACCTAGAGGGTGGGTTAAACATGATTTAAAAACAAAACAAAAAACACAAACAAAACTAAACATGTTTGATGTATTGTTATTCAGAAAATCACATCAGTGTTTAAAACCACATTGATAGTGGACACATTACTAGTCCAGTGGGAATCAACCAAATTTCTCACCCTGACACTAGAATTCACTGAATATGAGAGTCAGCAAGTGTCATTCAAGCAGTACCATGCTGGGCTCCTTGTTTTTCCAGCAAGGAGGAGGCCTGGGACAGGACTTTAGAGCAAATTGTATATCACCATGAGTGGTGTCTTATGGAAGCTCCCCAAAAGCCAAGCTCTGATGAGCAAAGTTGTTCAACACCTGGAGCAGTGGCTCTGTTAAGATTGCTGCAGTGTGACTAGGACTTGGAAATGCTCATCACAGCATCATCTTCTCTTTCCAAAGCCCCTCAGGGCTATAGTTATGGGACACAGGATTCCAGCTCCAGTTCAAGCAGAGAGGTTTTACTGCTGTTGAATTTCAGTGTCAGGGACCTGTGTGTAACCTGTGCTCAGCTTGGTTTGGAAGTCACCCAACATCACTGCATCTCTCCAGCACAGTGCTTCAGGTGCCTCTGAGTCTGGTTCTGGAGGTGCCTAGATGTGCTTTGTATTTAATCCTTCTAAACATGTCTCTGCACAGTATGATCTGAGACTTTAAAGATGGTTTGTGGTCCAAGGACAGGAAGGCAGAAGCTGGAGGAGCTTGTTTATGCTGTGTGTGTGACAGAAAGGGCTGTGCTGGGAGTGGAGCTGTTTGGGAAGGAGAGAGGCATTATTGGCATGAGTCGCTGCAGACATAATAGTGCCTCAGGGCTATTTTAATTAGTGCAGAGGGTCTCAGAACCTTGCATCTGTTAAAGTGCCACTTCTTCCTCCACAGCTGTACTGTGGAGAGGGGTGTGTTTAGGGAAGAGGAAATTGGGAGCTTTGGTTGGTTGGTTTTCTTCCCATGAGGGAAATGCAAGCCTACTATTTATCAGCATTTAGAAGTCTCCTTAGGGCTGCTACAGTGACACAAACAGGACTTATGGAGATGAGCACACTTTGGCTCTTTTGGTCCCACAGAGATTGTGTAAATCTGGCCTCTGGGTGTTATATCCTTCCAGAAAAATAGTTGTCCCTTAGTCTGCATTTGACTTTTTGTACTCATCTTTATTCCAGGTTCTTTTGTTATCAGTTTACTGCTAGAAGTTATATGAAGGTCGATAAACACCTTTACGCATTAAACATAATTACCTCAAAGTCAAAAGTAAGAAAAAACACTCTGCCTCCTATAAATGTGTTGTGAATTGTGCTAAAAGTTGGAATTAAATAGGGAGTATTGCACAACAATGTGTCATGTAAATTTGCTGTTTCACATGCACATTTTCTCTCCAAAATCTGAAGGCAAAGTACCTCTTCTCCCTGCCATCTCCTTGCTTCAAAACCCTCCCCAACCTGCAGTCTGTTCAATGCCACAACACTTGCCGGAGGATTAGTCAGGTCCATGCCTCAGTGAAACAAATTAAGAGCTGAGGAGACTTCTTGCAGGTATGAGAAATGCTGGGCTGAAATAATGTAACAGCAGACATTATGGAAGTAATTCTGCATCTCCCATTTTTTTTGGCTGGTAGAAAGCTGGAAGCTGCCAGACATAGAAAATGATTTTCTAATGTGATTGCTCTGAACCACCCTGCAGTTAAGAGGGCTTCCTCATTTTATTTTATTATTTATTTTCCCAAACATAGAGGCACTTTGCTACACTGGAAAATTAGAAGTATAGGAAAGTCTTTGCCCCAAGTTTGTGGCTGCTTTCTCTTGTGACTGATATTAACTGCATTAGTGAGGGATCATGTTTATTATGCAGTTCAGGAAATTAGGCTGTATCTGTTGGTGAGGGAGATGGGGGATGGATACTCCTTAGTTAAATATTTGACTGTGCTGCAGCCTTCACAGACTGGTGAACAGGGAATGAAGGAATGTGTAAGAAAGCCTCTGCATTTCTTGCAGAGAGGTTAGCAGAAGGTATTTTACTAGAAATTGATGCCATCAACTGCATTATTCCTTGCAGCTCTTCAGAACCTCACACCAGAATTTTTGTACTGTACTGTTACTACTGCTGCTGGCACATGGTGATTTCTAGTCATGGATGGCAACCTTAACATGCCAGGTGCTGTGCCAACACCAGCCATCACTAGATAGGGTTATAATTAAATATATTCCCACAGATCAGAAAACAAAACCTGAAGGGTTTTAAACCAGGCCTTCCATCCTGAAATATGAGTCTGACTCAGCACAAGAACTAACATGTCAAAAAGGAGCTGAAAGCAGGTGATGCAGAGTGAGTTGTGCAGCTGAAGGAATGGCAGCTAAGCTGCAGCTGCACGCATCCCCCACAGAGATGTGTCCAACTCCATCACACTGGGGGAAATGGAATCACATCAGTTTGAAGATAAGGAGGTTGCTGTGCCTATTGCTGCCTCTATCCAGCTTCACTTTCCATTTTGACTTCAGTGTTGCTGTCTGCATTAAGTAGAAGGCTGTAATTTATCTCCCTTGTGACTAGAAATTCACCTGCAGAATTGTTCTCACACTTGTTCTCCATCTCCTTTCCATTCTCCTTCTATTACTGCAGTCCTCCTTCCTTCATCCCACCCTGATGCATCCCATGATTGCTGTTGAAAGAAGAAAAATTGATGTGATATTGCATAGATGGGCTCTGAGAACTACTGCCAACACAGTGTGTGTTTCCCTGCTTGGGACAGTCCTCTCCCTCTCCTCCTCCTGCCCTGGGGAGGTTGTAGCAAACAGAAAATGTTGTTTTGAGCTGTAGTGGTCTGAAAACACTCTGCATGTCCAGCCAGCAGTGACTGCAGGAGCTGGTATGGGGTGCCAGGTGACAGCCAGTGAAATCCTGCTGAAACCATGGAGGTTTCTGTCCTGGAGATCACCTCAAATAGTGATACCCCAGCTCCTGGGGCTGGGTAGCCCTGGAGCCTCTCTCCTCTAACAGCATTTTTGCTGTGCTGGGGTCCCAGCAGGAAAGGTGTGGGATTTTGCTGCTGTCATTTTAATCAGGGCTTGGTGGGCACTGACTGTCACCAATGCTACAAAGGCTGGTGTTTAGCTCTGAGTCTATAATCAGGTTGGATAGAGGCAGTTTCTGCTGCCTCTGCAGTCTGATGTCCTCTTTCAGGATGGGATGAGGATGAGTCAGCCTCTTTCTCTGCTGAATTTCTAAGAAGTCTGTAAACTAGCTTGAAAAGGGTTCCCAAATTCAGAGTTCATATAAGCTGAGCAGCATTCCCCTTTGGGAAGAACCTCACTGAAGTACAGGCTGCTAATTTCCATAGAAGTGTCTGTGAACAAAATCTCGCCCAAGGTCCCTGCTTCTTTGTCAGCAAGCATCAGAAGCCTGTAGTCAAACCTTGTATTACTGAGATTTCATTACTTATACTAAATACACTCCAGAGCATTTATTAATGTACTGTAAAGCAAAAGGAAAAATTAAACTATGCTTGTCAAAGAAATAAAGTGCCTCTTACATTGCATGATCCTAACTTTTTTTCTTGATAATTGCCCAGGTTCATTTGCCATTAATTCAGTGCATGAAAGAATTGCAGTAAGGTCTTCAAGATGTTAGAACAGTTTAATGATGCTTTTCTTTAAAGAAAAGAGAACAGCACCTTCATTTACTGTAAGTGGAGAGTCAAGGACAGAAGCCCTCAAGCCTTTTACATCAGGATTTCAATAGCTTAGGTGATTTCAAGAAAAGATTGTAAATGCTCTGTCCACTGCACACTCATCCAACTATTTGAATTAGAAGCAGGCTTCAAAAAATGTAGTGACCTCTCTCCAGGTCAACAGATGTTTTCTCTCATTGGTTAATCTTTTTTTGCTTCTGAAATGGAAGCTTCCAAAATTGTAACTTGTAGCCCAACTTTCAGGTTCCTTCTTGGTAAAAAAATCTCTCATTCTGTCAAGAAAGAAACCAGAAGAAAATAAGGATAAGTTCAAACCTAACAGCTGGAGACTGTATTCAGAGATGGCTGTCTGCTTCCCTAACATAATGTCTTTAGATTTGAGCTTGTACAGAAACAAGAAATGCATTTTAAATTTAATCAAGCTATTATTGTCTCAAACTGTGGAACAGAGCTGCACTTGCTTATCTTTCCCTCAGTATCTCTATCTGATAGGAATGTAGGAAGAATTGCCTCCAATCTCATTAATGCCTAAGGCCCATTCAGGTGTATTGTTTTCCCAAAGGAAAATTGGGGAAATTAAAAAAAAAAAAAGTTATTATAGGAATGCTGCCAATACATGCAGATAGAATTCAAAGAAAAAAGCATCATCCTTACATAGTAGCTCTTGGGGTATTTTTGCTTTTGTTCAAAACAGACTTGCTTCTCTGTTCTGTACTCCAGGGAAAGAAGCATTTGCAACTAACGATGTTTGCAAGTAAAGAATAATTAGGAAGAACAACAGCATGTATGTCAGAACTAGCATTACATTTTGAGCTTTTTCTCTGTGGTTTTGGGTTCTTTTGTCCTGACCTAATGGGATGTGTTTCTCAGATGTAAATTATATGAAACAGAGGTTGTTTGTGGAGCAATTGCTTTCCAGAAGATGTTTGCATGCTAAAATGCTGCTCCACTGGCTGGCTTTAAACCATTAAGGAAAATAATAACTTATCCTATTCATAAAGATAAGCCTGAATGAAAATCTGTGAATCAAATACACTGTCAACTCTATTTTTTTCTTCTGTCAGCTGAACTTGTGTTGAAGTGAAAATGGTGTTTTATCCTGATTTTACACGGGTATCGCTGGATGAACTTGGGGAAATCCTCATCCCTAATTTCTCCACCTGCACGATCATCCTCCATTTTTCAACCCTTTTCAGTACATTAAAATCACAGAATCACAGTATCACAAAATCATGTTTTCAAGAACAATGTTACCTGTATTTCTTACGGAAAAATTTTTATCAGTGGTCATGAAAGTACTTAAATAACGGGAAAAATTATGTGGGAAAACTGATGTGGAGAAGGCATCCCCAGGTGATGCCAAGGCCAGAGACAGAAAATGAGCACATTTTAACACTGGAGACAGCCTTGGCCCTGTGAACCACCCTGTTGAGGTACAGCTTGATGTCTTTCTGACCAAGGAGAAAGTTACCCCTGTGGAGGCCCCTTCAGCCTCCCCCCCAAGGAGCAGGGCTGTTATTCCCAGTGGTTGGATATCCCTGGATTGACAGAGAACACAATGGACAAACAGATCTTGTGGAGAAGGGAAATCAGTCACAGGGCTTCTCACCCTTGCCTTGACTGACTGAGGAAGAATGCTCTCATCTTTTGGTCCTCAGGGGTCTTGGAGTCAGGGCTGAAGATTCCTGTTTTGACATCTAACTGCCCTTCCCCACGCCTCACCTTCCCTCTTATTTATTATCCTCCTTCGACACGTTGCCTTTTGGAGACTCCTTTAACATAATTTGTTCTAGCAGAAACCTGCTCCATGTTTTTTGCACAGTACTCACATGGGGAGATCCTGAGGCAACTGCAGCTGATAAAAATAATAAAAGCCTTTGAGAAAGTGTAGAAAATTTGTTTCCATGCTACCAAGATGATTCTTGTTAAACCCTGAAATCTTTTTACCTATGGGTATGAATGAGATTTGGGATTTCTAGTCACGGCTTTTTGGGAGAAATATGGGCAATAGCTATTGTAAAATACTGGCACCTCAACAACAGAGTAAGTTCAGTCCCTTTCCAGCCTTCTGTATTTTAAAAAATTGGAGTTCTGAGAGGTTAAAAGAGACTTATTTTCCTTCACAGAATTTCTTATGCATTCATTCTGTGATCTGACACTCCAGATGGGAACAGAGAGAATAGAAGGTCGGATAATCATGCTTGTATATTTAAGACAAAGTAATAGAATTTTAAAATGTTTTCTTTTCTGGTAAATCAAATACATTAATTTTATTTTGTTTTTCTAAATATGTTTGCTAGTTCAGCTGGAGAAAGTGGTCAGCACTGGGTTACAATACAGGCAAAATAAACAGCTTTCCTACAGTGTGTATCCAAATATGATACTCCTGCTCCAAAGAGGGAAATTACTCTAAACCAAGGCAGAAATATGAACAATTAGACCTGATTAAGAAGAAACAGAATTTTCCTTGTCTTGATTTGAATCTGGGACCCGATTAAAACCAGATTAATTTTGGGAAGAGTTACAAAGTTCCCACTGCCACATGCCAGGGTGCCACTGGAATGAGGCAATTTGGTTTCCAGGGAATTGGCTTTTTTCTCTGTGTTATGGATGCAGAACTGACCCAGTCCACACAGGGGGTGTTGGAAGGAACCAAGCATGCACATGGTATGGTTCAACTCTTCACCTTAAGTGATTGATGGCCCCAGCTTGCTCACCTGTCTCCACTTCAGAAAGGAAAGGTTCTTTTTTTGCTGCATTTGCAAAATTTTCCACAATTGTTTTTTGTTCAGGAAACAATCCTAAACTCACCCCTCAGTTTCTGGGGTAGGTGCAAGACAGGACACAGCAAGAAAGGAGCAGTGCAGTTTGTAGGCTGGTCCTGGTGGTTTGTGTTCCACTTCAGAAGTAAATTGGTACTGATACAAGTTTCATACCACACTCACAGCTGTGTTGTGCACCTTTTCTGCCTCATTTAGCATGGATGTGATCTCATAGATGGAAACACCTGAGCAGTTGCCGCTCCCATTCCCAGATGTCTCAAGGGGCAGGGTGTTTCCAGTCCACGAGGTTGCACACAGGGACCTGGCTTTCCACAGGACCAGTGTCCCTCTCCCTGAGAGGTGTCTGGGTGTGGTGGTTTTATCTGGGGCTGGGGGTGTTGGGGAAGCTGTGAAGGGCAGGAGGGAAGCTCTGGCGCTTGTTGCACATGGAGCACTGTGAGGAGGACACGGTGACTGTTTTCTACCCGAGGCGTGGGTCAGAACAGTGCTGAAGCTGCCTGGCTGATGTCCCACAGCCCTCTGGCAGCACTGAAAGCTGTGTCCCATGCTCTAGACAAGGAAAGGCTTTGCTTGTCAAATTTACCCTAATCCCATGTTACCACAGCCTGTATAAAATCTTGCTTCACATGAGTCTTTCTGGAAGAGCTTTATGATTTGCAAAGTTAATTTGTGGTTGGCAATTTAATAGTCTCACATGACTGCAAGCATATTCTTGATTTTCCTGCCTTAGAGTCAGGTTATGATTTTCACTACCTAAAGCAGAGCCAAAATTGTATGTCTTATGCTTTTTTTGGGGTTGGATTCTGCCAAGATACATATTTCCAAACTGATGTAGATCACATTTTTTTCTTTTCAAACCAAAAAATTTCTCCCCACGTCCTTGCAAGGAGCCAGCACTAATAAACCCAAAACAAACAAAAAAAAAAAGACTGAAACCAACAACACCATTTGCATTATGCCAATAAATCAGGCAGGCTGAAGCCATTTGTCAAAAAGATATTTGCTTGAATCCAATTCACTTTGTGTGCAGGGGATGGTTGGGAGTTTAGTACTTCCTAAATGATTAATCAGCCCATGATTTTTTAAAAATACAATGCAAAAACAACAAGCACAAAATAGACTTTAAGCTAATGTGGCTTGAGCATTTGAAGAACATTTAATTATGTTATCCTTTGATCAACACAGTCAGCCTTTAAATATAGACAGAGAAAAAGAGTTTCAGTAGGGTGGTTAACAAACTCCTTATCTACTGATACACATTATTAAAAGAGGAAAAAACATACCAATTTCTGGCTTATTCTTCTCAGAATGGAAAGCATTGTCATTTCTTTGCCTCTTAAATCCCTTGATGGATCCAAGTAATTCTTGTGGGCTTGGAAAGCCACGAGAAAACCAAAAGTGAGTGCAGTTTTGGCCTCTACAGGGCCACTAACACCTACCATCCTGCTGAGTGGCAGAAGCAGCCTCTGGGAGACCTGGTAGAGAGCACTTGGCATAACCATATCTTCCTTCTGGGAAGCTTAGGGTGTTTCATGGTCCCCTGGCTTATCTAGTTTGTCTAATGGTACAGTTTCCACAGAGCAAACTGGATCACTGGGAGGCTCAATGTTATTTCCAGTTTCAAATTACTGCTCCCAAGACAGACTCTCCTCTCAAAACAGCAGTTATTCTTTAAGGAAATAGCAGGGAATCCATCTTTGTAGCACCCATGGAGAACCCACCTGCGCCCATCTTTCTAGGTAAAAAGCAACATCTCCTGGCTAATACCAATTTGAGACACAATTATGAGTAAGGTGATACTTGTATTTATCCTTTTAATCAGATTTGAAGCAGATCTGTACATTCCCCCAGGCTTGTGGAGCTAGGGGATGAGTCCCTGTAGGAATGCCATTTGTTGCCCCCATGAATGACTCAGTAGGTGAGGTGCTTCTTAAGCATATGGGCCTTGTGAGTACCCCAATAATTCTGCATCCCAGTAGTCTTGCTTCTTGTAGGATCTCTTTGCTTACCCTATGTGTCACATTCAGTACCCGGACAGAATTGACAACGAGAAGATTGCAACACTTTAAATTCAGTCCATAAGTATTTGGAGACTGGAGGCTGACAATGTTACAGGAAAGATTCATGGTTTTCTAGAAAGTGCTCACCTGAGAAATGAGAATGGTTGTATTTCACCTTGTCATCAGCAGGAACAGAATGCCTCTGCTGTTATGCTCAAGATGTCATGTCTAAGAATTACAGCCTGTGGTCTGATTGTATTTTCAGCTTTTTTGGTTTGTTTGTTTTTTATTTTATTTCAGGAGATTTTTCAATCTGAACCTATTTGGTAGGGTTACAAGCAAAATTTAGATTATTACTCTTTATGGACTGTTCCCAGGTGGTGTTGAATATGGCACAAGATCTTTCACTACTTAAGAACACAGAACAGGGAGGTCCCCATGGGAACAAGGGTGGCATCTGAAACAGCCTCATATTTCAATATTTGCCATTTTTATGGTACTAAGTTCACAGAGAACATGATAAACACTTGCCACAGCCAGAGTCAATTCAGGACTTAGATGAAAAAATTCCTACGTCCATTTTATAGGAAGATAAAGTGAGTTTGAAAGAGGTTAAATAATCTGCCCAGAGCTTGAGAATAAATCAAGGGCAGAACCTGAGAGGAGGCCCTGGGGTGCTGACACCTATTCTCAAAAGACAAACATGCATTAAAAATAAGGAGCAGTAAATCAGGCAGTGCTTCCTGGTTCTCTTGATTAAGGAAACGATTTGTACAAGCCATCTTCTAGGAATTTATGGCTGAGTCCTGCTTCCCCTAATGTGCATGGAAAAGTGAGTTCCACACTTAGTAGCAATTAAATGGCATGGAATATCAAAGTGTAAAAAGTCAGAGAGAATGCTTGATTTGATAAAAACCCCATGACTTCTTGGTATAATTAAGAATGTCATGAGGAGTATTCACTTGTGTATTGATTTTATTTTTTTAATTTTCAGAAGTATATTTTCATAAGCCCTTTGAGCTGCTCAGCATGCTGCGATTTTGGTTAATTTCCTCTTTACCAGGTTTATCAGCCTTAATTATAGCTGAAAGCGATCTTTGTCTCAAGAAGATGAAAACCCTTTGTGAAAATGCACTGATGCAGTTTGTTTCCAAACCTAGATATATTTCCTAATTAGTTCCTTGTTGTAATAGGTTGCATAATTAATGAAAACACAGGGAAATATTCAAAGTAGTAATTTTCTTTGAACAAATATATATGAAAAGCAGAAAACTAAACTATTACTTTAATTAACCTGCTTTGAAAGGCACTGTCAATATCAAGCTGAGTGTTAGCCCTCTTGGGCTGTGTGGTATTTTATATCTTACCTGGCTGTTAATCTGCTTAGCCTAAAGACCTGACACCTCCCTCTTCTTTCATGAAGTTAAGCAGGGTCAGGCTTAATTAACACTACTTGGGTGGAAAATCTTCATGGGAAGTCCCACATTTCTGTTTGTTCTGATGCCTCTGTGATGCCTGTTTCATGACTGGCTGTGATGACGTGGGCCTGTGCCAGCAGTGATCCACAGGCTCCAGTGGCACCTTTCCACTCTTCCCTTGCAGCTGTCCTGGGTGCCACCAGCTCAGCAATCTGGCAGTGGAAAAACCTGAGAAATAAATGCATCACCTGGGTGTGTCTGTGGCCTCATGGGGGTGACTTTGCAGTGACAGGGCTGGTCTCTTGCCATGTCACCCATGGGACCACCTCTGCTGATCCTGGGCCACCCTCCAGGTGGGAGATGGCATCCACTGTTTGTCCCCTGAGACTGATTGATGTTCTGTGGGACAGAACAGGGATGTGTGCTGGTGGGATGACTGATCTTTTCTTGGTCAAGCTTCAATTCAGTTCCAAGGTCTCCCCTTGTTTGGAGTTTTTCCTGGATGACATCGTTCCATTTCTCTCCATTTTTTCAGATCTGCTGAGGCAGACTCCTGTACTTCAGGATTTGCTGCTGTCCATGGAGCACATGTTGTTTCAGGAGACAGATTGAGAGGGTGGTTAAAGCAAGCTCAGGGCTTTCAACCCTTTTGTCTGCCAGGGATGTGCTTGAACTGAAGACCCCCCACCCCATTTCTAAGGTAGTCCCTTTTCTAGCATGTGCTCTAAAAACATCAGCCTGCTTCTCAGGGTTCCTCCAAGGCACTGCTTTTCTTATTGCAAAATGTCACAAGACTGATAAAAACAATGTCCAGCAGAAGCAGCTGAGTGTCTTTAAGAGCTAAAACACAACAGCTGGAGACTCCTTCCTCCCTTTTGCAGCAAGGACAAACTTCTCCCTACTCAAGGAGGCAACTGGGCTGGTCCTTGGGAGAGAGGTGCTCTTGCCCCAGGTTGAGGGAGATCCTGAAGCTTCCTTGAGATCCAGCAAGGTTAAGCCCTTCTAACCCCATGGTGTGCAAACATGCTGGAAGTATCATGAGCTTTTCTTGAACATGGTATAGGGAATCTCGAGGGGAAAAAACCATCTGTGACTCCCTGCTCTTGATTCTTCGACCTCCAAAGGTCAGGGTTGACATTTGATTTAATGCCATGCCTTTGTGCTGCCTCTATTACATTTATATCTCTGAGGCACCATTCATGGGACAGCAGCTACACACATTAGCCAAGGTCTGCGAGTGACTGATAAATCTGTTCTGCTTTCAGGTAATGTAGCACCCCCCTGGTTTTGCACAAATGAGAAAAGGGAAAGGAATAGCACTGCATATTTTGTCCTGGCCTGTGGTATAAAGCAGGCTTGCTCTCTGCCACACAAACATAAAAGACATTTGAAACAAAATAGAAAGGAAAATCTGGCCAGCAGCCTCCTTCCTTCCTCCACTACAAAAGACTTTTCTCTTCCCCAAAAACCAGGACACAGTTCTTGACTGATGACTAAATAAAGGAAGACTTGAGAAGAAGTGACTTAAAGGTAGTCAACTTACTTGGAAGGTTTTGTATTGTAAGAATTTATGAAGAGTGGAAGGGAAATGAATGCATGGCTGCATTTAGATTCTGAATTCCCCATTGTTATACTGACATTAAATTTTCAGGATGCTTTTGCGTACATAAAACACAACAGCTGTCCTATGGGAGGTATAATTACAATTAAAAAAAAGGAAAGAAAATAAGCTGTGAGCATACAATCAACTCTTGAGGGAGGGAGCCAATATCTCAGGCAAATTACAGAATCAAAGCTGCCTGAAATCTTTTAAGGCACAGCTCAGCAAGCTGTGTTAGGGAGGAAAGGCCAGAGCAGAAGTTTCCAAAACTAAAATGCTAGGAAGAAAAAGTAGTAGCACAAGTGGGTATAAATATCCAAAAAGGGCAGAGAGGGCTCTGGTGTTCACCCTCTACTTTCAAAGGGGCCAAAGACTGGAAGCCCAATCTCCCCACAGCAGGTGCAGCCAGATTTAAAATGAGCAGGAGGAGATGGTTCTTCACAGAATTTGTACTAGACCTGTTAAATTCATATCCTGGGGATAGTCTGGGTGCAGACAAAGAGAGGTTTAAAGGAAGACTAGAGAAATACTTGCAAAAGGGAAATCTTCGGACTTATTAAACAGACAGGCCATAGGAGGCTTAGAGAAAGCACCATATATAATTGTGCAGTTTTACTTTTCCCTAAGGACTTGTGTGTTCAGTAGTGTCAGATAGTGTGGCCATTCCTGTGGTTTTTTTGCTAAAGTTGATTGACCTTTAGCAGGATAAGAATCTGGAATTTGTGTTCATTGCCATTGTAGAGAAAAGAGCAAACACCTTTTCAAATATCAGCCCTTCCCATCATCCCAATGTTCCCAGTGCTAATAACATGGTACATACTATCTCCATTTGTGAAACTTCTGAAATTGATAGAATCAGTTAAAAAAAAAACAAAACCATTTTTCTCTTCCCCCCTCTTTTTTCCTCTTTCAGTAAATTTGTTACCTCCTCTGAAAGGTCACTGCTTAGATGTGATAGCACAGCAGACAATAGATAATGTGCTTTTCCTAGGTGGTAGGACTGAAACAAAGCAGAGAAGGGCTGCAGGCAAGGCTGCAGGACAGGAGACGGGTATAATGGCTCTCAGTTCTCCATCCCCACATGGGATTAGGGACATACACCTTGAATGAGCATCTGAAATCCCCAAATTAGGAGTCCGGCAGTTTTTGGATCTCATTTTTGTGTCCTTCACAATCCTAAACAGACTCAAACATAGACGTAGAAAAAATTACTCAACCCACTTGGCAGCATCCCAAATTCATCAGGAAGAGCTAGACAGCACACATTAAAGCCCCAGTAAAGGCTGCTCTGCTGTCTGAGCAGCATTCACTTGCTTTGAGATTGTCTGATTTATGTCTCTGTTCCTGAGCAGGGATCATCCCCTCTGCGCTGTGCTCCCTGCTCTCTAGCCAGCCCTACAAGACAGCAGGATGGCTGCATCCTGACCTCTGGAAATCCAGAGAAGAGGATGGGTGGCCTTTGGCCAGTAGGTCCCTGAGCAGCAGAGATTCCTGGTTGGCTCTGCAGAGACCAACTTCTGTCCATCCAATTTTGTCACTGTTTTGGGTCCCTTCCTCCCAAAGTCCAAGTGTAGCCCCCTGGGGCCCTGGCCAGCCATCCTGTGTCTGTTGAAAAGTGAACTGTCTGGTGAATAGCTGCATCATCAGGGAAAGAGCTTTTGTGAAGCAGGATCCAGGCTTGTCACACTGACTGGCACCAGAGAGGATATCCCCTGGACCTGTCCCTCCCCTCTGGCCTGCTTCTCTCACTCTAAGCTGCAAACACTTCTCAGCAGAGACCATGGCTGGGCTGCGTGTTTGTAGATTGTCTGACTCAACGGGGCCCTCCCCTTGATGCATTCTTGCAAAGCAAGAAACAATAGTGGTGGCTTTGTTCTGGTATTTAATTAGATGGTGTCTTCCAATCCTTATTGCGACCTCCAGCTGTGTAGTGTGTAGGGCCAGGAGAGTTGATTAGATTATCTGGTTTAACCACCCATAAAACACAGGATGCAGAATTTCATTCTCCATTCACAGCACAAATAATAAATAGAATAGTCCAAGACAAATTCTAATATCCAATTTTTAATATCAACTACAATATGCATGTAGAGGGAGACATTAAACAAACCCCTGTGTCTACCAATCTACAACCCCCTGGCAGTACTTACATATTTCTTATTGCTCACTGGCTTATTTACTGCCAAGGAACAAAGTTAATGCTGAGCTCTGAAGCATTTCTAATGTGAACCAATTTTGCCCTGCGGTTTCATAATGAGCTCCACCCTTCATCCACCTCTGCTCCCCCTTCTTTCTACTTTCCCTTATTTAATTTTAAAAAAGTGAAAATATGCCCCTTCTAGGAAGCAAAATTCAGATTAATTTCCTTTAAGTGCTGTTTCATGCCCAGGGTAGGAGCTTGACGCCAGCCCTGTGAATCACAGGTTTGATTACTCTGATAGGGCAGGAAAGTGTCTTACTTAAGAGATAGCAATGAAAAAATATAAAAATATGTTAGCAGGATTGTTTTTTCTTTTTTTTTTTTTTCTAGGAGGAAGAAGAAAGAGCTTTATGGGGAAACTCTATTAAAGTCATCAACTTTCCTTTGCTTAAGGTCAAAAATTGTACAGTACTACTGGAATAATATAATTTTAGAAAATTTCTCTGTAGCCTTTTTGTTTTTCTTTTTTTTTTTCTTCTCTTTTTTCCCTTGTCATGTTTATGCCTGGGGGCTTTTTATTCGATCACTGTTCTAATAATGCCTTGAATCAATGAATGAGCAACTATCTACAAAGTAAAAAAACAAGTAAAAAGGCGGGGAGGAGGAGAAAATAGATTATGTGGACAAGCCACATGCTGTGGGGAGCCACACTGACTCATCTGTGAGCCCTGGAGAGAGCTGGGCCAGGGACATGTGGTGAAATTACTGGGAATGGAGTAAGGCACGTGGGGAGATGGCATGTGGAGTTGTGTGGAGTTGTCAAATCAAAATCAAATCTGCCCTTCCCTTTTCCCAACATATTTTATTGCTTCAATGTGTCATTTGCTGCCTGCAGATAATATATGCAAAGTGCTCTACCCTAAGGTTGGGATTTGCTGGCAAGTGTCATGTTTTGCCAATCTGAAGAAATCTGGGTGTGATCAGGGCCTGAAAGAGCCCACCATGGGCACTGTGAGGTATCTGAGCTCGTTAGCTCTAGGACTAATGAGCCAGAGAGAATAAATTCAAATGCAAAGGAATTAAGTTAGTCATTACACTTACTACAGTGAGTTTAAAAATTTGTCCCTGGTCTGTCATTCACAGCAGCCCCCTAATTCTTGCATTCACATTGCTTTTCAGCAATGTCTCCTTCTGTATCTCAGGGAAACTCATTTCACATCCATTTCTCAGCTTTTCAATCTGTAAAATGAGAGGCAATGCTTATCTTGTTGCAGCTTAAATTCATAATTAGCACCTTAAAAGCCCTATGGAGGGTCTATGTATGATTTATTTTCAATAAAGGGTAATATAAAATGAGTTAGGGCTTGGTCTGAAATAGCCTCCCATTTTAAGCAATTTCATATGGAATGTAGCATTCTACACCAGCAGAACTGGATACTTCACATTCTACATGTGTAGATTTATATTTGCTTAAAAAATGATTTTTTTTTTTTTAACAGCAAATCTTAGGGGATTAAGCAGGATTAGGCTTCCCTTTTGCTAGGTGTTATACAAGCAAATGACAGCGACCTCTTTTTGCTGGAGTTTACAATTTTGAACTTTGATCCCAGCAATTTTAGAAGTGCAGAGATAAGCATTAGTTTGAATACTTTCAATGCCATCATATTCAGGGGAACAACCATGGACTTAGCTTCCCAGTGGTTATATAATCACAGGCTAATTTTTGCTGTTGCAAAAAACAGTTTAAGAGTCTCCTTCAGGGTATAAGGGTAGAAAGACTTCAAAACCTTGCTCATAACGTGAAATTTGGAGTGAAAAACAAACTTCCAGCTGACCTGTGCTGATGGAGCTGATGAGAGGTAACCTTTTGACTTCTGTGTTTGGATGGTCAAGTCCCTACTTGCATGACCTTGAGGCCAGTTTGCATGTACTAAGTCTCTCAATCTGTTTCAGGATGCTTCACCTCTTGCTTCATTATAGAGAGAGCTTAAAAGTCACAGTTTCTCCCTTTGCTGTGAGGGGGAACAGGAGGAAAAGGATTTCCCCAAACTGAGAGCTGAATTTGCTGCAAGTGAATTTAATGCTTTGAGTAGTTCAGTGGTAGGTAGCAAGGAACAGAGGAGAAGAAAGGGAAAAATTGGTTAATATAATTTTTAAGCTCTTTGGCTGTAAAACAAATACTTGCAGAGCCTGAATGAGGGAAAAACCCCCACATAACTTGTTAATACAGAAAAAAACCCCAACATTTCTTTCCAATCACTTGCATACAATGTAGTACTTTCCACTACAGCTCCAGGATTAGCATCGATTACAAAGTGGCCAAGGCAGGACAATCAAGTCATTTAGGACTCTATCCTCAGGGGTACTCAGATCTGTGTGATTGAACTTCTGACCTTTGCCTTTTCCCCCAGTATTCTCTTTTGTTTTAAAGCTGTTTTCTTTTTTCATATTGAATTCAACAACACGAAAGTGTAACACAGAGGAACCACAGGCTCTGCACCCTTGGGGGCTGTGGGCTGCTGGGTGTTCATGCCTGGCCTCTGGGATCCTGGATGCTGACACCTGCTTGCTTAACTGAAAAGAGGAACTTTTCCAGGCTGGAGTGCACTAAGTGCTGCTCTTCCATGGG
This sequence comes from Molothrus aeneus, assembly GCF_037042795.1. Taxonomy (NCBI): domain Eukaryota; kingdom Metazoa; phylum Chordata; class Aves; order Passeriformes; family Icteridae; genus Molothrus; species Molothrus aeneus. The sequence goes on along the minus strand of NC_089653.1, from coordinate 25,781,724 downwards.
GACAGATTATCCACTTTTTCTGGGAATAAAATGAATGCAAGACGCTACTTTTATGGGTACAATGCTCTCACTTTTCATGGGGAGAAAAGTGATTAAGGACAAGAATGATTAAGAAAAGGACAAAAATGATAAAAGTTTAATTTGGGGTAGAAAAGCAAAAGAAACCTTTTAGCTACAGGAGGTTACATTGTAGTGGTCTGGAGACTACCTCCATCAACTGTCAGGAAAAGTTTCTGGGTTTGGATATTAGTGGAAAGAAAGGTTATCTGTGGAAATTCCTAACACGCTCCTTTGCCTGTCCCCTTTGCTCTTTCCCCAGCAGCACAGTGCAAGATTCTCCTCTCCCACCTCTCTCTCACAGTGCTAATCCCTGCCTGCCTTCAACACCCTGAACTCAACGCAATCTCAACCTTTGGAACCGGCATTCTTAGAAAGAACAGACGGGAAACTCGGGGACGACAGTCTCCCAGAGTCCCCTGTCAAGGTCTGTGCAAAGTCCTTGTAGCTCCTTCTTTAAATAGATGCTGGCAAATTACAGCAGTGTCATTTGGTCTCCTTAACAAGCTGCATTCACCGTTTCCTGCTGTCAGCTCTATTTTCCCAGGGTTTGTCACTTGTCAGATATCTGCCAAAAGGAGCAGATGAAATCTCAGCCCTCAGGGGAGACGTTGCTCCCTCACTTCCCTTGAAATCCTTTCCCCCACTCAATTCTCTTTTTGGCCACTCTTTATTTATAAATCAAATTCAACTGAAATTGGGTTTGAGGAATTGGCCTTTTTCTTTGCTCGGGTTATGAATAAAGCAGAGTGCGGCCCTTTTGGTATTGGATGCCTGTCATTTTTTTCTGCCGCATAAAAAATGGCTTCAAACTGAATTTAAAAGAAAAGAATCACTGATAAATCAGTGCTGGATAAGCAGCAGTAGTTATGGCTCTATTGATAAATGGTAATACACCAGCAGGTTGGCAAACACATGGTTAAAACACATCAGCTTGCTTGAGCATCATTATTATTTCATACGAAGCTCTGGTTATTGAGACTGAGGTAATTAATAGGCCAAGCAGAGCCTGCAGAGTCAAGCCTGATGGATGGAACATGCAGGATACGTCTGAAAGCTTCTTCAGCCCCTAAATCCCTCTCAGGATTAGAGCAATTCCAAGCAGTAACTTTTCAATCTAGAATTTCTATAAATACTGGTTAATAAGATCTTCTGCGCCCCTGGAGGAGAGATTTTGAATCTTAAATAAATTAAAAGAAGGATATTTAATATATAAAACTATTCTTAAGCATCAAAATTTGTAAGTGCCAGAAAATTAAGTATTATTAATTTAGATGAATTTGGACTGGTTTAGCTCATATTCACAGTTTGATTAAAAACTGTACATTATTTTCTTACATTATTTTCTTTGAAATCTGATCCTGTTTTCTGAGATTAGAGCAAAATATATTCTTGTAAATAAAGAGACAATATATTCTTGTAAATAAAGAGCAAGGATTGAGGACATAGGCTATGACACAATGGTGAGTGAGTTAGAGTTAACTGGGATAAGGCCTGAAGTATAGTCACTGTTTTGACATAAGTCTTTGAAAGATGGAAAATATGGAGGCAAGGTTATCATTCCTGTGGAGAATGAGCAAATAGGAAATGGAAATCATTACATCTGTGGTGGTAGCAAGAATTCAGAACTCAATATGATTGAGCTTTGGGACATCTGGCACCCTCTCTCTTGGAGAAAAGAGGTTTTGGCACAGGAAATGCACTCATGGACTTGCAAAGGAAGAGAGGGTTCCAGTGCCAAGCAGACAACTACTGACACATGTGGTGCCCAAAAGAGGGTGGGTAGGGAGAGGGAAGGGAGCAGGCAGCAGGGAGTAACTCTGACCTTGAAGATATGGAAAGCATTAGGGCAAATTTGAAGGAAAGAATAATTAAAAGATGTGGCCATGAATGTGAAAATATTACAAAAAGGTAACAGGTTTGCTGGAGGTGAATGTTGCAGAGTAGTGGGATCTATCTGTCCAGCCTGCTTTGGTTCCAAACCAGAGGAATTCAGTGGAACTAATCTACCTAAATTGCAGGAAAATGATGGGTTCGAGGCTGCATGGGGCATGAGAAGGTAGGCCAGAGAAGATGAACAGGTGAATTACAGGTGGATAAAGTAACTGATGAGGCAAATCATGCTGGAAGAGGAGCTAATTGAGTTGGAATGAAGTTTTTTAAAGGATCATTCTGGGGACTGAACACATTTGATATTTTCCATAATGACCTTGGCATGAAGAGTGGGTCTTTGCTGGTGAAACACAGCTGAAAAGCTTTGCCAGTGTGGAGGAAGCCTGAATTGGTACTTTGGAACAATCAGACTAGAATAATATAATGGGATGAAATGCAATTGCCCAGATTGCCAGGTCATGTGTACAGGGACTGATGAAAGGTATTTCTTTCGATGGACCCGTTGGGGAGGACACCAGCTGGAAATGAGCGGGAAAGAGAAAGGCATGGCTGTCTTAATTGCAGGACCTCTACGAGCCAGCAATGAGATGTGCCTATAAAAATGCAAATACAACCCTATCAGGCAAGATTTTCCCAAAACCTTTTCCAAATTATTTTTTGAGACAATTAGCAAACAACCCAATGAGGACCCTTATCTAGAGCATCCCAGGTGCTAAGGAGGAGAGAAGAACTCAAGCAGATGAGTCTGCACAGGTGACCACAGGAACACAAACTGTTTCACAAGAGGAAAAGGAAGATTGTTGTGGTCTTAGCCTCAGAAAGTGAAAGATGTAAGATGAGACTCACTGCAGCTGTGATTTAAAAATATCCCACTCACATGAGCACTCCGAGTAATGGTCTATAAAATAAAATCACTGCTGTGAAAAGAATTGTCATATAACAGACATTGTTGTCCAAATCAAGTGAATGATGAGGTCTGTGTGTGTCAGACTAACACAGAGCAGTGCCCAGAACTGAACTGTGAGGAAATGCTAATGACCATGGGAGGTACCTGCTGGCTTTCCTTCAGGTAACTCAATCACAGTGATGAGAATAATCCCCTTGGTTGTTTCTGTTAAAAATGCAGCAGAATAAAGTAGCTGTGTATATGGTTTGAGATCTGCAGGGGAGATGCATGCTGGGATTCTGGATCTATTGCTTCTCCCAGGAGTCTGACTCTTGGAAAAAATTCAAAACAAGGCAGTGAAAAGCTCCAGAATCAATACATTCTTGGCCTCAGAGGACTGTGTTCAATCTCTGGTTAAATATTATTTAAAAAAATACATCTACTCCTTTTTTAATGCACAAATCACAACCTAACCATGATTCTAGAACTGCAGCTGACACCACCGCTTATTGGGGAAGCCCCATACAATTTTTATGTCAGATCTAGCAAATCATAACTCCAAACCAGATTGAATTCCTTGCTTGTTCCCAGGCCTGTTTGTGAGGCAACCAGGTGTCCAGGGTCTCATTGGCCACTGCCAATGTGCCAGCAAACTCTGTCTCCTGGGAAGGTGAATTGGAGTGGGAGACAGATTTATCCTTCTCAAGGGAACCTCCTCTGGCATTTTGTGGGCCCTCCCACAATTTTGTCCCATAGTAATTCCCAAACCAGTACAAAGGAAAAAGAAAATAATGGATAACTTGGGCCCAAACCAAGTGGAACCAAAATGGATCATTTGGGCCCAAAAAGTAGCATGAGCAAAACCTTCCAGTATATATGCATATGAAAAAAGATATTATAACTACATTAATATTAATGTGAATTATTTGGTAGAGGTAAAAAGAGCTAATTGAAAGGAATGTTCTGTTTACACCAGAGGAAACTTCTTGCCACTGTCTCATTTCACATCTAATGATGTATTTTCTTTTGAATGTGCAAACCAAGTAGATTTTTAGGGAGTTCAGAATCTTTTTCCATGAAAGAAACACCTAGTCCTGTACCCAAACCTTGCCATCGCTGTAGAAATACTAATGTGTCTCTATGCGTCCCCAGGGACACATCCTTTTCTAGTTCCCCCCAAGGACACTCAGCTACGGATATTAAAAGTGTTTTTGTTAACCTTTCAAAGTGTATGAGAGAAAATTAATGAAAAAAACCATCTGAAGGTGTTTCCACTCAGAGCACATCTTCTATCTCCCCTCCCTTCTTACTCACAGGATTTTACACCTCCTGCAGAAATTGGTTTCAGGTCTGTCTTGTACCTTGTATCTCATGCTGGGGTCCTGGTAAAGAGCAAAGAATTGGAACCCAAGATTGCCTTTCACGTAATTTAATCAGTCCAAATCATGTGTGTGAACAAGGACCCAAGAGGGATCCATCAAACCCTTATTCTCAGCCTCTGCTATTATAAATCTGTCCTCCTGTTTTGCTTTCCCATCATTCTTATGGATTAGTGCACTAGACACAAGGATTTTTTTTTCCCTAACAACACATTTATTACTTCAAGTTAATTCATATTCTCCCCGTCTTTACTTTTACTGTTTGGCATTACATTTTAAACTAAGCACCTACCTTACTCATTTACAGCAGCAGAGACACAGCCAGCATTACTTTAGGTGCAATATTTTCAGTGCATCCCAGTGCAAGGATGTTTATGAAGTCCCCATTTAATACTTCAGCTCTCCTACTTCCTCCCTCATCACTTAATTTTTTTCCACCCAGTCTTTCTCCTTGAAACACTTCTAGGTTTTGCAATGCTGGATACATGTACACATACACACACACATATATATATATACATATATAAACCCAGCCCAGTTACAAAAGTGAAAGATACCATTTAATTTCTTTCTTCAACTTATTTCACATCAACTTTTCCAACTGCCTGAGAACTAGCACTGAAGATATATTCTTGACATTTCTGGGTTTTGAACTTTTATCAGAGGTGTGTTTTGTATCTGTTTCTATTTACTCCTGAAAGCCTTTTCAGTCTTTGTTGGGTATGCACAGGATAAAGGTGTTTTCCAACACAACTTAGGAAGTACAGTACATGATAAATTACCTGTTGGACACCTAAATTGGATATTTAGGTAAAGAGCTACAGAACATAAGATCCTGGTGATCCTGAGAGCAGAGATCTGCTTACTGCTGGATTGCATCATGCTCATCCAACATGCTTTCATCTACTAGCCACTGTTTCAATTCTCTTTTTAATTAGCTCATAATGTAGTCTCCCTCTCTATTCTTGGGTGTGGTTCTTGGGTATTTCCAGTCCTCGGATTGATGTTTGCATGTTGGAATAATTTTATTGGTGTGGGAGATTTCCTTGAAGAATCTTGGGAAGACAGAGATAAAGGGTATGGTGGAAATCAAAGTGGCACAATCCACAGACATGGTTGCTTCCACCAGCTGCAGTGGTGGAGGCTCCCCCCCAGTTCAGTCAGTATATTCCCACAATACACATTTGCTGTGATTTTCTCCAGCATCATTCTAAAAAGTGCCAAACAGTGTGTCAGCCTCTAATTGAAATTCCACAGTAATTTCCTTTGCAAGGTTGATGGACAGGGTGAAAAACGGATCAGTCCTCAAGTCCCAGAACTAAAGAATAATGGTTCATTTGATTAAATTAATGACTTGCAGGTTTCAAAGAATTAAAAAGTACTCAAGCTGAGAAATTCACTTCCCTAAGAGAGTCACTGAGTCAAATGCTGTTAGTAGGTTTTAGAAGGGATAGAGATAGTGTTACTCCCATTAGAAACAATCTGCTAAGGTTTACTTGGTGAGAATGATCAAATACATTTTTTTTTAAATGGTGAAATTCTGTTTTGCTGGAAGGGTTATTTTCCCCTCACCTCACGCCTTCAATGTCATTTACTGTGGGATTTGCTGGTCAAAATCTTACACTTTTTACACAGTGGACTTTGCATAGGTCTCATAACGTGTCTCTCACTTGTGCCCTGACCCAGCCGCTTCAAGCAGAACAGACCTGTGGCCGTGACACCATGGCAGCAACCCTTGGGTTGTTTAAACATCTGGTAAGGGCTGGGCTACTCCACTGGATACCTCCAACAAATACCTCAGTGTCCTCTTGGCACAGGCAATAATGGCAGTTCTTGTCCTCTTCTTTTGCATTCACCCTCCAGATAATGAAAGCTGTCCTGGTGAAGCAAGGTGGGCACCCTACATCTTTTACCATCCCAAATGCTCCTTATGGACAGACTAGTCTATTTTCTTCTTCCCATGACTGCTTAGGGACATTATGACTGTTCTCCCTGATTTCAGCATCAGCTGTCCTCCTGAGAATCAGGGCAAGAGCCAATCCTAGTCAAGAAGCTGTTCTGACACCTTGCACGTTCTTACCTTTGTGCCAGCTCCCAACTCCAATGGACATTTTGTGTGCACTTAGCCCCACTGCAGAGGACATCTCCTTGGCAGGATCTCCCCAGCCCCTCTGGAACACACTTGCACAAGGTGGAAAGGCTTCCACAACCCATGGAGCTCTGGCCCCATTTTGTCCTGACCATATTCCAGCCAGCAAATAACCTCAGGTCCCATAGAAATGTCTTGCAGCTTGGATGAAAAGCTATGAAATGATGTCACCTTAAACCATTTCAATACCAAATCTGTGTCATCCTCCTCTGTTTATCCTTTGAGATTTGACTTTTTCTTATATAACAGATAGGGTTTTTTGATATATGGCCTTCAGATTAACTCAAAGGCAAAATAAATAATCTTTAGGCCAGAGAGAAAATAAGCATCTGCTTCATTGCAGCAAATGCATTCAGTGAGCTCAATAGAAATATCCCATGGAGATGTTTGAAATGACAGGGAAATCAGCTCTGTGAATCAATATGTTTGGTGAAAAAAAAGGCTCAGTCACATCTTGTTGGGCATAATGGAAATTGATTGTCAGTTATCTATTAGCAATAATTTCTGTTTGATGACTTGCCATATGTTATCAAGCTCGAAATCAGAAGGGACTGAATTAAATGAATAGATTCTGTCACAAAAAAAGCACAAGGCACCAGCAGCACAGCAGAAGATGTGTAGCATGCACAGCATCTTTCTAAGAGAAATAAATTCTTTAATCCACCCTAATTTTAAATATTCAGGGTCTGTGTAGACTGGCAGATTTACAGATTAGGGACTCGAAGGGACCCTTTCACTCAAATATTTTACTTGCTGCCTTTCAGTGACAGGCAATCAGTGAAATGTCTGTAGACCTTTCAAATCATCTTTCCTTTAAGATTCAATAGGACTTTACATCTACTGAGGCGAACCCATTAAAGGAGACTTTGTGATACAGTCCAGAGCTCTGCCTAAATGCTGCAAACTACACTGAGCTCAGTTCTATTTGTGGGAATGTCACTTGGGGAGGAGGGTCATCTGTAAAGCAGTTCCCACTTCCAATTATAATTACAGTGAGTTGAAGAACAGACCCTGAAACTCAGTGTAAAGAAATTATGAACCTCCAGTCAAGTAAAATACTGACATTCTGTTGAAGCCCCATTAATCCAATGTACCAATCTGGGCATGGAACATGAATTCAGTAGTGTGAAAGCTGCCTTATTTCATCTTCAGGAACTACCTCTGATACTGTTAAAAATTTTGGTTCATTCTTCAGAGAAAAATACTGTCATGATTGCACAAAAGATGCTGTGCAATGCTTGTGAGCAAACACATCTTAAAGGAGCTCATTTCAGTGAGTGCTGACAGAAGTTTTAATGCTACTTGGGAAAATCTAAGTACCTGAATTATCCAGCTACCTGAATTACTCAGCCACCTGATTCCTTCTTATGGAAGGAAAAAGAGGAGATTGAAGATGCTGAGAGAGATATATCTCTTAACTGAGTCTCCCCCTCTGATAATTCTAACTGTGGCTTTATAACAATGCTGTGTGTGACACCAGCACTTTGTCATGTAGAGGACCTTGTGAACACAAAGAGTAAAACACTACTTCCCTGTCATGTAGGATTATGTGGAGGTCTCTTCATTTATCACACGGTGCCTCACCTTTCTGGACTCTTAAATTTTCCTCTTTGGTTTTCTGTGTATTATTCTTGTAGAATTACTAATTTACTGCAAATTAGTGAAATTTAGCCCTGAATGGTTTCAGATTCAAATTTAAACCTGAGAGCCATAGGATTTTAGGGAAAGCTCTCCCTGCCCCCTTAGTCTCCAGTCCCTCTCTGGTGTGTCTGGGAGAGCTCTCTTCACCACTTCTCTGCTGACTCACCCAGCCTGACAGAAGCAGAAGCTCTAATGTGAAGGCTTGTGTTTTACCTCTGAGACAAAAAAATAAAAAGCACTTTCCATTTTAATTTGAAAACACAAGCCAAAAAAGAAAATGCTTCCATAATTTATTAAAAAAAAAAGCACAGCACCAGTCCAATGCTATATGCTATATTCCCAAATTTAATAAAAGAGGTTGTTAACTAAAACTACAATGTCTGGAATGACTATTGATTTACAAGTGATTTCTCCCTGGTGGGAGGAGGAGAGAAAGGGCCTGACAGTTTCCACTGAACAGGGAATGTAGCAAAAATTCAGATGAACCTGAGGGTGCTTTTCCTTCTTGCATTATTTGGGGCCTCATGCCGCAGTACAGTTTAGATATCCAAGGTTGTTCTGCCTGTCTGTGGCTGAAAGGCAATGATTAGCACAGCGTAGAAGAAAAATAGCCTCACTTAATCAGCATTACACCTTTTTGGAGATAACGATTTGCTAATTTTTTCAAAGAGTTGAGCTATATCTTGGCAAGAGGAGAGGAGTTTTTTAATCACTTAACACCAAATAGCTAATGACCAATAAATGCATGCCTAATGCTGCCTTCTGCCTTGATTCTGCAGAGAATCTCTGCAAAACTTCTGCTTATTCTCTGCCAAAAGAAAGGTGTTATTTTAGCTCAAGGAAAATGTCACAGTTTGCAGTCTAAATGGGTGTGCATAAATGTGGGGCCAGAATTAGAGCCAAGCTACTATCCAGCAGAGCAATTTGCTTCTGGAAAAGCTTTCTGAGCAACACAAAGCATCCTTCCCTGTAGCCTGTTTCGAGAAACCCGTTATGCACCAGTAGGAATGCAGACACACCTGTGTGGAGGTGGGCAGCAAACCAGCTGTAATTGTGTTGGTGAAACAGCCATCTCTGTGCATGAAGCGCTTTGTGGTTCCAGCAGGAGTTCTCAGAGACAGCCACGCTGGTAGAGACTGAAGCTTTCAGGATTTAAATAGTTTTGGGTTAACTGCTTCCCACTCCTATTCATTTTCAGGCTGGAGTTGCCAACAGGAGGATTAGAAAATCCCATGTGAGATAACTCTCCAGAGACTGGCAATCCAATTTTGCATACTATAGAAACCTAGATAAGACTCCAGGCTTCTGGATGCTTTTGCTGCACAAACCCTTTGACATTTATCAGGCTCACACCTTTGCAAGGTACTAAACACGGCAGAGAAAACTGATAGAATAAATCTTTGTGGTGTTTGATGCTCTTCTGATCTACTCCCAGTTGTTTAAAGACTTTAAAACGGAGGGGAGAGAAAATATGGCAGTGAAATAAAGAAAGAAAAGCTTGTTTAAGGCTAATTACTGGGCAATTCAGGCTAAACACATCAGCTGACCTGCAGAACCAAAGAGCTGTAATCTCTTCACTCTGGGTTTTAAGGACTGCCTCTCATTGCTCTTACTGGTGAGTCTGCTGTCAGCTCAGCTTCCCTGAAGGTCGGTGCAGTGGATGTAAACTCAGGATGGGAGTGAACTCAGCACACTGCACCACTGTGGGAGGCAAGGGGGCTGCCACTGAGAGAGCTGCAGTCCTGAAAGTAACTCAGATCTCAAAAAACCCAGGAACAACTGATTTATTGCCCTAGATTCAGAAGGGACTTTCAGAAAAAATAATGAAGTTTGCACTTTGAGGCAGCTGTGTTAATAGGAAGAAATATAGTCTGATGGCAGCTTTTTGTGCAGCTGGATTGTTTGCTCCTTTGGGCTCACATCTGCACCTGCAAACCATCAGCAATCTGCCAGCCTTTGCTTTGCCTCTCTGCATCTCCCCAGATGAAGCCATGGTCCCATCCAGGCCCCTTGGGAGTGAAGGATACCCTCTTCATGAAGTCTTCCCTTTGCACAGGATCCTGGCTCAAAAAGCCAAATGCTTCCTTTACCTCTTAATGCTGCGTTTAGAAGTAAAAGATTTTTAATTATTCTGATGCTTTCTCTGGGCTTTTTACTTTTGCCTTTACACAACAGAGGGGACTGTCTGTGGAGCATGCTGCTGTGTGCACAGCTCCAGCAGAGGCTCTGAAAAGGCAGCTCTGGGGAAACCCTTGGAGCACAAGGGCTGTCAGGCCTGCCCTGGTGAGAACAGCACTCTGTGCCCCTGCTGGAGTGTCTGGGGATAATCCAGGTGATACACGGTGTAAGATTTTGTTGTGCCTCAAGTTTTGCTAATGTTTCATTTAATGAAGCCCAAATCCTTTCCTACTGGTTAAACAGTAAATTCTGTATGGATAAAAAGCAGCAGACCACAGGCTGAGCTGTGTGCCCTCCTTTGCACAGAGACCCTGTTTGTTTGGCCTATAAAGAATAAAACAGCAAGCAGATCTCACCTCAGTAGCCAAATTGACTGAGTCTGTAGTAATAGACACTAAAATGACCCCACAGTCACTCCTGTACAAAACACCATTGCTGGATGTGAGCTTTCCTGAATTCTGTGGAAAACCAGAGCCAGCCAGGATTTAGGGTGTCAAGGAAGAGTGGACCAGGGCATCAGAGCCCCAGCACTCTGCACTGCACCTGCCCACTGCATCCCTGACTCTCCCATGCCATCAACAGTGCTGAGCTAGTGCTACACAAGAAATAGGGCCAAATTCCATATTTTAGATTCCACACAGGATAAGTGTTTGACAGAAGGATGTCATAATAGAAATCTTAACATTGTATTAAAAGCAGGGTAATTCATCTCGCTATGAAGACTTAAAGGGCTACCATTCAATCTCTTCCTTTAATCCTCTAGATATTTTCAGTGTAAGGTACTGGATTTGGAGGGAATTTGTTTTGGGGATCAAAACAGTTAGGCAGAAACTATGTCAGTAATGTTTTGTCAGTACCAGAATCAGAGAAATATACTTTTCCACAGCATAAAAGGTCTTGGTACTGTGCCACTAGGAAGTTTAATTACTAGATGACTTTAAAACATGGTAATTTAGTCCCAATTAGTGTTATAATAATTTATTTATAAAATTCTACTATGAGTAGTTATGTTCCACCATCCATTTATTCTTGTAAGATGTGTGCCCCATTAGACAGTGAAGTAGAAGGTCATTAACCTGCATTTCTAGTTCAGATTATGTTATTAGATTGAATTTAGTTTCTTCACTGATGGGTGCTGACATTTTAGAGTGCTTTCAGGATAATTTATCTATTGTCATTCTGTTCTTTTCAGCCATTCAGAAACATTGTAGATCTACAATAATGCAGGCCCGATGAAGATAGATTTCTTGATTAAATTTCAGCTGTGGCTTGTCTTTGTGCTTCTGATATTTTTCATGTTTGTTCTATGAAAGTGAGTTTATGGCACCACTGATGCAAAATATTAAAAAAATTATGAGTCATGTCCCATCAAAATCAGCAGCTATAACTTAAACTGATGAGTTTTAAATATAATCAATTCCAGCTCTTTTGTTCTGATGTTTTCTGTATTTATAGATTTAAGGATTCCCTTCAAGGCAGCTTTTTTTTGGTGGGTTTCTTCTCTCCACATCCACCTCTTATCCATCCTTTGAATAATCAGATGGAGAGGGCTGTCCTGTGACCCCAAGAATGAGGTGTGACCCAAGCACAAGCTTGGGCAAGGGAGACCTGGGAAGGGAAAAGCTCCAGATTTACAAGTGCCACTGCAAACAAACAATGACACCAAGTGAGGTTGTGCCTCCCTTGGTGCTGGCAAGCCCTTGGACCTTGCACAGGGCAGGAGCTGCCGAAGGCTCTCCCAGCTGTAGAGAGGCACTTCAAGGATGTCCAAAGTTGTGTCCCCTCTCTTCCCTTCACTGTTGGCTTGGCCACATTATGAACCCAGAAGAGGATGCAGCATTCCTGGTCCACAGCAGAGCTGCCACATCTCCTCTGGTGTCCACAGTCCCTCTGGGCCTTGCTTTTGGTGGCCATGCTTCAAGGAACAGGTGGTGTGAAAATGAGAAGTCCACTCTGGTTAAAAACAAACTAAAAAAAGGGACAGTGGAGGGGAAGGGTTTAAATATGTGGTGCTCCTTTTGGGTCTGTTGAGTAAATGTGCATTATTCAATTCCCAAACAAAACACAGGAAAAGCATTCAAAGGAGAATACCCTACTGTTGAGAGCTTGCAAAATCCCATTTCTTCCCATTGCTTTGCTCTGGCAGAACTTGCAGAGGCCTGTCTGCTCACAATGAGGATTTTTTCCCCAGCTACAAATCCTACCTAAGCTTTCAAGCTCTTCCTTTCCCAAGAAAACCTTTTGGGCAGCCATTTCAATTTCTTTTTAATAAATGGTCTTCTCTCAAATTGTCTCTCTTGTCTACTACAAGAGCAGTTCTGGGAAAACAGATGACTCTGCACACTCTTAAAAATCCCAGGCTCTCAAATGGCATGTGCAGATACCATACAACGATGCTAAAAGGGGTTTTGCAAATTGCTGAAAGGCAGAACCAGCAGCCACCTGGTTTGCAAGGAAAGCCTTGTCTTTGAGAAGATTAAAAAGAAGATATTCTTGTCTTGGTCAGAATTTTTTTTGGTTGGTTGGTTGTTTTTTTTTTTTGTTTTTTTTAAACAGCTTTCAGTCTTACACCTCATGCCCTCCCCCCCCCCCCAAAAAAAAAAAAAACCAAAACGAAAAAGAAACAAAAAAAACCAAACCAAAAACCAGAAACAAACAAAACCCCCCAAAAAATCCCCAGAAAACCAAACCACAAAGAAACAATGATATGGCTGTGAGGGGAAAAATAGTCTCACCACCCATACCTGCTTTTAATGATCCTTTTTCTGAAAAGACACCATTTCTTGTTTTATTTCTTTTGCAGCTCATAGATTTCCCTCCAGTATCCAGGAAAGCAATAGGGACCAAATAGAAACTTTTTGAAGGGTATAAGGGCTCCTCCCTTGCTCAGAGAAGAGCAGTGTGAGTCCCAGTGTTCATGGGATGGTGAGGTATGGTACAGTACTTCCCATCCCACCACACTCTCCTGTTTGGCTGGGGCCTGATATAATCTCTTTCAGGCTTAAAGCTCCCTGAAACAGTGCTCTCCTGCCTGACTGATGTTGAATGCTTCAAAATCCCTTGTATCAGGAGCTCAGGCTAGGAAAAAGCTGTTCATCTCAGGAGAGGAATCTTGCAATCCCTTAAGCTGCTCTTAGGAAAGATGCTGGGAAACCTATTTCTCACTTTGCTTGCTTTTGCTAGCTGCCCAAAGGCTGAGAGGAGGTGAAAGTGTCTCTGAGCCCCAGACACCCATTTGACTGTTTGTATACTTAAACTGTTCAGTTTAAGGTCAGTTCAGCACTTCAGGACTTGGAAATACAACTTCTCAATTCAGTTTTCTCAGAAGAGCTGCTGGCAGGGATATTGTGGTGACTTGACCAGCAGATCTGCTTGCAAGAATATTGTGGAGATTTGAGCCTGGCTGGATGTATTCCAGTACTCCTTTTGTATAATTAACAATTTCAGCTTTGATTGTGAACCAAAAATAACAATAAAACACATGGGTGAGGTGAATAAATCTCAGCTAATCAACTGGACAGCACTGCACACAGAGGTGGGAAAGAGAGGATTACTAAGCGATTCTATAGTTTCAATATAATTAGAAGCATAAATAAACCATGACATTTTATACTCATGCATTCTTGTCCATTACAGGAAATAATGCAATTTTCACTGTTAACTACAGCTTTCCTGTCTGCTTGGGACAATACAAATTATTTTTGAACTGTTGACAGCAGAAGCACTATCGAACTTGTCAAAATCTTGTTCTGTGTTTCCTGCTAGGTGTTTGATCAATAACTGCTCTGATGGAAGTGGATTACACAGGCCCAGCCACACTGTAGGTGTTACACCCATCACTTTGTTCCACTGCCTTGCTGTTTGGATGCATTTATGGGCACAACAGGATGGCTGTGGATCATTTTGTCTCTTGATCCCTTGCTAAATTATAAACAGCTTCTTCGCTGTGCTAAGATGATAAGAAAAAATAATTGCTCAGGGGGTTTGCAAAAGAATCCATGCAGCAGTTGTGCTGTAGATGCTCATTAGCACTGCCTGCTGTGGCCTCTGCACTCAGACATGGGGAATCAGGCTGTCTTTTCTTCATAAAATAGCCTGCCTAGATCCAGCCTCAAACTGTACATCTAAAATTCATGGGGTAATCCAAATGCCACTAAATACCTCTGCAGGATTCCAATAGCTTGTCATTTTTTCAGACACGCTAATCTGATAGTGAGTGAATAATGTGGGTTATGATTGAATGGAAAAGAGTGGGATAGGCTTAACCCTTAAACCATCAGTTTAAGCTGTGGGGGTAACTCTGAAAACTCCTCCGGAGAAGTTCAGAAAAACTTCTCATATTGGAAACTCCTCATATTGGCCTGTGGTGAATGCCAGGTGAAGGCAGTGCTGAAACGATGGTGGAAAATGTGCTAAAGATGGAGAATGTGAGATTTGTTCTACCAGTGGGGAAATCCACAGAAGGAATATTTACAGGGTATGATAAATACTTCTGGAGTTCAGTTCATCATTAATTCATCATAGTCTTGAAGCAAATTCCAGCTCAGAAAGTCGTGAAACTGAGGATTGCCAGAAGTTGGAAAAGGTTCTAAGGAAACAAAACCTTTTAACTTGCTTGATGCATGAGTTGCTGGATGTCTGCTGCTGGCTGGCACCCAGGGCAGGTCACTGGGCTGGGACACAGCCCCGGGGTCTCTGTTACGCACCAGTGCCCACTGGAGACACAAATCCCACAATCCCACACCCCACAAATGAGGCAGGGATTAGAATGCAATTGGGTTCCCTGGATCCTGACACTGCAATTAGCACTTCTGGCTGACTGAAGCAGGTGAAAAGGAGATTCACACAGTCACCCACAGCTTCCCTGACAAAAATCAGGCCAGCAGCTCCAGGCTCTGTCGAGTGTTCTGCTGGTGCCATAGATGCCTTCCCAGCAGGAGAAGCTCTCCAGCTGGCAGCATTCTGCAAGAGACACACAGAGCTTCAATGTGTCCAGGTGTAAGTATAGAAATAAAATTATTCAATTCCTCTTCTTCCCTTTACACTTTTCTGTTTCAACTCAGCATTGTCTCTGCTCAACAGCAAGAAAGTTTTTTTGCAGATTTTAAAGCACTAATCATAGGCAATTATTTCTAAAAAGATTTGCTTGCAGCAGGCAGAATTTTCTCTTAACTTGAAAGCCTTGCTTTTCTATTCTTCCTTCTGTTAAAAATTATAATAATTTTCTTCCTTGTGTTCTCAACTAACTGAAATACCTCATCTTCTGACATAGTTTGAATCTAAGTAATCTTCAATTGGAAGTTTTTTTTTTAGAAAAAGAATCTACAGCAATAAAAGCTTTGCCAGCAAACACAGCAAAGCAAGCAGCTGAAGCTGTTTATGTGTATATCTTAAAATATAATTTTGGCCTTTACAAGTCAGCAGTCTTTATTTTCTAAGGTGGTCTTATAAAATGAAATTAATTTTCCACTCTTAGAATTTCAGAACAAACCAGAGAATGCAGATTTCATGGCACAGACACAAAGGACAAATTTATGTTGCTTTCCCGCAGCTGTTTATAATTACATAAAAACCACAAGAATCCTAAAACCCATTTAAATCAATAGTTTCTTTCCAACACTTTTACATGAAATATTTCAAAATTTTGGTACAAGACTTATTTATTTTCCTATTTTCCTTTAAATTGTCAACACTGAAATTCAATATTTATTGGCTCAGGATGAACAATTTAATTATGCCTTCAATAAAATGATTCTACAGCTTTCAAAATTGTTCATTGATTTAAAATTCAATTCTTGGCCCATTTCTAAACAGAATATCAAAGTTCATTTCCCACCCTACCACTGTTTTTATATGAGCCCTGACCCTAGTTTCTCTGTGTTTCACCTACTGTCTCTTCATCACTTTCCTGTAGTTGTTCCCTGCTTTCCTTTCTAGGTATTTTTCATAATATATCATGATTTTAGATCATAATATTTTGGAGGCTGGCACTGATTCTTTTAATGAGCATGGATAACATCTCTTTTTAGAGGATCACAGCATCCAGCCATGACATATCCTATGGGATACATAAAGTGATGGGATCAGGATGCATTCTTTTCTGCAGCTTGGTGACCAGGGATGCATTTAGTTTTGTGGTGATTAAATGAAGGATAGTACTGTGGCTTCTCTATACAGGGAAGTTCAATAGAGATGAGGTACATATGTAAAAAGGGTCTCATTGTACCCCCTTTTTAGCTCTTTTTATATTCTTTCATTAGCAGCACATTCTCTTTTCTGAGCATGGAATAAAGTCCCAACTTCTGCATATATTAAATTGCAGCTTCTACTTTTAACATGATTGCTCTCAACGTAAACCAAATTCATAATGAGGCCTGTGTTTTTTTTCTTTTTTTTTTTCCCCACAATAAATTTCCAGTGAAACAATTACTGCTGTCATGAACTGAAAATTCAGCTGTAGAATCTGCTTCTGGGGATGCTTTTGGGGAACTCTTTCCTTCAATGTTCTCAGCTTTCCAATGAAGATAAATACCCACGTCTTGCAGCTGCAGTTTTTGACTGAGTGACAGGTTAAAAGAAGTTCTCTGTCAGCATTCATAACAGAAGAAGAAATTGTTCCAACAATTCTTAGCAAAACGGACAAGCCCTTTTTATACAAAACTATTTTGCTGTCCTATTGCTAAGTTGCAGCTCACTGAGGCCCTGCAGGTTGGTGTCTTATCACAAAAGAAAAGGAGTGACCTGAAGCCAGGGCTTCACACATGAAGTGTCAGCTTCCCTTGTTTTATCTGGATTAATTTTTAAGTCACAAATGCAAGTTGAGAATCCAAAAAGCTGGCAGGTGTAATCTCTCTTCTGGAGATTTCAGTTCCTCAGTTTCTGTATCTGAGGAAACACCTTTACACCATGCACAAAACTGTACTTAGAGAAAGGAAGTTAAAGAGCAAATGGTTGCTGATCTCAATAGCCACTATCCAAAATCTGTGCACCAAAGAAGGCACTGAAACTGCAAGCTGTCCTGTGGAGACTACTGAGATGAAAAGCAAAGGTTACCTGCTGAGTATTCAGCTGTTTCTGGGGTGAGCTGTGTCTCAGCTGTTACCTGAGAAGGGCTCCAAATGCTCCAGAATCAGGTGAGAAGCTCTGCCCCCATTTCAGAGCCATGCAGCCAAGATGGGAATGGAGAGCTTCTCATACTCTTCCATCAGTTGTTAGTAGAAGGTTTGTGCAGATTGGATCCCTCTGATGGCAATCATGACACAACAGTCAGAGGGTGGCACAGGCACCATGGTGAGAACTGACCCCAGAGAACACAGAGGTTTTGGGAGGGAGGGGCTGACCCAAACCAAACTCAATTTACCTTAGCCTTTCCCGAGTTTGGCTGGTGGTGAATTGTACCCCCAAACTGCCCTGAATTGCTCCCAAGTGCCCATGTCCTGTGACAGTCCTGTGTTAGTGAGCACTGCAGGAAATAGAGGAGCATAATATCTTGTGGGACTGGTAATAGGGAATGGTGAAATTCTGCATGAATAAGAACAAGCAGAACTGCGGCTTGAATGAGGGTTGTGGGGTTTATTTCTCTAAACAATGCTGATGAATACTGCTTCTGTAAGTATCAGTGGTTTACATCAAAAGGAAACTGCTCAACAAAATGTTTGTCCTGGAACTTTCACTGTTCAGGCTTGATTTTCTACCTTGAAGACAAGAGATTGCAAGGGGAGAAAAATGACAACCGAAAGTGTGCTTTGTGTGTGATTCAAGCATGATCAGCAAAACATGCTGAGACACTTCTGGTTTTGCTGGTTCTAATAACACTGATAAAATTACTGCTGGTGGCTGTTCATGCTCAAGAAAGCTCAGGATGTGGCCAGAATAAGAGATGGCACTGGTGATTACAGCAGGAAGAGACCTGACACTTTTTGTACCTGGTTTAGCTACAAAACCTTTTTTCAAGTGCTGTCTGCTGCTTCAGAGGTGATGGGGATCAAATACTCTGCTCTGCTAGCACTGCCCTGCTTCACAAGGGAGGTTCAGCACCTGAAAGGAAGGCAGCTTGGAAATGCAGCAGTACCTGGAAAAGAGGTCAGGGAGGTATTTTCTTTGGGGATCCAGAAAACTTTTAGACACGGAGCTGCTCTCTGGACCATCACCTGTAATAGACTCTTGGGAGGGAAATTAAATTGGTGAGCAGTTGTGCAGATGAGAGAGCAGGATGAAGTGATGGGGAGAGGCAGTGGCTGCTATGGTCCAGTTACAGAGATAAGGGACTTGGAAATTGGATGCCAGGTCCTTGTAAAGGTGTTCAGAAAGTGGAGATGGAACAAAGCTGGGTCTGAATTCTTCCAGGGATCCAAGTTTCTTAACTTTGCTGCTTTACTCCCAGAGAAGTGCAACTGAAAACCGAAGAAATCCCAGAGAAGCCAGCTGCAGAGCTAGGCTTGACCAGCAGCCACCCAGAGAGGGAAATCAAGGCAGGTCCACAGAGGCAGAAGATCATCACTACTGCATTTCTTTGGAGCTTTGAGAGTCTCCCAGGCTAATTATTTTCCCACTGTGGTAATGTCCCATGGGTGTTCTCAGTTCTGGGAGGAATGATGCCATCCTTCAGAGTGAAGATGCCAGTCAATGCTGAGAGATGATAATTATAGTTATGATTAGCTTTGAATTTCTCATTGAATGCCTGGAGACATACTGCTAATGAAAAGCTAAAGCAGTGGGTTTTTTTTTCCCTAAGGTAGTAGATCTTTTTCTTCCTGAAATTTGTAGGCATTTAAGTGTGTGGGAGATACTGCTTACAAATGAATCACTGACACCCTTTTTTGCCTCCATAGATGCAGGCATGTCCATCCTTACATCCATTCATTATCTCCAAAAAATACTCAGAGGTGTATTCAATTAAAGAACATAGTTAAACAAAAAACCAAACAAACAAAAAAAAAAAAAAACAAACCAAAAAAAAGAAAAGTAAAGAGAGAGAGAGAGAGAAATGGAGACACTAAACACAGCTACTCTTACAGAATGATAGAATGATTGCATGATGAATTTTCCAAATGAGTTACCTGCCCTCTCTATCCTGCTGAGCACCAGCCATGGTGTTAAGAAAAGTATATATTCATTCCTGCCAGCATGAAGATAACAGGTTGGAATTGGCAACAAAGCTTATTTTGGCAGTACTCTGAGTTCTATTGTCCATCCCAAAATGAGGCTGCTCAGATTTTACCAGACAAAAAGAAAATGAAAACAAAAGCACCGAAACCTGAAGTGGCATGGATCCAGACTGAAGTCCTGTTCCTTGTTTCTTGCTTCTGCTCACAATCCTGTTTCTGTGCCTATAGTCAGGGGAGGGAGGGCAATGTCTAGGCACTTTCATGCTGCTTCAGGAACATCTTTATGCTGAGAAGACATTTGGTGGGTTAAACTGGAGAAGACTCTGTTTGGCAGTGGTAATAGGCTAAGGCACCTGGTTCTCAAAGAATGTGGGTCACCAGGTTTCAGAAATCACCCAGTCCAGATCTGTATTACTTGTAGCAATAAGTACTACGAGTATTACTTGAGCTTAGACTCAAGACCTTATGAGACAAAACAGGAAGAAATGGGATGGGAGATTTTTCTGCTTAGGGTTTGTTTCACTATTTGAAGATGGTAGCCAACCTGGATACCCAAGACCTCCTCTTTGAAGAACAAAAGTTCTGCTTTATTTTTACCAGACAGGGAACTTGCAGAAGTCAATGCTTATCCATGCAACTGAGGAGGACAGCTCAGGTAAATCAATCCATTATGATGGGATTCAAGAAAGCACACAATCCCTATTTCATCCCAGGCAGCAACAGGTCCTGACATCTTAGAAACAAAATTTAGACATAATATAAAAGGAAAAAAGTCACAGACTGATGTTCAGGCTTTTCCAGCCTTTTTTCCTTTGTATTGCCAGTGTTAAGTTTCTTTCATATAAGTTTGTCTTTGATGTGAGGAAGTTTTATCAAAGGTTGTAAAGGTCGATGTTGTCCAAACTTTGCGTTGGTAGCTGGATGTTCCTCTTGTCTACTAGCAAGAGAAGCTGTAGAAAGTTATTTGCAATGCAGAAAATAAGGGAACTTACAGACTGAAATAGATTGAAATATCCCTAAATCCAGTTTGTATAAAGAGTATTTTTGATTTTGATATCCATAACTGAAGAATAGCTGCTGCTATAAATGTCAATGTCTCAAAACACAACCTGCCAACCAACCAAATTCCAAATTTCTCAAGCCCTTGGATGTTCATTCAATTGCTTAAGTTATCTATAAAAATTAAAATAACATAGAATATATCTTATTTTTCAGGTAGTCCTTGGAGCAGTTCTAGGGTGGAGCAAACTAATGTTACTCATAGTGTTTGCTTTTCTGAAAGGTTATGTAAACAGATTTTTTTTTAAATCACCAAAGTCACCTGGAAATATTTAGGCTCCAGGCTTATTTCTGAACACAACTTTATTGGTTTTTGCTGTAGTGTGAATCAGTAGAGCAAAATTCTCATGTTATCTGTCTCCAACAGATTTACAGTATTGCAAGATTAATTATATTAGCTGCATTTCACGACTCAGTGCATTTGTATTACCATTTCAAAAGCACAATCATTTATCAACAGCAAACTTTGGGGCATTTACTTTCCATGCCCTGGCATTGCAAACTTCAAAATATGTGAGCTTACCTATGAGATGCATGTGAATGTGTGCTCCCTTTCCCAAAGCAGCTTCAATGGCTTCAGCCTCCTTTGTGAGTTGGACACGATTTCCCTAATTTGGGTATGATTGGTTGGGTCAGATTCTGATGCCCCTTTTCCACTCAGCTTTTGATACTGTAAATTTTAAGTGATTATAATAAATAAATAAAAAATAAAAAATAAAGAATGGCTGGCTAGATGTGATCTCTGGCTTCTTGTGGAGGTTGTCCTGAGTCACTTCATCTACCCCCCTCACACTACAAGATTGTTTTTTGCAGTCTGTTCTCTACATCTTAGCTCTAATCAGTTCCCAAACAATCCTTTCTGAAATGAGCATCACCTAAACTTCAGCCTGTTTGAAATGTATTACCTGCACTTCAACATATTGTATATTCCTCTTTCAAATTCAGATTTTTTTTTTCTTTCAGACTTGATCTCTTTCTGCACTCTGGACATACCAGCATTAGTTTTCAAGGTGCCAGAAGCATCCACACAGATACTGCTCTGATTTTACAGTAAGCTGCTGCTGAGCTCTGGACTGTCACTGTTACAGATGGCTGGTGATTTAAAGCTACCTCAGGTATGTCCATATTACAAGGATTCTTACCATGGCTGCAGCTAACCATGCCCTGAATTTTATCCAGTTTTCTCCTTAGCTGCTCCCACTTTAAAGCCTTTAAACATTTCCAGTCCTTTCTTTGGGACAGGGGGATGAGGGTGCTGTGTGTGCAATGCCACAGTGCTGGCTGACTGCTGGGAATGAGAGCTGGTGGGAGGCTGACAAATTGCACGTTGTGTTTCTGTGTGATTGGGTCTGGCAGGGTTTGCTATGTCAATGGCAGTGCTGTGTAAATAACAACCTGGCTCTCCAACACCTGTGTGGGAATAAGAAACCTCAAAATGGAGATCTGCTATGGGAAGTGCCAGAAACCCCAGTTCACTTCCCCGGTTCCTCTGATCTCTGAGTCCTGTGGGAGTTAAAGTTGCCCTGTGGCTCTTTCTAGAAAGTTATGATTTCCTTTCACTTGTCACCTCCTTTTCTGGAGAAAGATTCATTCAAAGAGCAGACAGACATACACTGCCTTCGGATACAAACACATGGATTGCCCATCTGCCCACCAAGCAGTCACATGCCCAGCAATTCAAATAAAAGCCACCTGGTACTGCATAAAGTGACAATCCTATTCAACTGATAGTAGGCAGAAAAAGTACTGCCTTCCCTTCTATTTGCTACAACATTATGGTTTGCAAATTCCCATCATTCTGAACAATTCAACAACAATAAGAAAGATCTGAAGCTAAAGTGGGCTGAATGCTTCAAAAAACACATAAATTAGTTC